>NC_086454.1:97641433-97951433 GCF_028390025.1 Pseudophryne corroboree
GTCAGAGGTCATTGTTCCAGTTCCACCTCATCAGTTGAACAAAGGTTACTATTCGAACCTTTTTTTGTGGTACCGAAGCCGGATGCTTCGGTAAGGCCAATTCTGAACTTGAAATCTTTGAACCCTTATCTCCGGGACTTCAAATTCAAGATGGAGTTTCTGAGAGCAGTTATCTCAGGACTGACTGAGGGGGAGTTCCTGGTGTCCCTGGACATCAAGGATGCGTACCTCCACATTCCCATAAGATCGCCACAACAGGCCTATCTCAGGTTTGCACTGTTAGACGATCACTATCAGTTTCAGGCACTGCTGTTCGGTCTCTCCACGGCACCGAGGGTCTTCACCAAGGTGATGGCAGAGATGATGGTTCTCCTCCGCAAGCAGGGGGTGAACATAATTCCATATCTGGACGATCTGCTGATCAAGGCATCGTCCAGGGAGAAGTTGTTAGGATCCATTGCTCTCATGACCACGTCTGCTCAAGGAGCACGGTTGGATCCTGAACCTTCCAAAGTCTCATCTGGAGCCGACAAGGAGGCTGTCTTTCCTGGGGATGATCCTCGACACAGAGGTGCAGAGGGTGTTTCTCCCAGTGGAGAAAGCGTTGGTGATTCAGACAATGGTCCGGGATGTCTTGAAGCCTGCCCGGGTATCGGTTCATCAGTGCATCAGCCTTCTGGGGAAGATGGTTGCCTTCTACGAGGCTCTACAGTACGGGAGGTTTCATGCTCGATCCTTTCAACTGGATATCTTGGACCAGTGGTCGGGATCTCACCAACACATGCACCAGAGGATACGTCTGTCACCGAAAGCCAGGATTTCGCTCCTCTGGTGGCTACAAGGTTCGGAGTTCAGGACTGGATCCTTCTAACCACGGATGCAAGTCTAAGAGGTTGGGGAGCAGTCTCTCAAGGGGAGACCTTCCAAGGAAGGTGGTCAAGTCAGGAGTCCCTTCTTCCAATAAACATCCTGGAACTAGGAGCTGTATACAACAGCCTTCTTCAAGCAGCACACCTTCTACAGGATCAGGCTGTTCAGGTGCAGTCGGACAACGTGACCACAGTGGCCTACATAAACCGACAAGGCGGAACGAAGAGCAGGGCTGCAATGTCAGAGGTGTCAAGAATCTTCCTCTGGGCAGAAAGGCTGTAGCAACGTCAGCAATCTTTATTACGGGAGTAGACAACTGGGAAGCAGACTTCCTCAGCAGACACAATCTCCATCCAGGAGAGTGGGGCCTCCACCCGGAGGTGTTCGGGGAGGTAACCGGTTGGTGGGGGGGTTCCATGATGGCCTCCCGCCTCAACAAGAAGCTGCGGAGGTACTGTTCCAGGTCGAGGGACCCACAGGCAGTGGACACACTAGTAACATCGTGGGTGTTCACTTCAGTGTATGTGTTCCCTCCACTTCCTCTAATTCCGAAAGTTCTTAACTTGTAAAAAGAACAAAAGTTCTGGCAATCCTCATTGCTCCGGACTGGCCAAGGAGGGCTTGGTACGTGGATCTGCTGGATCTACTGCACAGCCCCTACCTCTTCGAGAGGATCTTCTACTGCAAGGGCCGTTCGCTTATCAAGACTTAACCACGGCTACGTTTGACGGCATGGCGGTTGAGCACCAGATCTTAGCTCGGAAGGGTATTCTGAACGAAGTTATTCCTACCCTGATACAGGCTAGGAATGGGGTAATGTCTAAACACTACCATCGAATTTGGAAAAAATATGTATCTTGGTGTGAATCCAAGAAATTTCCTGCGATGGAGTTTCAACTTGGTCGTTTTCTCCTTTTCCTGCAAGCAGGTGTGGATAAGGGCCTGAGATTGGGCTCCATCAAGGTACAGATCTCTGCTTTATCCATTTTCTTCCAGAAACAATTGGCTGTCCTCCCTGAGGTTCAGACCTTTTTGAAAGGGGTTCTGCACATCCAGCCTTCCTTTGTGGCGCCAACAGCACCCTGGGATCTTGATGTGGTATTACAATTCCTGCAATCAGATTGGTTTGAGCCTCTACAGGAGGCTGAAATCAAGTTTCTCACGTGGAAGGCAGTCACTTTGTTGGCCTTAGCTTCTGCTCGACGTGTGTCGGAATTGGGGGCTTTGTCCTGTAAAAGTCCCTATCTGGTCTTCCGTGTGGTTAGGGTAGAACTCAGGACTCGTCAACAGTTCCTTCCTAAGGTTGTTTCAGCTTTTCATATCAACCAACCTATTGTGGTGCCAGTGGCTACTGACTCCTCAATTGTTTCAAAGGCCTTGGATGTTGTGAGGGCTTTGAAGATTTATGTGGACGGCTCATCATTGGAAATCTGACTCTCTTTGTCCTCTATGATCCCAAGAAAATTGGGTGTCCTGCTTCAAAGCAGTCGATTACACGCTGGATCAGGTTCACCATCCAGCATGCATATTCTACGGCAGGATTGCCATGTCCAAAATCTGTTAAGGCCCACTCTGCTCGTAAGGTGGGTTCTTCCTGGGCGGCTACCCAAGTTGTCTCGGCTATACAGCTTTGCCAAGCAGCTACTTGGTCTGGATCGAACACGTTTGCTACGTTTTACAAGTTCGATACTTTGGCCTCTGATGACCTCAAGTTTTGTCAGTCATTTTTTTACAGGAGCCTACGTGCTCTCCCTCCCGTTCTGGGAGCTTTGGTACATCCCCATGGTACTAATATGGACCCCAGCATCCTCTAGGACGTAAGAGAAAATAGGATTTTTGTTACCTACCGGTAAATCCTTTTCTCGTAGTCTGTAGAGGATGCTGGGCACCCGCCCAGCGCTTCGTTTTCCTGCAGTGGTTATTTACTTCAGTACTGCCTGGTTCCTAAGTAAGTTCTGTGTTATTTACTGTTTCAGCTGTTGCTGAGTTTATCTGGCATGTTGGCTGGATTTGCCTTGTTGTGTGAGCTGGTATGAATCTCGACACTATCTGTGTATTTCCTTCTTTCGAAGTATGTCGCCTCCTCGGGCAGTTTCTAGACTGAGTCTGGTAGGTGGGGTATAGAGGGAGGAGCCAGCCCACACCGTTAAACTCTTAAAGTGCCAATGGCTCCTGGTGGACCCATCTATACCCCATGGTACTAATATGGACCCCAGCATCCTCTACGGACTACGAGAAAAGGATTTACCGGTAGGTAACCAAAATCCTATTCTCTCTGTCCATGTTGTATCTGCCCCACCTGCACTGCACATGGTTTTGCCCATTAGAGAACAATTTTGCTGCTGCGATCAAGGTCTAAATCAGATATAACGGTGGTCATTCCGAATTGATCGCAGCCAGCAACTTTTGCTGCTGCTGCTGCTGCGATCACTAGTGTACGCCTATGGGGGAGTGTATTTTAGCTCAGCAGGGCTGCGATCGCTTGTGCAGCCCTGCTAAGCTAAAAAAAATTCAAACAAAACTAGACTAGGCCTGGACATACCTGTGCGATGGATCCAGTGATGATGGGCCCGGCTTTGATGTCACTCCTCCGCCCTCCGTTCTCCTGGACTCGCCTGCGTTTTACTCACCACTCCCCGAAAACGGCTCCAAACGGTCCGGATCCGCCCTGGAACGCCTCCTTCCTGTCAATCTTCTTAGCGGTCGGCTCTGCGATCGCTTCCATCAATAGGCGCGACGTAACCCGGCGACCCCTGTAGCCGGGTAACGTCGCGCATGCGCACTGCGGCCGCCGAGCATGTGCATTCCGCACCCATTCGCACTGCAGCGATAAACCGCTGCATGCAAATGGGTCGGAATGACCCCCAACATGTGCAGAGAGAGTTAGATTTGGGTGTGGTGTGTTCAAACTGTAATCTAAATTGCAGTGTAAAAATAAAGCAGCCAATATTTACCCTGCACAGAAACAATATAACCCACCCAAATCTAACTCTCTCTGCACATGTTATATCTGCCACACCTGCAGTGCACATGGTTTTGCCCAACTGTTAACAAATTTGCTGCTGCGATCAACTCTGAATTACCCCCATTGTCCCCATCTGTAAAGCTCTGTGGAGTATGCTGATGCTATATAAACAAATTATTAATAAATGTTCTATTAGGGGTACATTTACTAAGGTGTGATTGTTTTAGAAGTGGAGAAGTTGTCCATAGCAACCAATCAGATTCCACTTAACATTTATCTAGCTGCTTCTAGAAGATAATAGAATCTGATTGGTTGCTATGGGCAACATCTCCATTTCTAAATAGAACTTAGACCTTCGTAAATATACCCATTATTGTCTTCATTTTCACTTTTGGAGCTACAGTGTGGTTTTTCCTGTCTTGTGTGATTCTCCCGCAGCAGATTATGATGTCCTCCCATACAATGGATCAGGGCCGGCGTTACTAGACTTGAGGGTCTATTCATGAAGTAGTGAAAAGTGTCCAGAACTGAGCTAGTGGAGTAGTTGCCCATGGCAACCAATCAGGTGCTACGTATAATTTTACAGAATGCACTTTATAAATGTTACCTCAACACTGATTGGTTACCATTGGCAACTTCTCCACTGGCTCACTTCTCCACTCTTTTCACTGCTTCATGAATAGACCCCTTTTTCCTTAGTGACTTGGACTGACAGTTTGTATACAAACAGCTGAAGGGACAGTGGCCAAGTGCACAGTGTCATTCTGACAAAGATTATTTTTAGAACTCAAAACTTCCCTTGCACTTGTATTTTGCCGTAAATGCTGCAGGAGGACTACAGTAAGACAAATGCGTATCCTTTATTTCTGTCATCCCCTTTATCATATCATAAGCCATGGGGGGGGGTATCCAAATAGCCGTGGTTGATTACTGCGTCTAATTGCCTCGGCGTGGGCTATCCAATTAGTCCCAATAAGCTGGCGCGAAAAGGCAGGCAAAACCAAATCCCCAGAAACAGACCTGTTTTCATCTGAATGAGAGGATGTTTTTTTATTTTTTAATAGGCAACCAAACTGTATAACCTGTAAAAGAAAAATACGGGTAAAACTTCGGGAAAAATCATGAAAAACTGCAGTTTTTCACCTCTAATTGGATACCCCTCTTAGACTGCTAAAGTGAGCTAGTAAGTCCATCAGTTCAGGTTAAGTTATTTATATAGCGCACACACGTACCGCAGCGCCTTACAGATACTATTTCAGTCACTCACACCAGTCCCTGGCCCAGTGGACCTTACAATCTACATTCCCTATTACATGGACACACTAGGGTTAATTGTTTTGCCAGCAGCTAATTACCCTCTAAAATGGTTAAATACTGTGCTTTCTGCGCTGATTGAACAGTGAAATAAAGCAGCATATACACTTGGGAAAGATTCACTGACTTCCCTTCCAATACAAAAAAAAAAATCAATGTATAATTGCACATACACTGTTACTATGGTTACATATATAACATAAGCCGCCTGAATGATGAAATGATCAAACGTCCTCTTTCCAATAGTTCATAGAGAATGAAATAACTTTCCTTCTTCAAGGCAGAATGAATCCCTCAAGGAAAATCCAACGGTAGAACAAATAGATTACAAAAGAAGAGAAGGGACGCAATAGTACACATACACAATAGCAATGGGAGATTTTTTTTTTTTTTAATAATATTGATTTTGCACTCACAAACATTAGAATTGAAAAGGCATGTAGTAATATTGCTGGTAGACACAGATACATCAAATCAGGTAGGTTTCATGATGTTTTCCCAAATGTACTAAAATATATAAATTAAAACAGTATTGCAGACAACCATTTATAGAGAAAAATGTAATTGTAAAAAATGCACTCACAAACATTCGTAAAGAAAAAGCATGTAATCGATCACTGGTGGTATAGGCACACACATACTCATCGGACACTGTATTTCCAAGGGACCCACAGAGTTCCGGATACTCCCCGGTTCACCACGAGGTAAGTCCTAGTATAGTTCCTCCGTTTCCAGTAGTGGTGAACCGGAGAGTATCCGGAACTCTGTGGGACCCTTGGAAATACAGTGTCCGATGAGTATGTGTTTGCCTCTACCACCAGTGATCGATTACATGCTATTTCTTTATGAATGTTTGTGAGTGCATTTTTTACAAATACATTTTTTCCTATAAATGGGTGTCTGCAATATTGTTTTAATTTATATATTTTAGTACATTTGGGAAAACATCATGAAACCTACCTGATTTGATGTATTTGTGTCTACCAGGAATATACTACATGCCTTTTCAATTCTAATGTTTGTGAGTGCAAAATCAATATTATTAAAAAAAAATATCTCCTATTGCTATTGTGTATGTGTACTATTGCGTCCCTTCTCTTCTTTTTTTAGTTCATTTGTTCTACCGTTGGATTTTCCTTGAGGGATTCATTCTGCCTTGAAAAAGGAAAGTTGTTTCATTCTCTATGAACTATTGGAAAGAGGACGTTTGATCATTTCATTCAACCATGGTAACAGTATATGCGCAATTACACATTTAAAAAAAATTTTGTAGAAGCTAATTACCCTACCAGTATGTTTTTGGATTGTGGGAGGAAACCTACGCAAACATGGGGATAACATACAAACTCCACACAAAGCGTGCCTTGGTCAGCAATTGAACTCATGACCCCAGTACTATGAGGAAGTAATAATAGTCACAATGCAAACTGTGCTGCCCAAGCTTCTATATATTAAAAATAAAATAAAATAAATGCCTTAAGGTATGTCACATGTTCAGATGTGGATACTTGTTATCAAGCAAATTAAAATTTTCTATAAAGACGCTCATAGATTCCAACTCTCCCGGTACGTCCAAGAGGCTGTTCTCGAGTATTGCTGAATCGCATTATTTTATTGTGCCCCGCCCCGCTTATACGAATATCTTTATTTGTCATTAACAAACACCAAGTGTTGTCAACGTTAAAATCATGTAAAAGCATTGCCAGATAATAGAATAAGCAGCAATTCCACTTCTGTAAAATCAGGGAAGAACATTTCACTCTACAGTGCTGGTAAAAGCAAGATTGGATAGTGGGGGGCGGGGCCACAGTGATGCGAGCGATGCATCATGACCCCTGCCCACTTAACATTGACCCCTCCCTCCGTATCACCAGCCGGATTCCACCAGTCATTGTGTTGTGTAGCAAATGGCGTTAATGACAACTACTGCTAATTGTAAAGCGCAACAGAATATGCTGCGCTATATAAGAAACTGATAATAAATAAATAATAAGCCACCATTTCCGTACATTTGGTAATTATGCAACGCACACACATATATATATATATATATATATATATATATATATATATATATATATGTGTGTGTGTACCAGGGAAGCTATCAGTGCCACAGATGCAGTATCCAAAATATCAACACTAGTACTGGAACCACAACAGTGAGATCACTAAAAAGATCTGCCTAGTGGACACTCCTTACGGTTAAGGGCGTCAGCCTGTTACCTCAAATAAAATTAGGCACTGGTATAAGTGCCTGAAGTGGACATGTGTGGACAAAAGATGAGGTAGTATAGGCGACCGCTGGTGTCAAATAAGTGCAAAAATAGGCAGTTATATAAAAAGTATAAAATTTATTAGACTGTGAAGCACTAAAACAAACCCGAGTATTTAAAATGGAAGTTGATACAATTAAAATAACATGCACAAGGGGGAAAAATAAAACGCTTAAAAAGTTATAAAGAGCATAAAAACGGTACATAGAACATAAAAATATATAGGAATAAAAAAGTCAAAAAATCATGAGAGAGGAGTAAAATATCTTAACTTTGAGGTTAGATCAAGGCAGCTGCCTTGATCTAACCTCAATTATTAATATCAATTAATAACCTCAATTATTAAGTTAAGATATTTTACTCCTCTCTCATGATTTTTTGACTTCTATATAAGAAACTGCTAATAAATAAAATAAATAAATTATGTATACCTGAGGCTTGTCTGGCCAGCTCGTTATTAGGACACGAGGCCCTTAGGTCCGACACCATAGTCATGTAGGCTTTCTCCACACAACGCTCAGGCTGGGTGCAGAACTCTGAGGTAGGATACAGAGACAAGGCATCTTCTGACAGAGTTCCCCCAAACGTGTCCAGATTCTCTGGGAACAGAATGACACAAGACCTCCTTACTTACATTCTTCATAGGGACTGGAGAAATAAGTAACCAGATTAGTTAGATTTCTCTGCTCCGTACAATTGCATCACCTGTTACTTGAAGCCACTTACGTCTCACAAACCAACGGTAATCATCTTCTGTCCACTGGGAAATATTGGCATACATTGGCCTGTAGAAGAATAGGCACAATATAATTCTAATTACTCTTTAGCATAAATCAACTTTCCTTGGCTAAATGATACATACAGTATATAAACGGAACTCCTTTGTCGCCTATTTCACAATCCCAGGAGACGAGCTATTACAATGGAAGTTCATATCCGACAAAGCAGATACGATTATAAATGTGTCCGCCAGCATTTGGCGCTATGATACTTTTATTTGCAGACTTGCTTATTACTGAGTGCGTAAGAACAGCAACTGGTTTAATTTAGTCTTTAATGCATGTGAAGTAAAGGCAAGTTTATCCTTTAATTACAGGCAATGTAGTAAATCCAATTAGTTGCACAATCACTCTCCTACAAAGAAATGCTCCTAATACTGATCGTTTCAGATTATAACCTGTTTGTGATACTTAATTAGGATACTTGAATACTCCGCCCTCTTTAGCTCCACCCTGTGTAGCTCCTCCCTCTTTGCATGTTCAAATTGGTAAATAATTAATGTAAATCCAACTATGAAGCCTTCTGATCAGAGCATGAGGGAGCTGGAATTTATATGTCATATATGATATCTTTATGTGAACATAAGTGTAATATCAATGTGTAATATGTTTATTTTTTCAGATTTAATTTTTTCCATACTGGAACAACTCCCGTGTCCCCTTTTATTGGGAGGCAATCATGAGACCGCCTGTCGGAATCCCAGCGGTCACAATGCCGACGCTAGAATCCCAACAAGCGGTGAAATCCCGCCGCCGGAGTTCTGATGCCACAGGCTTTTCACCCTCTGTGGGTGTACACGATACCCATAGAGGGAGAATATAACCCTGTGGCGAGTGCACCAAGGTACCGTGCCCGCAGCGTGGCGAGCGCAGCAAGGTTGCAAGGGGCTTTCTAGCGCTCGCCCCACTGCTGGCATCCTGGTGGCCGGGATCCTGCTGTCTGGATCATGACAGCTGGGATCCCGGCCGCCGGTAAAACATATGTATACCCCTTTTATTATATTTGGTGGCCATTATAGTTTAGACATGCACTGGCCAATAATATGTCCATCCCCAGATTTACAAAGAGTAGTTCCCTTACGCGAATTCCGATTCTTGTCGGCTGGTGCCAATCACATATGGCACATCACTATAACCCTTTATCTTCTTCTTCCATACGTCCAATGGGGGAGCAGGCACCACGTATCCATCCACTATAGCCATCGGCCCAGCAATTTTTCCTTTCCGTGGCAGGTTGCACAGGTCCTCTGCAGCCCAGTCTGGATATACAGTCCATGGAATGGACTAGGAGGAGTAGAAGAAGAAGAAACAATACACAATGACTTAAAAGATGCAAAACTAACAAAATAAGAATAGCTGCCAGTGCTAGTAAACTCCGACTGTGCGTGTATATTAATTTTACAGCGTTCAATTATAACGATTCATTGTTGGTATGTTGGGGGTCATTCCGAGTTGATCGCAGCCAGCAACTTTTTGCTGCTGGTGCGATCAACTAATCTCCGCCTATGGGGGAGTGTATTTTAGCTTAGCAGGGCTGCGTTCGCTTGTGCAGCCCTGCTTAGCTAAAAAAGTTTTGTGCAGCTGAAGAGTAAGGCTGGAGCTACTTACCCTGTGCGACGGATCCAGCGACGTTCCTTCCGGCTTTGACATCAGACATCCGCCCTCGTTTGCCTGAACACGCCTGCATTCGGTCGACCACTCCCCGACAACAGCATTCAACGGTGAGTATCTACCCCGGAACGCCTCTCCGCTGTCAATCTTCATGCGATCGGCGCTGCGTCTTCTTTTTTTCGCTGTGCACGTCGTTGCCCAGCGACGTCAACGACACGCGTGTGAATGGGTCGGAATGACCCCCATTATCTGCTAGTGTTTTCTCATCTACAAAGCCCTTCATCATTCTTCTCCCCGCTTCTCCAGCCTCACACTCTCTCCCACCCAACTTCAATCAGTCAGTGACCTCCTCCCACTCTCATTGTCTGGATTTCTCCTGTGCAGTCCTCTATCTCTGCGGTGCCCTCCCAGGCCCAATCAGACTGGTTTCCAATCTCATATCCTTTAACATGCAGTTTATCACAGCGCAGCGATCGGGTCGGATCTGCGCTGGCGCCGCAGCGCACCAGCGCATGCTGGACGGCCGAAGGCCATTGTACTGTTGCGATCGCCTCTGCCTGATTGACAGGCAGAGGCGGTCGCTGGGCGGGAGGGGGCTGGACGGCGGCGCTAAGCCGCCGTTTAGGGGGCGCGGTCCGGCCAATGCAGGCGTGGATGCAGCCGCTGTGACCCGGGGCAGCGAAGAGGTTCTGCCGGCCAGCCGCAGGAGCTGCGCTGGCCGGAGTAACTCCTGAAATGGAAAAGCATCACCGCTGTGCGATGCTTTTGCATTTCTGCGAGGGGGGGGGGGGGAGGTGGAGGCGGCACTGACATGCGGATAGACTAGCCCTGAGCTGGGCGTCCCCCTGCATGTCTGAGTGCCTGATCGTAGCTGTGCTACATTTAGCACAGCTACGATTAACTCAAAATGACCCCCATGGTCTTAAGACTCATCTTCAGTCAAGCCAACTGTCCTTCCTCTCCAGCCGCTGCATCCCACATGGGTGCGTAAGATTGTTTTGCGTTCGTGAGCGATTAGCATCAAACGAAAATACATTTATGCCGCAACTGTACATTTGCCTTTCTCTCTTCTATAACTAGTGACCATTTGCCTATCTCCCAAGGATGGCTCTCACCTGAAGGATTTTAGTAATATTCAGCTGCCTTAAGCACTGTGCATCCTGGCAGCCGGTGCGGGTCAGGAAGATGAGGTTGTCCTTCTCTGCCTCTTCCAAACTGGCTTTAAAAACTGATGAACCACTTATATCAATGGCACGGTGGAAAAGACCCTTAGCCAGTGGTGACACCATCATAGCCCAAACAGAGGTGCCTCCTGCAAATATATATGAGGCAGTGGAAGAGCACATCATTATTTGCAAACTTAAAAAATCTGGAATTCAGAAATCCAAAGAGTATTCACGATACTGTGGGGCTCATTCGGAGCCCACGTACTACCAGTGTCGGAGGCAGTGGAACAATGTTTTTATACTGTGTTATTTTAAGTATTACTGTATATAGGGGATTCCTGCTACAATCAGTGGGGCACTGATATATAATCAATACAGTCAGTAATGGGGGAGGGGGGGCACTCATGCAGTCATCACTAATGTGATTGGGTGTAATAATAAGTATTCTAAGGTATGAGAGCCTGCATTATATCAGTGTATACATACATGAATTTGACATTTTCCCATAGACATTACTTACATAGTGTTTAATACAATGAAGTATAGAAACCAGTAATATCAGTAGTCAGGGAATTTCAGTAGGAAAAGCTGTAACGTTTCATACAACCTAGGCTCAGGCACACCACAGGTGCATACCTTGTACTCAGGGAGCTTAATTAGTTGTCAGTCGGCATAGTGAGTCCCTCACACCAAAGACAGTCCCTCGCACCATAGACAGTCCCTCGCACCATAGACAGTCCCTGACTCCATAGACAGTCCCTCGCACCATAGACAGTCCTTCACACCATAGACAGTCCTTCACACCATAGACAGTCCATCGCATCATAGACAGTCCCTCGCACCATAGACAGTCCCTCGCACCATAGACAGTCCCTCGCACCATAGACAGTCCCTCGCACCATAGTCAGTCCTTCGCACCATAATCATTCACCCAGTGCCTCGCACCATAGACAGTCCCTCACACCATAGACAGTGCCTCGTACCACAGACAGTCACTCACACCATAGATAGTCATTCACACAGTGCCTCGCACCATAGACAGTCCCTCGCACCATGGTTTTTTTTATCCAGTCTGTTCTCAGAACCTGGCTTGGATTAATTGTGGCCCACTATACCCCAGCCATGGCTGGGTCAGTGTAGTATCACTAGTCAGACATATGGGGAGCACAGTCATTTAGGGCAGGGGTTAATCTGTTTTTCTATCCTGATGTCCAGCCCGCTCCCCCTTCTATTTTTCACTTTCTGTTTGCCTTCTCTCCTTCTTCCCTCTTCTCTTCACTCTCCTCTGTGTGGGCTCGGAGTGAGAGAGAGAGAGAGAGAGAGAGAGAGAGAGAGAGAGATCTGCCTTACACACAGCATCCCTGTAGATCAGTCTAGCAGTATTAATGCAATGTAGGGGCTATTAGCCGATTTCCTGTGTGGTGTGCCGGTCCATGTTGTATGTACAGGCCGCAGATTTGGTTCCATAAGCACAGTGGTGACCACGCACAGGGCATCCAAGAGAAATCCTGGGCCCGGTACAACAACTTTCTGGGCCCCCACGCAACCCCCCTGGAGGGGGTGTGACCACAGCATGCTGGGTCATGGCCACACCTCTTTAGGGGCATGTCTAGCACGAGAAGCACCCACTCACAGAGGCATGGCAAGCCTCCCAGCCAGGGCTGTAGAGAGCCTGGCTGGGCTGGGCCCAGGTCTTTTTCAGGGGGCATGGCCTAATCACAGGAGGCGTGGCCATGCACCTTTAGAAAAAAATACAGAAAAAATAGTATTTTAAGCACTTCCCTGGCCACACTGCAGCCCAGCATACAGCAGCGTGTGCTGGGCTGAGAAGAAGAGCTGCTGCTGCCAGGTAAGAGGGTGGGGTGGGGACCTGGTCCCAGGTAATTTGTATCATCTCTCCACCGGGTGCGGATTATTAGATCGACAGTGTCTAGGTCGACAATGTTTACGTCGACCACTATAGGTCGACAGTCACTAGGTCGACAGGGGCAGAATGTCAACAGGGTCAGAAGGTCGACATGTTCTAGGTCGACAGGTCAAAAGGTCGACATGAGTTTTTTATGTTTTTTTGGTGTCGTTTTCTTCGTAGAGTGACCGGGAACCCCAATTAGTGCACCGTGTCCGCTCGCCATGCTTCGGGTAAGGTGCCTCGCTTGGCACAGATTACCGTTCCAATCGTAGTCCACGTGGATCGTTAAGTATGAAAAAGTAAAACAAAAGAAAAAAATTTGAAAAACTCATGTCGACCTTTTGACCTGTCGACCTATAACATGTCGACCTTCTGACCCTGTCGACCTAAACATTGTCGACCTAGACACTGTCGATCTTCAGACCGGATCCCCTCTCTCTCGGCACCACTGACCACGCATGAAAAACTTTCCACACACACTCTGGCATTCTCTGTTTATGCCTTTGTAATATTATACAATATCACATTATATTTCATTGTATCTGTACTATCTAAGCACAGGTTGGCAGACCTAGAACACCTGGCATAACTGCAGTGTATGCTGGGCCATAATTCCACAATAGCTGGCGTTACCTGAGCTCTGTCCATAGATAGTGACTTTGTTTGGGTCACCACCAAAATATTGGATGTTCTTCTGCACCCATTTCAGGGCAGCTATCTGGTCCATGAACCCGTAATTACCTGCAGGGCAGAAATCAGGGATTCATGTTATAAACCTCAGGAGAAACCCCAGCAGAACAGAGCGTTGGGAAAGCGGTTAGGGACTGCTGGGTACAGAGAGAGTACAGTAGTTATATAGGTCATAAAGATAAGAGAAAGGTAAAAAATCTAGCAAATCACGTAACATGCATAGAAGTATGTGGTACAATGCAATGCTTTAAACATCTTAAAGAAGACAGTCTAGTACAGGCATGTCCAAACTGCGTCCTTCCAGCTGTTGTGAAACTACATATCCCAACATGCCCTGACACAGTTTTGCTGTCAGAGAATGCTAAAGCTGTGTCAGGGCATGCTGGGATGTGTAGTTTCTTAACAGCTGGAGGGCCGCAGTTTGGACATCCCTGGTCTAGTATGAGGTACATGGCCATAACTAGGACGTGCGAGCGGTGCTGCCAACCAGAGTGCAGGGCCGAGGGGAAAGTACCGCCGCGGTCCCGCTGGCACCTGTATTTTGCTAGGAATGGCACATCTTAGTATGCAATGGGAGCTCAGCTTCCTGGTTCCAGCGGTAGCCCAGCCCTCTCTTCATGACATCATAATATCAAATGTGTGGGGACAGGGCCAATCCAGGGCCCATTATCACCCTGCTGCATTTTTTTTTTTTTTGGTCCCTCGTAGCAAACATAAGATTGCCCCCTAATTACTTAGTGTACCTGCCTCTCCAGGTTTCTCCCCTGTGTTACTGAAAGGAGAATCCCAATCATGTTACTATGCGTAGAGCTGCATGAGGTTTATAGACGCCACCAGTGGCGGCTCTAGAGGTGGGGCTGCAGCTTAGCATTTACTAAGCAGTGATAAGAGCAGAGAAGTGAGCCAGTGGAGAAGTTGCCCATGGCAACCAATCAGCACTGAAGTGACATCTATAATTTGCATACTGTAAAATAATACAGAGCTGCTGATTGGTTGATGGGGCAATTTCTCCACTGGCTCACTTCTCCGCTCCTACCACTGCTTAGTAAATGTCCCTCTTAGTACAAAATTCAAATAGGGGAGCCTCATCAATTGGCAGTGGGCCCCGGCTGGGGATGTTTGGCAGTGTTTGGGGTGGAAGTTGGTGTGGCTTCCCTATTTGAATTTTGGACTGTGCTGCAGCCCCACCTCTGCAACCGCCACTGGATGCAACTAGCAAGTTGTACTAAACAGCGTTTTTTCTGGTGGTTTGAAACCTAACCACACATAACCAATGGTTTTGACCTCAAAAGTGCTGATGTTACTATTCAGTGGTATGGACAGTCATTCTCAAACCGCTGTCGATGTCCAGCAGCTTACAAATGGCCAAACCATTGGAAACAAAAACACTGCAAAACCGCTGCATCTCTGTGGCCAATCAGAAGGTGAGGAGTCACAATACACTTAGAATGAGGGCAATCATTATGTACTGAATAAGGAGGCCGATAACGTTAATAATTCTCTTATGAGAACTGTATTGTATTCATATATTAGGGGCAAATTTATTGTTACATTTTATTAACAGTTATAAAGAGATTAGTTTTATTAACTATTTTATATGGGGCAATATGATTGAGTGAATTGTAAAATATATATATATATATATATATATATATATAATGTAGAAGACCCGGCACTCCTCTCGCTCCCCAGCGTGTCGGCAATGTGCTCCCGTGCCCTCACCTCCTAGGACCTAGGTCCCATACACAGCAATGGAAATAAGTGCGGCACTGGGAGTCTTGTAATAGATGTAAAACAAAACCGTGTCTTTAATGCATCTACGTTTCGGGGACGCAGCAGGACGAAGGGGCTGCGTCCCCGAAACGTAGATGCATTAAAGACACGGTTTTGTTTTACATCTATTACAAGACTCCCAGTGCCGCACTTATTTCCATTGCTATATATATATATATATATATATATATATATATATGAATTCATATTGCCCATTGAATTTTGCACTTGATTTCACCCCATTATTTTTATTTTTTAATGTTTAATAAAAATAGCTTGCGGTTCCATGCAATAACATAAGCTTAGATGCCAGATCATGTGAACAAGCTCCTCCCAGCGAAACGCGCATCACTACCGTTCACCCGACTTCCGGGACCTCCGTAACGGGGCTCCGACGGGCGGACTCCTCTCCAGCACACACAACAAGTATAGCACCGCTCTCTGCAGTGGGTTATAGCCCCCTGGTCAGGTCTCATCCCCGTGTACCCAGCGCAGGTACAGGGGAGAAGCTTTACCCATTCTGTGCATGCTGCACAGACAGAACCGTTTCCCCAGCAACAATTGTGCTGGGAATAACACCTGCCTGACGTTTCCCTGGTTACTTTATACATACACAGGGTATTTACCCAGTGCAGGGAAACCATTTATCAGCTGTTAATTAGTGTATTAATTAATTCCTTGGGCACTGAACACACATAGAGGGCATTTACCCAGTGCAGGGAACCACTTATCAGCTGGTATTTTATTGGTGCATCAATTAATTATTTAATCATTCAATTAATTAATTCTTTCTAGTACCAGCGCTACCAATATAGTCAGGTATTTATTTTTGACCACAGGCATCCCGACTGCAGGAGAGCTTTTTGCCTATATAATACTATCGCAGTGTTTATTTATAGATAGTCTGTTTTCACTAATTGTGACTATTATTTAAATATAATTGTATTCTTTGTTAACAGACTATCAGCTGCTTTCGCAGCTTATGTGCTGGATTCAATGTTGAATTTCTCATGAATTTCTTAAGTTGTTATATGAATCAGTATTTCTGCAACATTTTCAGCAATTCATTACTGTGACAATTATTTAAAAACAATTGTATCTTTCAGCAATAGACAACCAGCTGCCTTTGCAGCCCATGTGGTGTATTATAAGTGTATTGTCATATGAATTAGTATTCCCACAATATATTCAGCAACTCATTATTGTGGCAATTATTTAAATACAATTGTATCTGTCTGTAACAAGACAGTTAGCTGCTCAGACATCCTTATGCTGGAATCTATGTCAATCTTTATGTATGATTCATCATATGGTATCTCTGCAATATTTCCTGCTACATTCATACCTCAAAATTAGGACATACCATTATTATAATTGCTTTACCACAATTCGTTCGTGGTAAATCTTGTATGTGTTTTCACCACAATTCTTGCGTGGAGGATTTCCCATGGGAATAATCTCTCCATTCTTTTGAGGCTTTCTCTCCGCTTTTTTACCCACCTATATTTTGGTTCCCCTGAAAACTGTGTGTTTTTTTCTTGGGCAAACAAATTGGCTATTGATAACATCATTCTTTGGATCACCGTGCCTCAACTTGCTTAAGTAGCAGCTATCCCCCATGCTGAGAGGTATTCACTTTATTCTCTACAGTCATACCATGCTGGACCTGCCCGATCTCGTCTGATCTTGGAAGCCAAGCAGCATTGGGCCCGGTCAGTACCAGAAAGGGTGACCCTCTGGGAATACTCGGTACTGTAGTATTAAGGAACATACCTTCCGCCGATCAGCAAATTTCATTGCAAGTAAACTATGCAGAATACTTACCTCAGCTGACTACTTTAATAGGAGTCCGGATTTACAAAAGCCGTTTTTTTCTTGAATCTCTCTTATGAATATACAGGTGTATATCAAATCATAAGTTGATAGAGATAACAAGAATTTTCATATTTTCGCTCTTGACAAACGTCTAACATTAATACTCGCTTAAAATCCAGTGGGTGTACAGACAAACTTTCTGCCACCCACTTCAAATCAAGTGAGTGACATATCACTATATCGTTACCTAATACATGCTATTTAATACTTGTTTTAACCAATTTTGCTGATGTACACAGCAACATTTTTTATATTATCCTTTTCGTCTGTGGAGCATATTAAAAGTTAAGTTTTATTGTTGCATATACATGCTATGGTTTCATAACTTTACTAATCAGTCAATTTAAATAAAGCGTGCCCCAGAGAGACATAATAAACAGTCTTTCTTTTGCTTCTCTGCAAAACAACCCTCAAATAGTTTGTTCTGAACTAATGTCCGGGAGCACCGCCAACCCTGTTCTACCTCAAAAGCCTTTTTAGGCGAAGTCGGTAGCTATATGTTGGTCACCATTCTTACCGCATATGGTATAAAAATTGTATATTAATTATTGCACAATCTGGTCCTGTGCAGATTCCAAAAACCCCCATCCAATATGCCAGAAATATACTAAAGCATGTGAATATACAGTAGGTACCAACAACTGAACCTAGAGGGACTATCTACCTAGAGGATGGTGTTGTGTAGTGTATATGCAGAATACAGGGGACATCTATCGGCCATGAACTGCTTGGAATCGGTGACAAAAGTGACAATATGGCCATAATGGAATTGCGTGTTGGCCAGCTTGGTTGTAAAGCTGGTACACTTTAGAACTAGCCATAGCAGATATTGGGGATGGGTGCTGTAGTTACCAGAGCTGTTGGTGGGGGATCCTTCCCTGAACTGTGGCAAAGCCATGAATCCAAACGCATTGAGTCGATAGTTGAAGCTGACATGGACTATCTGACTGTGTGCAACCAGGTGTTCCGTAGGGCTATACCCAGGCTCGGAGCCGCTGAAGATTAGTAGGTACCCTCCATGTATCCAGACCATTACAGGCAGTTTGGCATTTTGATCCATCGAGGGTGTCCACACATTGACATACAGGCAATCCTCTGAACCCATCACTGTCCCGGTCTCACTCACAGGCTGTATCTGGGCACACATTGACTTGAACTCTGTGGCTTTAAGAGTGTTTTCCCAGCGCGCGGGCTCCTTAGGAGGTCTCCAGCGTAAATCTCCAGTGGGGGGACTGGCATATGGAATCCCTTTAAACATGTAAACCTTATCACAGTGGTGACCTCTAATCTTTCCACGTGATATAGTCACATCTACCAGTGTACATGCTGAATTTCCAGACAGATAGGCCAAACCCACCACTACCAAACACAGGATCACAACTCCGCCACATACAGCCGCCATTGTTTTGTAGGTTGGAAAGTTGCAGGAGGAACCAGATGTGTCAACGTCCTCTGAAGAATGTTCAAACGCTTCTTCATCTGAATCCACTAGATGCTTGTACTCTGAATGGGAGCCAGGCTCATTCCGCGTGTTTAGGTGCCTGTCAAGCAAACAGGGACAAGTTAGCGCCCGGACATTCCATTTATTTATTTATTTGCAATAAAATTCAATCAGCAGGACACCAAGTCCTGGGGCCTTCCTGCTTGTAAAATAAGGGAATAGGTGAATTAGGGGTACATTTACTAAGCAGTGATAAGAGCGGAGAAGTGAGCCAGTGGAGAAATTTCCCCATCAACCAATCAGCAGCTCTGTATCATTTTATAGTATGCAAATTATAGATGTTACTTCAGTGCTGATTGGTTGCCATGGGCAACTTCTCCACTGGCTCACTTCTCCGCTCTTATCACTGCTTAGTAAATGTACCCCTTAATCTCCAATGTACCAATGTGGCTGTATCCAAATTATCTTGGGGCATCATACATTTTATATTGCACCCCAGAGAATAGTATGGATATATCTGCCAGTGCAATTATATATTCTATATGCTGCCCCGTTCTAGTCTATATATACAAAGCTGAAGAGCAATAAACGTTATGTCATTGCGTTGGAACATAATGACAGTTAGGGGTTTATGTACTAAGCCTTGGAGAGATATATAGTGGAGAGAGATAAAGTACCAGTCAGTCAGCTCCTCTCTGCCATGTTACTGGCTGGGTTTGAAAAATGACAGCGAGGAGCTGGTTGGTTGGTATTTTAGCTCCGTCCACTTTATCTCTATCCAAGTCTTAGTACATAGACCCAATTAGTCTAAACACGTCTGTTATTTACCACCATACTTACTCATCACATACAATCTCATGAAGAAAACACATAGGGGCTAATGCAGACCTGATCACTGCTGTGCGTTTTCGCACAGCAGCTGATCAGGTCTGAACTGCGCCGGCGCCGCAGTGCACCGGCGCATGCCAGACAGCCGATGACCATCTCAGCCCAGCGATCACCTCTGCCTGATATACTGGGCGGGAGGGGGTGTTGGGCCGTTGTTCTAGGGGCGCGGGCGTGCCCAGACCATGCGGGGGGTGGGCCGCGACGGCTGCTTAATGTCACGCACAGCCGCTGCGACCCATACAGCGACGGGTAGCTTCCTGCCAGTGTGCAGGAGCTGCGCTGGCTGGGAGCTACTCTTCAGGTACAATGGGGGAGATGTACTAAGCCTGAAAAGTGATAAATATCACTGTGATAAAGCACCAGCCAATCGACTCCTAACTGCCATGTTACAGGCTGTGTTTGAAAAATGACAGTTAGGAGCCGATTGGCTGGTGCTTTATCACAGTTATATTTATCACTTTTCAAGCTTAGTACATCTGGCCCAATAGCATCACCGCCGTGCAATGCTTTTGTACCTGTGCAGGAGGGGGGTAGGGCCTGACATGCGGGGCGGACTCGCCCTGTGCTGGGCATCCCGCCGCGTGTCTGAGTAATTGTTAGGCCCGTAGACTCCTGATAATCACCCAATAACAACATCACACTATCCACAACCAAAAATGTACAACAGTATAGAAGACATATAAAAGGCACACAGTAATGCACTGGCAACAAACAGAGGGCGGGATGTACTAATGTACATCATCGACCGTCGCCCCCGATGCTGAACACATGCGCAGGGTGACGGGGCCGGCCGCGGGGCATGCTAGGAGGGATCTGATCGGATCCCTCACACAGCGCTGCAGAGAGAAGCCCATAGGCCTCCCTGGGGTATTGCCAGCAAAAGCTGGCGAACCCCTCCGCAGCACTGTCCTGCAGGCCGGGGGATAGTACATTAGGAAAATGCGGCTTAGTACATCCCGCCCAGAAAGAGAACAGAAGCAGTGAGGACGTCCCAAAAGCACAATATTGAAGATTAGATTTAAAAAAAAGATAATGCTAAGGGTAAACTATACTGTCAGGGACACGGATGCTCAGCAAGCACCACAGGTCTGCAGACACGGGATTATAACACTGCCACCACCCACAAATTATTCTAACATAAAACCCAGGGAAGTTGTGGGCCTACCAATACACTTTTGATACTAATTGCGCTTAGGCAGCGGCTCCCAAGCATCCATGCAGTTTGCTGGCAAGGCTCCTATTTCAGCAATCAATTACTATTTTCAATTGCACAGGCTCAGCAACACAGACCTCCACGCAGTATGGTTGTGTGCCTACTGTGTCAGCAATCAATTGATCACAATTTGTAGCATAATTTAGCAATCCAACAGTCTCTCCAAAGAATTTGGGGTTCTGTGAGCATGTATATGAAAGATTAAAATAATGTTTATTTTACCAAAAAAAGAGGACAATGCTTATTTTAGAAAGTTACAAAAAGTAGTGGTTACAAGATAAAAATAAGAGTTCTTAAAGGATATACATACAGGTAAGCAAAGAAGCAAATAAAAACAGGATTAATTTACAGCCTTAATCACGCAGCTAAGTCTGTCCGCAGGGTAACGGTGAGAAACATGGAGAGACTACAGGCAAAACCCCACCTTTGATGGACCCTAAATTTTTCAGCCTCAAACACCAGCTGCCAACACTTTTTATTACCAGAATATCACACCTTTGTGATGTCATCTGAGGCCCTGACGATTGGCTGATTCAAATTGGAATCCTTGGACCTCCCACGATTTGCTCATGCAGCTTCTAACTGATATTCACATAACTGGACATAACTTCCCCTGCAAAATGATAATCTCAGATCTGGGGTGTCCATTCAACCCTGTGCTATTTTTGAAACAATATGAATATAAATATCCTGTGTTTGTGACATGGGATAGTGGAGAAGTTTTATATCTTGGAAATGGTGTTTCTCAGAGATATGAAAAACGCAGTCCACCTCCGTATATGTTAGGTCTCTATAAAGAAACCTATATACAGGTGGGGAGTACGGAAACATTCATTTTATTCCATATACCATATACCATATCCCAAATGATGTTCCCCTAATCTAATATAGTGTAGTCACTTTATGTGGATGTCTCAATACACATGTCTCATTATACATGTGGTCTGATGACCCCCCTGTGGGAAGCTTCCTTTGAGATGCCAACACAGACAAAAGACTGTCCTGTCAGGTAATTGCCATTTTCCTCTGAATTCATTTACCTTTGATGTAAAGACCTGACATCACCCCCAGGCCTTCCTATACCTTAATTAGCATTGACACGCTAAAGGCCAGTACTCACTGGCCGATGCGGGAGAGATGTGTGCTGAGCGAACCGCTCAGCACACATTTCTCCTGCCGCTCAGCACAGCGTGATGTGTGTTGAGCGTGCGGGGAGAGATGGGGGGGGCCGCTCATTTCACCCAGCGGGTGAAATGAGCGACCCGCTAGATTGTCCTGCACGGCAGGCCAATCTAGCACCAGCAATAGCGATGCGCGGGGCTGCGTATCGCTATCGCTGTAGGGGGTACACACGGAGCGATCAGGCTTAAAATCTAAGCAATCTAGTCAGATTGCTTAGATTTTAAGCAGCGATCGCTCCGTGAGTACCCCCCTTTAGAATACCTTTTGGTGAGTACTATGGCAGTTAGATGTTAATCTGATTGCCAGTTCCTGGCTCATCCTATGTCCCAATTCCCAATTCTTATAATTAATATCTCCTAAGTGTGAATATGCTTTTCAAGAATATACAGAGATACATCCGAGATAGATAATTTATATATGTCAAATGGACCTCTTGCCCAGGACACACAGCATATTCTAATGAATCTAACAACAGGTATTCATTTATTGGAGTGTCCTGGACCAGGTTAACTCTGCTGGAGACCCAGGACACATTTACCATGGGACCTCCTATGCCTGAATTAACATTACAATGCCAACATTACCTTTTGTGAGCTAACAAGGGCTTCCCTAAATCTGCTGTCTTTGTTAATTGACAGAGAAGACTCCTGCATCATAGAAACTAATCAATGTATAGATAATTGAGCATCAGATTCATAACCCAATTAAACAACATAATTTCAACTACCTGATTATTGAGATTCTGCCCTAATAACTCTGAACCTCACAATACAATCAAATGCCGATAAGAGAAAAAGATGATGGTGAGTAGAGAGAGGGAATAAGAGGGGGAAAGAGAAGAAGAAAAGAAGAGCAGGGGAAAGTCAAAATGGGTCAGTCAAAAAACATGTCTACCGAAATCAGTACTCGGATCATAATACTCCTGTCAAATACTGTATGTTTCCTAAAACATTAAGGAAGCTCTACACCAGCTGCATGTCAAACAATGACATGACTTGAGACTAATACTACACCCATTGGCGTTTCTACCATGGGTGCA
The DNA here is from genome assembly GCF_028390025.1 of Pseudophryne corroboree. NCBI lineage: Eukaryota > Metazoa > Chordata > Amphibia > Anura > Myobatrachidae > Pseudophryne > Pseudophryne corroboree. Next base: position 97,664,422 of record NC_086454.1, read on the forward strand.
ATGTGTGTGGTCCAGGGGGGCACACACTGCACCCATGCTGTGTTAAAACTTACCTCTTGGAGTCCCGCGATGGGCACTGAAGCCGCAGCAGTCGCTGCAAAAATCCACCCCAAAATGGCCGCTGCGCATGCGCAGTAGCAATTTAGTCTCTGGAACATGGCGGGCACCATGTTTCCGGAGACTTGCGCATGCACAGTAGACTCTGGCACATTGCCGGAGCCTACGGCGCTGTGGAGAGGAGGGGGCCCACCCGAAGTCTGCACACGGGCCCCCTCCTCACATAAAACGCCCCTGACTACACCATTATATATATATTATTAAATAAATACATACATATTTTCTGTGGTTGGGGTGCTGGTGGCAGCTTTTCTGCCTGTAAAGAGGGAGTTGGAGACACCAATGCTAACAGGAGAGAGCTGACCAACCAGGACCAGAACCAGTGATGACACTTTTAGCCACTTAACAGGGATTCATTTATTTATTTTTCTAAAAACCGCTCAGAAATTGTCTAGGTTTTTTATGAGTGAATTAGGTGAAGAACATGTATTTAAACTTATCCAAAACGTGTGTGTATATATATATATATATATATATATATATAATATGATATAATATAAATTCCTTATGCGCTATTTTTAATTATATAGTGGATTCCGATCACTAATTTTGCCAGAATGATAACGTTGTTGGGTAATAAATGTTGTTATTATTATTGCGCAGCTTCCCCCAAATCAGGCATCTTGCCAATAAGGCCTGTTAAGATTGATGAAAATAGTTTTTTTTTTGAGGTGCGCTCTAAATTAAATGGATCTTACCAATATGAATGTGAACTGTGAATGTTCTATATACCTTATATGACTACACCCAAAGTTTATAAAAAAAACATTTTATTGTTAAAATACAAGTAAAATATTCAAAAGTTGATTTTATATGCATTCTCTTATACATACAGGAAGTTTTTTCAACTGTTCAAGGGTTTATATACCCGTACAATTCTTGCTAATACAATGATTGTATATCAATAAAAATTGTTTCACCCAACGAGTTTCGTCTATGGCGACTTCTTCAGAGGTGTTTTTGGGTGTAAAGAGGAGAAAACAATATCTTATCTTACCGCTCAAAATTCAAATTAATCAATATCTTATCGAACAGCTCAAAAATGAAAAAATAAATTAAATATAATTTATTAATAAATTGATTAATACAATCAGTAGTTGGAATGAATTACTAAATAATTCCTCCATGCAGTTTTTTTTTATAAACAGAGTGTTTAATAATGCTCATCAGTTGGAAGACTCCATAGCTAGCAGGATAATATATTGTTTAAACAGTATACTTACTATTTATCCAATTATTGGACTCTCATATTGTAGTGACATAGTAATTTCACAATCTTAGATGGAAACACCATAAATAAGAGTAAATGATTATACCTAAATAGATAGAAATATTGATTTTAATATTTTTATTTTTATTATTATAATATATCAAATATTTAACATTCTATTTTAAATTCAATGGAATGGGTAGAGTACTTACTAATAATCTCATATGGACTTCATTAATTGGTGACAATTGTCTTATTTTCTTAAGATTCCTATAATCAAATTATTTTATATTTAATATTTAAACCATTGTGTTAACCACATTATTAAATGTATTCTTTACACATATGAGTAGGTACTTACTTTGAACTTAAACTGACATCAATAATCTTCAATATATTTAAAGTTATTTTTGGCAGTATTTTAAACGGTTGTCCAGAATCTTAATGCGACCTATTAAAGAATTAAATTTAATCTTATTTTAAATCAGATTCTATGCTACACAATATAAAGACTCTTCAATGGGTATTGTGCTTACCAGCAATAGTCAATCACGTCTGTGAGGTTTGGAGTCCAAAAGCAGAGTGATTGCTAGTCCCTAAGGGCTCTCTATTTAAACCCCACGGGCTATTCCATCACTTCCTGTTTGGTTATTATTGTAATTTTATTTTTATATAGAAATGCTCCTTTATTTTATATCTTTATCTTCCCCAATTATAGAACTTATAAATTCATTGGTGGGGAGTGAAATACATTTAGAGAGCGTACACGGACTTACTAGTCAGTTTTGTGCTCCAGGAGCGGGAAATCTGCTTCCTGGTTGCGCTCCAAGCCTCCTTTTGAACACACAAAGTCATTGCGTGTATCACGTGGCCGCATCCATGTCTGATCACATGGGGGCATTGGCTGTCTTTGATTGGAGGGACCGTTGGTATGGTAACCCGGTCTCCTCTTGCTGAACACGCGACGTCATCGCGTATATCATGTGACGCATCCATGCCCGATCACATGGGGGCACTGGCGGTCTTTGATTGGAGGGACCATTGGTATAACAACCTAGTCTCCTCTTGCTAACCGTGTCCATATTGTCAACCCGGCTGCCCGCTGCGTGTCACATGACCTCAATCCACTAATATTAACCTTTTTTGGTCTCTAATAAGAGACAGTTGTTATGGTAATTGGGTATTTTAATGTTAGCCGCGCTTACAACCATACTATGTTCTAGTTATTCTATTACTTTGGCACCGTGTTATACAGGGCTGCCATCAGAAATTGAGGGGCCCAGGACTGACAAAATAGACAGGGCCCCCACTCCCCAAAAAATAATATGCCCCTGACACCAAATAATGCCCCCAGAGTAATGCTCCTGTCACCATACTATACCCCCACAGTTATGAACCTGTCACCAACAACATATTATGCCCACATAGTAAAAATGCCGCAATACACACTACCTGCTCTCAGGGGGGTACTGCTTGTTGTCAGGAGTTTTGCTCGTTTTCAGTGGAACCCCTACCCGGCCACCACCGTGGGTCCACAGTCCAGGCAGGGGCCGTTGTACACACCTGCCCCCTTCAACCTTTTGAAAATGTCCCTCCCAAAATGGCCACCGCCTCCTCTAGCATTTAAAATAACTGTCTCTTGTGAGGCGGTGGCTATTTTGGGAGGGACATTTTCAATACTTCCAGCCATGGCCCTATCAGCAATGGGCAGCGGCAGGCAGTGGCAGGAGGCAGGCAGCCTGGGTCCTCCACTCTCCAGGGCCCAGGACAGTTGTGCCCCCAGCACCCCCCTGATGGCGGCCCTGGTGTTATACATCCTATAAATGGCTATGAGTGCAAAATAATATTTGTAAATATGATCCTTATAAATGTTTATTTTAACAGTGACAAACTAACATTCTATTATCTAGTGATCTTGCATATAAACTTTTGTTGATACCTGTTGTCTCTAGCAAAAACCCTACCAGTGATTATAGTGACTAGTGATTATAGTGGCATACTTAATAATGATTAAGTATTATCATAATACTATTACTTTTAGTGATATATACTGTATATAAATATTAAATATACATTATTAATCCTTTTTATTTTATTGGTGCATACATTATAAAACTACATATGAATGGGAGTCTTTCAACTGATACCAGTTACACATATCAGAGAACAGCCTGCATTTAACATAATAAAGAACAGTCTCCATTAGTCAGATACCGAACAGACATATTTAGGAATCAAAAAGTTTTCCTTCATTCGTTAATTTTTTATGATTGGCAGTCCTCCATAACATATTCTGATTGACATATGATACTAAAAGGCAGCCTACATTTTGCATAAATTTAGAATGCAAGAATTGACACACTAGAAAATCAAATATGACAACCATAAAAATGCAACAACCCTAGAATCCAAAACCTTTTTTTTATGTGTCATATTTGGTAGTTATCCCAAAAAACATGTATCAAAATACTATTGGTAATCATCCAAATCGTATTCTAATTTCTAATAAACATGTACCATATTTCTATTCTGAGGGTACTTATAATCATAGAAATGATACTATATCAATACGCTTGTTAATCCCATGAGGGGCTAATGTGTTAGGGTAAAAATCCAATAGGACTCTCTTTTTGAAAATTCTAATTCTCTATTACCCCCATTTTCTCTTTCTTTAATGTGTTCCAAGATTGCAAACCTTAAACCTTTTGTGTTGGAATTATGAAATTCTGAGAAATGTCTTGGTAAGTTATAAGTACTTATTTTATTTTTGATGTTTCTCAAGTGTTCTTGAATCCGTAATTTAATCATACGTTTGGTTTTACCCACGTATGCTTTTCCACATTCACAGGTTATTCTGTATATAACAAATGTAGAATTGCAGGTATAGAAAAAGAACAAACGGCTGCGCTGAATATCAGGAACGAAACATAATGTACAGAGAGCCAACGTAAAAAATAACAATGTTTATTAATAAAACATATAAAAAGATTAATTATCAAATAACCGGTGAATAATATATATAAATATATATAAGAACAATCACTAGATGTGAACTAGTGGTATATTGTAATAACTCAGCTTATTGGGGTGAAAAGTTCCGTGATTCACTTGTTAGATAGTTGATAAATACCAGGTGTGTTGGTAGGATCCTAATAAATTAAAAGTCCCTCAGTTGAAATTGATATTCAATACCTTTCCAAAATGGGCTGGTAAGAGCCGAGCGTCCTCGGCTTCAATGTCCTGCAATGCCCATATACGCTGTGCAGCGGAAAGGAATGGACCGTCTCTCTCACAACCCGGTCGTGGCGGCGTGTGCGCTGAAGCCGCTGATGTCGGATGCTGTAGACGGAGGGTGCAGCGGGGACCAAGGAACACCTGGAAGATTTCACCTGAGCTGAGTGTGGATAGTGGCGCCACCCAACCTACCAACACACCTGGTATTTATCAACTATCTAACAAGTGAATCACGGAACTTTTCACCCCAATAAGCTGAGTTATTACAATATACCACTAGTTCACATCTAGTGATTGTTCTTATATATATTTATATATATTATTCACCGGTTATTTGATAATTAATCTTTTTATATGTTTTATTAATAAACATTGTTATTTTTTACGTTGGCTCTCTGTACATTATGTTTCGTTCCTGATATTCAGCGCAGCCGTTTGTTCTTTTTCTATGCTATCACCACAATACTACACATAGTATTCCGGCAAGCGCAGACTATCGGGAACATAAAATTGTGATTATTTAATTCTATGAAACACGTATTGGTTTTCACTTTTTATTTTGATGATTAGGCGCTCGTTTGTTGCAGAATTGCAGGTATATAGTCTTTCACACTGAGGGACTTATTATTCATTTTATCATATATGACTGGTGATTTCTCTACAAATTTACAGCATATGCATTTTGTACAAGGATAACATCCTGATTTTTTCAAAAAGTTCCCAGAATTTATGTTGGTTGTTTGTAAAGGTCTTAGGTTACTTGGAGCTAGAACATATTAAAGGTTCTGAGCTTTACGATATGTAATCCTTGGTTTAGAGGGAAGATGGGGGCCTAGGATGGGGTCTTTTTGTAAAATAATCCAATTATTCTCAATGATTTTCTTAATCTGTTTGTTCTCTTTATTATACTGAGTTATAAACGGTGTATTCTTGATGGTATCTGTTCTTTCATGTATGCTGGGATTCAATAGATCTAATCTATTTATTTTAAAAGTCTTGTTTCTTGCTTTCTCATTTTGATCTTTATGGTTTCCTCTTTCAAGAAACCTATTGGCCAGTCGATCAGTTTGTTCCCAATATTGAATATAATTACTACAGTTCCTTCTAATTTGAAGAAACTGTCCATAGGGTACATTGTGCTTCCAATTATAGTGATGGCAACTATCTGCAGGGATGTAACTATTGGCATCTGTTTCTTTACAAAATGTCAAAGTTTCTATTACGCCTGATGGTAAACCTTCTAACGTAAGGTTTAAATAATCAATACTCTTCATATCTGTTTTGTGGGTAAACTTCAAATTGAAATAATTAATATTGATAAATTCTGTATCTTTTTCAATACTCTCGAAATCTCCCATCCAGATGAAAATTAGATAATCTATGTACCTTTTATACATTTTTATATGATTTTTCTTCCAGTCTGTATCATAAACAAATTTTTGTTCCCATTCACCCATGAGTATATTGGCATAAGCTGGCGCAAATTTTGTGCCCATGGCTGTACCCTGGCTTTGGAGAAAAAAATCTCCCTCAAACTTAAAATAATTGTGTTTTAAAATAATTTTGATACTATCCAGAATAAAAATTTGTTCTCTCACTGACAATTCATTATCTTCAAGTAGCTTTTTTTTTACCGCTTCTACTCCTATATTATGTGGTACTGAGGAATATAAAGACTGAACATCAGTAGTCAACCATCGTGAATTTGGACTCCAATTAGTTTCTCTTATAATATTCAGAACTATAGTGGAATCTTTTAGGTAAGATTTTAAGTTCTTAACATATTTTTGTAATTTTGAATCTAGAAAATGTGAGAGATTTGCTGTTAAGGAGTTAATCCCGAATATAATCGGTCTACCAGGGGGGGCAGTTTTTATCTTTATGAACTTTTGGTATGTGATAAAAGGTGGCTAACCTTGGGTGTTTATTATATAATAAACACCCAATAATAATAACAACAATTCTTTATCACATATCAAGTTCTCATGTTTAGCTATGTTTAGTAATAAAGTTCCTTTTGATATTCTCACTTAAATTTTCATAGGTGACATGATCCCCCAAGATTTTTTATGCTCCTGAAAGGTATTGTTCTCAATTTTGTACTACAACTACCCCCCCCCCCCCCCCCCCCCACCCTATAACTGCTTACTTTATTACAATTGAAGTATCTGGTTTTAATTGTTTTATTGCTTGTTTCTCTATTGTATTGAGATTGCACTTTTGACTATTTTGACCGATCTTTGGCCCTCATTCCGAGTCGTTCGCTCGGTATTTTTCATCGCATCGCAATTAAAATCCGCTTAGTACGCATGCGCAATATTCGCACTGCGACTGCGCCAAGTAATTTAACAATGAAGATAGTATTTTTACTCACGGCTTTTTCATCGCTCCGGCGATCGTAATGTGATTGACAGGAAATGGGTGTTACTGGGCGGAAACACGGCGTTTTATGGGCGTGTGGATGAAAACGCTACCGTTTCCGGAAAAAACGCAGGAGTGGCTGGAGAAACGGTGGAGTGTCTGAGCGAACGCTGGGTGTGTTTGTGACGTCAAACCAGGAACGACAAGCACTGAACTGATCGCACAGGCAGAGTAAGGTTGAAGTTACTCAGAAACTGCAAAGTAGTTTGTAATCGCAATATTGCGAATACATCGGTCGCAATTTTAAGAAGCTAAGATACACTCCCAGTAGGCGTAGGCTTAGCGTGTGTAACTCTGCTAAATTCGCCTTGCGACCGATCAACTCGGAATGAGGGCCTTTATTTTTCAAAATTCTTCCTTTACACAATCATAAAATATGTCTATATGACTCCCTTTAGACACCACTGGATAATATTTAGAAGGGAGTGAGAATAATGGTTTCTTAACTGGTTCATATGCTAATCTAAGTGTCTTTGCAAAGTCAGATTTCAAACTAATTTATTTAAATCCACAAACAGGTCGAATCTATTAATGTGGGAGTCAGGAGCAAATTTTAATCCTTTTTTTTAATACCTTACTTTGTGGTTCAGATAATTGCCTATTTGAGATGTTGATGCTTCCTGTCGGTTCCCTTCTAGTTGATTGAACTAATTTCTCCTTTTTTTGGTGAACCTCCCACTGCCCCTCTTTCCTCTTCTCCGTTGTATAGCCTTCTCTTTATACCTGGTGGAGAGTCTATTCTGTGATGGAGCTCCTCCTTTCTCTGGGTATGTTGGAACTGTGTCTCCCTTTTCTGATCTAAAAAATGTCTTCTTGTTGAAGACGGTGGAGAATAAAGGGGTTCATATCGGTTATGAGTGGGGAGTGGTTCATTTTGCTCTTTATACCGATCTTGGGCTACTCTTGTTGGTCCTCCTCTATTTCTATTTACTTCTTGCCACTCACTCTTCTTCTGATAATTCCTATAGCCACTTCTAGACCTGTCTCTATTATAATTAATATGTTTTCTTTGATAACTGTATCTATTAAATTGACATTCCTAGGTTCTCTAGTGGTTTATATATATATATATATATATATATATATATACATATGTATCTCTCAACTGTCCTGATATTCGCGGGACAGTCACATTTTTTTGGGACTGTCCCACCCGCGGGTTGCATTGTGGGCAGTTGGGTGGGGTCGGGTGGTCAGTTGGGAGGCTTCTGCCACTCACTGCCCTGCTTAGCAGAGCAGCGGTGAATAGACGCTGTGCGCATGCGCACAGCATCTATTTACAGGTGATAGAGGGAGAGAAGGAATGCCAACAGCTCACAGAGCGCTGGGCATGCTGCCTCAGTGACAACAACGGGGGCTGTGGCTCGTGATTGCAGCACTCCTGCAAAGCCACGCCCCATTTTACATAAGCTATGCCCCTTTTTCACAGCTGTCCCAGCCAGAAATTCACAAATGTTGGGAGGTATGTATATATAATTGAAAAAAAGAAGAAGGTTTTCCTCCCCAAAACATCTGGAACATTGGTAACATTGTGACCAACATTGATTTTCCTGGGGGCTGGGGAGGATGGGGGGTGTTTTAATTCACATTTCCCCAGTGGCTACTAATATCTGCTACAGCCGGGTGGGGTGTCCTGCTGTGCCGACCGATCAGCAGTGATTGGCAGCACGGCAGACACCGGGGGATGGTGCAGGAAAGCCGAGGGATCGAGAGGTCCCTCTGAGAGCAGGAGCTGCAGGAAGATTATCTTCCTGCGGCCACCCAAGCTATGTATCTGACTGGTCACACTGTTTGTGACCAGTTCAGATAATGCATTGCCTGGTGTGGTCACTGTCGATGCGACCATGCCAGGCAAGTGGTTAAAGGGAAGCAGGCTGTGGGGAAAGATTAGAAGTATGGGTAGTTTGTTCAGGTTCAGGCCTGCCGCTACCAGCTCAGCAGAGTCTGCAAAGCAGGGAGGTGCCAGGCTGGAGAGGCACTCTCCCTGCTCTGCTACTCTGCTGCTGCACCTGTCACACTGCATAACAGGCAGTGGCGCCGGCAGCACAGGGATGGCAAGGGGGTTTAGATTGTATTCACCATGAGAGAGCAGCAGCGGGGGAAGTCCCTGCAACTCACTACGGTGCCTCTCCTCCCTGATCTAAGCAATAGGATCAGAAGAGTATGTGCTGAGCTGTGATTGTAGGAGCTCGGCACATGCTGATTAGAAGAGCCCCTGATTGGAGGAGCTGTTACATGATCCTCTGACCCCTGGAACAGGGAGGATGTCACAGCATGGTTATGGTTAAAACCAGGTTGGGGAAAGGACCTCTGACGTCACCAGGGGGAGGAGCAACCTCCAGACAGGGTAACCGAAATGTACCTTCGTGGTCTCGCTTTGCTCGCCATGTGTTACGATCCTGATGCTCAGGACAGGGGAGATCTTATGTAGTGAGTCCTGACTGAGCACCAAGACGGAATGCTGGGATTGGGAAATGGGAAGGAAATAGCACCCTACCTCCGTTGTCTTACCCGTGTTATCAATTCACGCCTGAACAACTATGGTTTCTTGGGCCCATGGCAGCCGCGTTTGAAGGGCGGATTAGGTCTGCCCAACTCCGATACCCCCTCAGGTCTTAAAGAGAGACAAGGGGTGAACTGAGACAGGGTAATAACAAGGGGACCTCTAACGGAAACAACCACGCTAGGGGCTATAAACTACCTAAAAACTAAACGTATGTGCGGCACACCGCCAAAGGAAAAGAACTACAAAGAAACCACTGTCCACTCCCCTACACGGCACCGCCGAGTTCCGAGGAGGACAGTGAAAGCGGAAACCTCCGCAAATGCACCAATTCACAGTAAAGTAAACACTAAGCGGCATAGGCCGCAACACGCGGCAGAAGCCGCTACTCACGAAACCGGGCGAGAACCCCAGATGACAAACAGGTTCGCAAGGACTAGAAGGATTCCCAGGACCGGCTTCGGACCTCCAAAGTACCAAAGGGCAGGGAGCAAGATCCACCAAACACGGCTGACAGGAACAGAGTTCTGCAAGGCAGGAACAGCATACAAGAAGCTATCACCGGCGGGGCTGCAGTGTGCTGGCTCACATAAAAAGGCCCTGCTGGCCAATAACAGGAGGGCCAGCAGGACCAGCCCCCAGACCCTAATTACTAGTTGCCGTGCAGCTGCCCTGCTGCACGAGCAACCTAATTAACTATTCTTAGCAACGGGGAACGCGGTCCACCTGTGGCGTCCCCGTTGCTATGCACCCTGGCGGCCCTGCACGCACGGCGTCCTGCGTTGCCAGAGACCCGGCGGCTATCGTGCGCACGGCGTCCTGGCGTTGCTAGGCACAGTGCGGGGGACAGGGAAGGAGAGAGGCGCGGCGGCCGTGACCGCTGCTCAGTCAGGGCACGGCCGAAGACCGCCGCGCCTAACACCATGCTTCGGCATGGTGTCTCACTTTGCTCTCCACAAAGTTACTAAAGGGAGGTAGTTGGTGGCGTGGATAGTGACAGTACCATCCTGCCGGTCTAGCTCCTTTCCCTGTTGTCAGAGGTCCTTTATCCCACTTGATTCTAGCATCTACTATCACAGCACGGCCCCCTGTCTGAATGTGAGTATTCAACCTGCCTCCTCTGTCTCCATAGCTCCTGCCTGTCTCTGCCACCCTCTCTATGCAGCTTCTCTCTCTCTCTCTCTCTCTCTGACTACTACATGGTTCTCTCTCTGCCCAGCATCTGCTCCCCCTCTCCTCAACATATGTCCTACCTCATCTTTCTCCCCAGCATCTGCCCCCCCTCTCTCTGCCCATCTGCTCCCCATCTATCCAGCATCTGCCCCCCTTATCTGCCCATCATCTGCCCCCCTCTCCCCAGCATCTACCTCCCCTCCTCTCTCTGCCCATCATCTGTCCCCCCTTCTCTCTGCCCTGCATCTCCTCCCCCTCTCTCCAGCATCTGTCCTCCCTCATCTCTCTCCCCAGCATCTGCCCCCCCTCTCTGCCCATCATCTGCCCTCCTCTCTCTTCCCATCATCTGTGCCCCCTTCTCTCTGCCCTGCATCTCCTCCCCCTCTCCCCAGCATCTGTCCTCCCTCATCTCTCTCCCCAGCATCTGCACCCCCTCTCTCTGCCCATCATCTGCTCCCCCTCTCCCCAGCATCTGCTCCCCTCTCTCTGTCCAGCATCTGTCCCCCCCCTCTCTCTGCCCAGCCTCTGCACCCCCTCTCCCCAGCATCTGCCCCCCCCCTCTCTCTGCCCATCATCTGCTCCCCCTCTCCCCAGCATCTGCTCCCCTCTCTCTGTCCAGCATCTGTCCCCCCCTCTCTCTGCCCAGCCTCTGCACCCCCTCTCCCCAGCATCTGCCCCCCTCTCTCTGCCCAGCATCTGCCCGCCCTCTCTCCAGCATCTGCACCACCTCTCTCTGCCCAGCATCTGCCCCCCTTCTCTCTGCCCTGCATCTGCTCCCCTCTCCCCATCACCTGCCCCCCCCTCTCCCCAGCATCTGCTCCCCCTCTCCCCAGCATCTGCCCCCCCCCTCTCCCCAGCATCTGTCCTCCCTCATCTCTCTCCCCAGCATCTGCCCCCCTTCTCTCTGCCCTGCATCTGCTCCCCTCTCCCCATCATCTGCCCCCCCCTCTCCCCAGCATCTGCTCCCCCTCTCCCCAGCATCTGCCCCCCCCTCTCCCCAGCATCTGCTCCCCCCCCCCTCTCCCCAGCATCTGCTCCCCCTCTCCCCAGCATCTGTCCTCCCTCATCTCTCTGCCCAGCATCTGCACCCCCTCTCCCCAGCATCTGCCCCCCTCTCTCTGCCCAGCATCTGCCCGCCCTCTCCAGCATCTGCACCACCTCTCTCTGCCCAGCATCTGCCCCCCCTTCTCTCTGCCCTGCATCTGCTCCCCCTCTCCCCATCATCTGCCCCCCCTCTCCCCAGCATCTGCCCATCATCTGCTCCCCCTCTCCCCAGCATCTGCCCCCTGTCTCTGCTCAGCATCTGCCCCCCCTCTCTCTGCCCAGCATCTGCTCCCCCTCTCCCCAGCATCTGCCTCCCCTCTCTCTCCCCAACATTTGTGTCATCTCCTCTCTCTGCCCAGCATCTGTCCCCCCCTTCTCTTTCAGTCTAGCACCTATCCCCTCTCTCTCCCAAGCATTTGTCCCTCAACTCCCCAGCATCTGCCTCCCCTCTCTCCCCAACATTTGTGTCATCTCCCCTCTCTGCCCAGCATCTGCCTCCCCTCTCTCTGCACAACATCTGCCTCTCCTCTCTCTCTGCCCAGCATTTTTCTCCCCTCCTCTCTCTCTGCTCAGCACCTGCAGCCCTCCCTTTGCTCAGTATCTTCCTCCCCTCCTTTCTCTCTGTCCAGCACCTGCCCCCCTCCTCTCTCTCTCCCTAGCATCTGTCCCCTCCTCTCTCTTTGGCCAGCATCCGCCTCCCCTCCTCTCTCTCTACCCAGCACCTGCCCTCCTCCTCTCTCTCTCCCTAGCATCTGCCCCCCTCCTCTCTCTGCCCAGCACCTGCCTCCCCTCCTCTCTCTCTGCCCAGCACCTGCCTCCCCTCTCTCTGCCCAGCATCTGCCTCCCCTCCTCTCTCTCTGCCCAGCATCTGCCTACCCTCTCTCTGCCCAGCATCTGCCTCCCCTCCTCTTTCTCTGCCCAGCATCTGCCTACCCTCTCTCTGCCCAGCATCTGCCTCCCCTCCTCTCTCTCTGGCCAGCAACTGCACCCCTCCCTTTGCCCAGCATCTGCCTCCCCTCCTCTCTCTCTCCCTAGCATCTGCCCCCCTCCTCTCTCTCTGCCCAGCATCTGCCCCCCTCCTCTCTCTCTGCCCAGCATCTGCCTCCCCTCCTCTCTCTCCCTACCTCCTCTCCTCTCTCTCTGCCCAGCACCTGCCCCCCTCCTCTCTCTCTCTCTCTCTGCCCAGCACCTGCCTCCCCTCCTCTCTCCCTACCTCCTCTCTCTCTGCCCAGCACCTGCCCCCCTCCTCTCTCTCTCTGCCCAGTCCCTGCCTCCCCTCTCTCTGCCCAGCATCTGCCTCCCCTCCTCTCTCTCTGCCCAGCATCTGCCTCCCCTCTTTCTGCCCAGCATCTGCCTCCCCTCTCTCTGCCCAGCATCTGCCTCCCCTCCTCTTTCTCCCTAGCATCTGCTCCCCTCCTCTCTCTGCCCAGCATCTGCCTCCCCTCTCTCTCTCCCCTCCTCTCTCTCTGCCCAGCACCTGCCATCCTCCTCTCTCTCTAGCATCTGCCCCCTCCTCTCTCTCTGCCCAGCATCTGCCTCCCCTCTCTTTGCTCAGTATCTGCATCCCCTCCTCTCTCTGTCTAGCGTCTGTCATCCTCCTCTCTCTGGCCAACATCTGGCTGTAATTTAATTGGGGGTACTATTCTGTGGCCACACCCCTTCGTTGTGAGATCACACCCTTTCTTTGCGGTGCACGCCTTTGGGTGTATGCTGTCGCTTTATTAGATATGGCAGGGAGGGTGCAAATTTATAGTTTGCAGGGAGGCGCTGGACACCCTAGCACATGCCCTATTCAGGTTCACTGTAAATGAAAAGGAATAGTGTAAGTTACTGTTCATTCTTTATTAGTAAGCAGTCACCAAATAAATCCCGTACAGTGCCCAGCTTACGCCCTCAAATCTTGTTGTACAATTTGCCAATAACGTATGAACATTTTATAGTTTTTCAGGTAGCAAGAAAACAACCAAGTCACACAAACCAGCTGAATCAGAAATCGCTGTATATGCAACAGTTACATCGTAGGAGGGCAAATTGTCCTTAAATAACTGTGAACCATTGGCGTTTTATAATGAGTCTAATGAGTCAGATGTCTGCTCTATCACTTAACAGGCTGCAGGCCAATTGGTGGGGACTTCAAGGTTGTGTTTGGGAAGGGGGTGCTGCTAGGCCCAGTGTCCCGTCACCAAGTAGAGAAAAAAAAAACAGAGGAGGGGGAAATATGTACCATCGATGGTGGAGAGCCAATCAAACTCCGTCATCATTGGCAAAACCACCCTATTCAGGTGGCGAGTCCTCCTCTCTCGCAGTCTCCCTTGCAGTGAAAGGTGTTGGGGTGTGCATCCAGGCTTCCACTGCACGCGCATTGAAAAGACGGACCAGACCGTCTGAAATTATTATATATATTTCTTTACACTTACTCCATATCGCTAACCACCTGTCCTGAAATATACACAACATGAACTCATAGCCAGATGAAGGGGGGGGGGGGGGGACGCAGGGCATACTGTACCCCGAGCCCCCCTTTGTCAGGGTCCCCCTTCTGCCAGAGCACACGGACATCACTAGCTTTCCCTCTTGTGCAGCAGCAGAACAGGCAGTCAGAATGCAAGCAGGACAGTAAGCAGTGCAGGCAGAGACACAGAAGTATCAGGTTTCATGATCTACCGACAGAGCTTTCTGACCCGAGGAGAGATAGAAGTGGGAGAGAGCTATAAGGGCTGTTTCACACAAGGCGGTTTTGACTGGATGTCAAAACGCCGGACAAACTGTGTACAGCTTTTGCCATCCGGCTGTGTCTTTCACACACAACGGCTTTGAGCCGTGTTTTATGCTGTGCGAATGCGCAGCAGCAGGAGCGGCTTGAAAAAAAAACGTTGTGTGTGAAAGAACCAATCGGTTCACTGCCTACAAGGACGGCACGGCCCCGGCACGGCAGCCGGACCTTTCAGTGGATATTTCTGTCTACAACCCGGAACACAATACATTATTAATTAGAATAACGGCATGGCAAAAAGCCATCCAGCTTTTTTCCATCCGGCAAAAACCATCACGTGTGAAACAGCCCTTAGTGACACAGGAATCCCAGCTTCTCTTCCTCCCCACCTGGGTGTCTGGGTCCTGTGTAACCTGTTATCTAATGAGGATCTAGAGAAACACACACACACACACACACACACACACACACACACACACACACGGGTCTATTTAGCCTTGGATGGAGATAAAGTTGCTGGAGATAAAGTACCAGCCAATCAGCTCCTAGCTGCCATGCCACAGACTGGGTTTGAAAAATAACAGTTAGGAGCCGATTGGTTGGTACTTTATCTCCAGTGACTTTATCTCCATCCAAGGCTTAGTAAATAGACCCCAGAGTCTGCTCCATGTGTGTAAGAAGTACAGAGGCTACTGCTATTCTTGTATGAGACAAGATAAATGATAGATTTTATTTTTCTATGTGTATTTTGAAGTGAAGTTGTCTTTGTTCCACTACAAGAATTTTTTATAAAATAGTTGTCACTCAATTAACCACTTGCCTGGCATGGACGCATCAGATGCGACCACACCAGCAAGTGCTTTATCTGACCTGGTCGGACAGGATGGGACCAGTCAGATTAGAGTACTTGCAGCGGCAGGGAAGGGAAACTTCCCTCCGCTGCTGCTGTCAGACGGCCCGGAAGATCCCCCCCACTGATTGCCGTGCTGCCGATCACTGATGATGTCAGCACGGCCGGACCCCCCCCCCCTCCTCCAGCAGCTGCAGACAATAGCAGCCACTGGGGAAGTGTAAATTAACCCCCCCAAGCCACCCCCAGACCCCCTCTGTATACATGGATTTCAAAATGAAAGCCGCGATGGTCGCGATATTTCCGATGTTCCCGATCAACGTTTTGATGTTTGGGTTTTTTTTTTTTTTTTTTTTTTTAAATATAAAATTAAATATATACTTTCTTTTTTTTAACTAAAATCATTTTGGATAAGGTTAAATTAATGTTCTTAATGATTAATGTTAAAATCCTCAGCTAAGTGGTTAAGTGGCGCTCTAAACAGTACTCAGGCATTAGTAAACTGTTCATTTAAGTGTAATATACACCATTGGTTTAAATTGAATATACACAATCCATACCTCCCAACTAGTGATGTGCACCGGAAATTTTTCGGGTTTTGTGTTTTGGTTTTGGATTCGGTTCCGCGGCCGTGTTTTGGATTCGGACGCGTTTTGGCAAAACCTCCCTGAAAATTTTTTGTCGGATTCGGGTGTTTTTTTTACAAAAACCCCTCAAAAACAGCTTAAATCATAGAATTTGGGGGTCATTTTGATCCCATAGTATTATTAACCTCAATAACCATAATTTCCACTCATTTTCAGTCTATTCTGAACACCTCACAATATTATTTTTAGTCCTAAACTTTGCACCGAGGTCGCTGGATGGCTAAGCTAAGCGACACAAGTGGCCGACACAAACACCTGGCCCATCTAGGAGTGGCACTGCAGTGTCAGACAGGATGGCACTTCAAAAAAATAGTCCCCAAACAGCACATGATGCAAAGAAAAAAAAGAGGTGCACCAAGGTCGCTGGATGGCTAAGCTAAGCGACACAAGTGGCCGACACAAACACCTGGCCTATCTAGGAGTGGCACTGCAGTGTCAGACAGGATGGCACTTCAAAAAAATTGTCCCCAAACAGCACATGATGCAAAGAAAAAAAGAGGCGTAATGAGGTAGCAGTGTGACTAAGCTAAGCGACCCAAGTGGCCGACACAAACACCTGGCCCATCTAGGAGTGGCACTGCAGTGTCAGACAGGATGGCACTTCAAAAAAATAGTCCCCAAACAGCACATGATGCAAAGAAAAAAAGAGGCGCACCAAGGTCGCTGTGTGACTAAGCTAAGCGACACAAGTGGCCGACACAAACACCTGGCCCATCTAGGAGTGGCACTGCAGTGTCAGGCAGTATGACACTTCCAAAAAATTGTCCCCAAACAGCACATGATGCAAAGAAAAAAAAGAGGCGCACCAAGGTCGCTGTGTGACTAAGCTAAGCGACCCAAGTGGCCGACACAAACACCTGGCCCATCTAGGAGTGGCACTGCAGTGTCAGGCAGGATGGCACTTCAAAAAAATTGTCCCCAAACAGCACATGATGCAAAGAAAAATGAAAGAAAAAAGAGGTGCAAGATGGAATTGTCCTTGGGCCCTCCCACCCACCCTTATGTTGTATAAACAGGACATGCACACTTTAACGAACCCATCATTTCAGCGACAGGGTCTGCCACACGACTGTGACTGAAATGACTGGTTGGTTTGGGCCCCCACCAAAAAAGAAGCAATCAATCTCTCCTTGCACAAACTGGCTCTACAGAGGCAAGATGTCCACCTCATCATCATCCTCCGATTCCTCACCCCTTTCACTGTGTACATCCCCCTCCTCGCAGATTATTAATTCGTCCCCACTGGAATCCACCATCTCAGGTCCCTGTGTACTTTGTGGAGGCACTTGCTGGTGAATGTCTCCACGGAGGAATTGATTATAATTCATTTTGATGAACATCATCTTCTCCACATTTTCTGGAAGTAACCTCGTACGCCGATTGCTGACAAGGTGAGCGGCTGCACTACACACTCTTTCGGAGTACACACTGGAGGGAGGGCAACTTAAGTAAAATACAGCCAGTTTGTGCAAAGGCCTCCAAATTGCCTCTTTTTCCTGCCAGTTTACGTACGGACTGTCTGACGTGCCTACTTGGATGCGATCACTCATATAATCCTCCACCATTCTTTCAATGGTGACAGAATCATATGCAGTGACAGTAGACGACATGTCAGTAATCGTTGGCAGGTCCTTCAGTCCGGACCAAATGTCAGCACTCGCTCCAGACTGCCTGCATCACCGCCAGCGGGTGGGCTCGGAATTCTTAGCCTTTTCCTCGCACCCCAAGTTGCGGGAGAATGTGAAGGAGGAGCTGTTGATGGGTCACGTTCCGCTTGACCTGACAATTTTCTCACCAGCAGGTCTTTGAACTTCTGCAGACTTGTGTCTGCCGGAAAGAGAGATACAACGTAGGTTTTAAATCTAGGATCGAGCACGGTGGCCAAAACGGTATCCGTTCACATGGTTATGGTCGACAGTCATTAGGTCGACCACTATTGGTCGACATTGACATGGTCGACATGGACACATGGTCGACACATGAAAATGGTCGACGCATGAAAGGTCGACACATGAAAAGGTCGACATGAGTTTTTTTAACTTTTTTTTCTTTTAGGGAACTTTTCCATACTTTACGATCCACATGGACTACGATTGGAACGGTAAAGTGTGCCGAGTGAAGCGGTAGCGGAGCGAATGCACCATGCCCGAAGCATGGCGAGCGAAGCGGTGCACTAATTGGGGTTCCCAGTCACTTTACGCAAAAAACGACACCAAAAAAAGTAAAAAAACTCATGTCGACATTTTCATGTCGACCTTTCATGTGTCGACCATTTTCATGTGTCGACCATGTGTCCATGTCGACCATGTCAATGTCGACCAATAGTGGTCGACTTAATGACTGTCGACCATAACATGGTCGACCATTCATACCGGAACCGGACAAAATGTAGTGCTCTGATTTCAACAGATTGACCACCCGTGAATCCTGGTTAAGCGAATTAAGGGCTCCATCCACAAGTCCCACATGCCTAGCGGAATCGCTCTGTTTTAGCTCCTCCTTCAATGTCTCCAGCTTCTTCTGCAAAAGCCTGATGAGGTGAATGACCTGACTCAGGCTGGCAGTGTCTGAACTGATTTTACGTGTGGCAAGTTCAAAGGGTTGCAGAACCTTGCACAACGTTGAAATCATTCTCCACTGCGCTTGAGTCAGGTGCATTCCCCCTCCTTTGCCTATATCGTGGGCAGATGTATAGGCTTGAATGGCCTTTTGCTGCTGCTCCATCTTCTGAAGCATGTAGAGGGTTGAATTCCACCTCGTTACCACCTCTTGCTTCAGATGATGGCAGGGCAGGTTCAGGACTGTTTGGTGGTGCTCCAGTCTTCGGCACACGGTGGCTGAATGCCGAAAGTGGCCTGCAATTCTTCGGGCCACCGACAGCATCTCTTGCACGCCCCTGTCGTTTTTTTAAATAATTCTGCACCACCAAATTCAATGTATGTGCAAAACATGGGATGTGCTGGAATTTGCCCAGATGTAATGCACGCACAATACTGGTGGCGTTGTCCGTTGTCACAAATCCCCAGGAGAGTCCATTTGGGGTAAGCCATTCTGCGATGATGTTCCTCAGTTTCCGTAAGAGGTTGTCAGCTGTGTGCCTCTTCTGGAAAGCGGTGATACAAAACGTAGCCTGCCTAGGAACGAGTTGGCGTTTGCGAGATGCTGCTACTGGTGCCGCCGCTGCTGTTCTTGCTGCGGGAGGCAATACATCTACCCAGTGGGCTGTCACAGTCATATAGTCCTGAGTCTGCCCTGCTCCACTTGTCCACATGTCCGTGGTTAAGTGGACATTGGGTACAACTGCATTTTTTAGGACACTGGTGACTCTTTTTCTGACGTCTGTGTACATTTTCGGTATCGCCTGCCTAGAGAAATGGAACCTAGATGGTATTTGGTACCGGGGACACAGTACCTCAATCAAGTCTCTAGTTGCCTGTGAATTAACGGTGGATACCGGAACCACGTTTCTCACCACGCAGGCTGACAAGACCTGAGTTATCCGCTTTGCAGCAGGATGACTGCTGTGATATTTCATCTTCCTCGCAAAGGACTGTTGGACAGTCAATTGCTTACTGGAAGTAGTACAAGTGGTCTTCCGACTTCCCCTCTGGGATGACGATCGACTCCCAGCAGCAACAACAGCAGCGCCAGCAGCAGTAGGCGTTACACTCAAGGATGCATCGGAGGAATCCCAGGCAGGAGAGGACTCGTCAGACTTGCCAGTGACATGGCCTGCAGGACTATTGGCTTTCCTGTGTAAGGTGGAAATTGACCCTGAGGGAGTTGGTGGTGTGGTTTGCAGGAGCTTGGTTACAAGAGGAAGGGATTTAGTGGTCAGTGGACTGCTTCCGCTGTCATCCAAAGTTTTTGAACTTGTCACTGACTTCTGATGAATGCGGACCAGGTGACGTATAAGGGAGGAAAAGTTATAAAAAATTATTATTTTTCTAGCAATGTTTAAAACATTTCAACTTATTGCCGGCCGGCAGAAACACTCTCACCACATAAATAAATAATAATAACTCTAAAACAGGACAATTCCCTTTCTTAAAAAAGAACAATTTGCATGAGTCCTATAATTACAGCTATTTAGATAATAATCAGTGAATGCTTCACAATTTTTCTCATAAATTGTATGTGTATTAGTTTTAACCATGGATGAAATACTAGTCACATATTTTAAGCGAAGTCTCTCCAGAAAATTGAAACCTGTATTAAGTTGCTTTTTGAAATCTTGCTACAATGTAACAGTCCACGTGTCAAAATTGTGAAGAAATGCTGAAGATATTCCTGGGTATATTTATGAAACAGTGAAACGACATTCAAATAAGCTATAATGATTAAATGGCAATTGCTTTCACTGGTAATTATTTGCTCTTAGATGGACAAGCTTGTTAAGCCAATATACTTTCACAGATGTTTGAGCCAGTGATACGTATCATGTACTGAAAGTATAGAATGAATGTTTTTGTCATGCAAATGTCTCTGAAGCAATCACCGTGCGTGTGATAGTGCTCCCGGCTGATTGACTCACCGATCACCTGTTAGATATGGGACTTGAATTTCTCATCTATCCACGGCAGCAGACAGTTCGTCCTCCCGGCCTTTGATGGTATTCACTTATACCTTTAGCCTTATCCGGAGTCCGTGAGTTCAAGCTGGTGGTGGTTTTCCCTTCTCAGGTGGTGTCGGTTCACACCGATCAGCTGGTGTGAGTTCCTCCGTATGGATTCCTCCGCTATCTGTGCGGGCAATGATAGACAGACGCGTTTCTCCGCCTACTCCTCAATATCGGCGGCTTCCTCAGTGTTCCTCATGACACTGAGGAAGCCGCCGATATTGAGGAGTAGGCGGAGAAACGCGTCTGTCTATCATTGCCCGCACAGATAGCGGAGGAATCCATACGGAGGAACTCACACCAGCTGATCGGTGTGAACCGACACCACCTGAGAAGGGAAAACCACCACCAGCTTGAACTCACGGACTCCGGATAAGGCTAAAGGTATAAGTGAATACCATCAAAGGCCGGGAGGACGAACTGTCTGCTGCCGTGGATAGATGAGAAATTCAAGTCCCATATCTAACAGGTGATCGGTGAGTCAATCAGCCGGGAGCACTATCACACGCACGGTGATTGCTTCAGAGACATTTGCATGACAAAAACATTCATTCTATACTTTCAGTACATGATACGTATCACTGGCTCAAGCATCTGTGAAAGTATATTGGCTTAACAAGCTTGTCCATCTAAGAGCAAATAATTACCAGTGAAAGCAATTGCCATTTAATCATTATAGCTTATTTGAATGTCGTTTCACTGTTTCATAAATATACCCAGGAATATCTTCAGCATTTCTTCACAATTTTGACACGTGGACTGTTACATTGTAGCAAGATTTCAAAAAGCAACTTAATACAGGTTTCAATTTTCTGGAGAGACTTCGCTTAAAATATGTGACTAGTATTTCATCCATGGTTAAAACTAATACACATACAATTTATGAGAAAAATTGTGAAGCATTCACTGATTATTATCTAAATAGCTGTAATTATAGGACTCATGCAAATTGTTCTTTTTTAAGAAAGGGAATTGTCCTGTTTTAGAGTTATTATTATTTATTTATGTGGTGAGAGTGTTTCTGCCGGCCGGCAATAAGTTGAAATGTTTTAAACATTGCTAGAAAAATAATAATTTTTTATAACTTTTTTTCATTTAATATAAATAAAATATCCACATCAAATGTGAATTAGCGCTCTCTTGGTTTTCTTTTTTTGTGTTTTATAATTGGGGCATATATACCAATAGCCCCATAGAGAGCAGCTTCAAAACATTTGTGTAAATCACAGCGCCAGGTTTGGTTCATTCTTTGGTATAAGGGAGGATGTTCCTAGGTGGTTAACGTCCTTACCCCTACTTATTACAGCTTGACAAAGGCAACACACGGCTTGACACCTGTTGTCCGCATTTGTGTTGAAATAATTCCACACCGAAGAGGTGATTTTTTTTTGTATTTTGACCAGGCATGTCAATGGTCAATGGCCATATTCGTCCCACGGACAACAGGTGTCTCCCCGGGTGCCTGACTTAAACAAACCACCTCACCATCAGAATCCTCCTTGTCAATTTCCTCCCCAGCGCCAGCAACACCCATATCCTCATCCTGGTGTACTTCAACAGTGACATCTTCAATTTGACTATCAGGAACTGGACTGTGGGTGCTCCTTCCAGCACTTGCAGGGGGCGTGCAAATGGTGGAAGGCGCAAGCTCTTCCCGTCCAGTGTTGGGAAGGTCAGGTATCGCAACCGACACAATTGGACTCTTCTTGGGGATTTGTGATTTAGAAGAACGCACAGTTCTTTGCTGTGCTTTTGCCAGCTTAAGTCTTTTCATTTTTCTAGCGAGAGGATGAGTGCTTCCAACCTCATGTGAATCTGAACCACTAGCCATGAACATAGGCCAGGGCCTCAGCCGTTCCTTGCCACTCCATGTCGTAAATGGCATATTGGCAAGTTTACGCTTCTCATCAGACGCTTTCAATTTTGATTTTTGGGTCATTTTACTGAACTTTTGTTTTTTGGATTTTACATGCTCTCTACTATGACATTGGGCATCGGCCTTGGCAGACGACGTTGATGGCATTTCATCGTCTCGGCCATGACTAGTGGCAGCAGCTTCAGCACGAGGTGGAAGTGGATCTTGATCTTTCCCTATTTTAACCTCCATATTTTTGTTCTCCATTTTTTAATGTGTGGAATTATATGCCAGTAATGTATATCAATAGCAATGGCCTACTACTATATATACTGCGCACAACTGAAATGCACCACAGGTATGGATGGATAGTATACTTGACGACACAGAGGTAGGTAGAGCAGTGGCCTTCCGTACCGTACTGCTATATATACTGGTGGTCACTGTCAGCAAAACTCTGCACTGTACTCCTCCTATATAATATACTGGTGGTCCCCAGTGCCCACAATAAAGCAGTGTGAGCACAGATATATGCAGCACACTGAGCACAGATATGGAGTGTTTTTCAGGCAGACAACGTATACTGGTGGTCACTGTCAGCAAAACTATGCACTGTACTCCTCCTATATAATACAGCTGCTCCCCAGTCCCCACAATTAAGCAATAAGCACAAATATTATTAATAAACGGAGAGGACGCCAGCCACGTCCTCTCCCTAACATTTCCAATGCACGAGTGAAAATGGCGGTGACGCGCGGCTGCTTATATAGAATCCGAATCTCGCGAGAATCCGACAGCGGGATGATGATGTTCGGGCGCGCTCGGGTTAACCGAGCCATACGGGAGAATCCGAGTATGCCTCGGACCCGTGTAAAATGGGTGAAGTTTGGGGGAATTCGGTTTCCGAGGAACCGAACCCGCTCATCACTACTCCCAACATGACCCATTCCAGGAGCCCCAAAATCTCTCTAGCTCTTCATTTATGATTGCAATCACCTATGTAGAAACACCTTTCTTATCAATTAAATAGTTCAACACAGGTGATGCCTATCATATTAAAAGGGAAATCCAGGTAGAGAGCATTCTGTCCCTCCTGGAATGGATTATGTTGGGAGGTATGCACAATCTTCCACTGGGGCCCCCATGTTTTATTTGCCCCAGGCACCCTCAAGGCTTAATCCGGCCCTGCCTGAACTGCCGATTATTACAAAAACATTGTCAGACTTTTCGTTTGTATGTAATAAACTAGTTAAGCTGAATCAGCTCTTCTGAAAACCTGCTGTCCCAGTGACAGAGAAGTTTCCAGCTGTCCCATTTGTTGCGCACAATTTTCTTTTGCATTTGCGACCTGTAATGGGAGAATGAGGGCATGCGTTGTAGAACCAGCAGCATGGAGGTGCCATAGTGACCAGCAGAGAACAGGTCTCTGGATGCGATGATCTGTGTTTGAAATGGATCCATGACAGGGTACTCACCATGCGCTAGCATGATCTGGGGTCACCAAGCTGCATTGCAATCAGCTGCAGTACCGATTTTGCACATACTCCTGGAATATAGGCTCTCAAACCCTATTCCCAGGACTCAACACCGTGCATGTTTTCCATGTCTCCTCACAGAATCATAAGTGACACAATTAGCTGTGGATCTTTTAAAAGGTGTCAGTGAGTAATGAGTACACCTGTGCATCTGCTAGGTGACTTGGGAAATGTGTCAGTGAGCATTGAGTACACCTGTGCTCCTGCTAGGTGACTTGGGAAATGTGTAAGTAATGAGTACAACTGTGCACCTGCTAGGTGACTTGGGAAAGATGTCAGTGAGTAATGAGGACACCTGTGCTCCTGTTAGGTGACCTGAGAAATGTGTCAGTGAGTAATTAATACACCTGTGTTCCTGCTAGGTGACCTGGGAATGTGTCAATGAGTAACTAATACACATGTGCTTCTGCTAGGTGACCTGGGAAATGTGTCAGTGAGTAATGATTACACCTGTGCTCCTGTTAGGTGACCTGGGAAATGTGTCAGTGAGTAATGAGTACACCTGTGCTCCTGCTAGGTGACCTGGGAAATGTGTCAGTGAGTAATGAGTACCCTGTGCTCCTGGTAAGTGACCTGAGAAATGTGCCAGTGAGTAATGAGTACACTTGTGCTCCTGCTAGGTGACCTGAGAAATGTGTCAGTGAGTAATGAATACACCTGTTCTGCTGCTAGGTGACCTAGGAAATGTGTCAGTTAACTTATACACCTGTACTCCTGCTAGGTGACCTGGGAAATGTGTCAGTGAGTAATGAGTACACTTGTGCTCCTGCTAGGTGACTTGGGAAATGTGTCAGTGAGTAATGAGTACACCTGTGCTCCTGCTATGTGACCTGGGAAATGTGTCAGTGAGTAATGAGTACACTTGTGCTCCTGCTAGGTGACCTGGGAATGTGTCAGTGAGTAACTAATACACCTGTGCTTCTAGGTAACCTGGGAAATGTGTCAATTAGTAGCTTATACACCTGTGCTCCTGCTAGGTGACCTGGGAAATGTGTCAGTGAGTAATGAATACACCTGTGCTCCTGCTAGGTGGCCTGGGTAATGTGTCAGTGAGTAACTTATACACCTGTGCTCCCACTAGGTGACCTGGATAATGTGTAAGTGAGTAATAAGTACACCTGTGCTCCTTTTAGGTGACCTGCGAATTGAGTCAGTGAGTAATAAGTACACTTGTGCTCCTGCTAGGTGACTTGGGAAATGTGTCAATGAGTGATGAGTACACCTGTGCTCCTGTTTGACCTGAAAAACGTGAACTGTGTCGGGTCCTGAGGACGGAATTTAAAAGAGGAAAGTTGGTTTTTCCATTAGCCTCAAGTAAGTCCATGGCTGCGCAGACTAGACTCGGCAGTAGTCACGCAGGTACCATGTTTTTGTACGCAGGAGCTCACAGCTGATGTCAGATACACACCCCGTAAATGCCTATGACATGCCTGCGTTTTTACAACCAGTCCCTACTAACGCCATGTTACCACCCTCAAACGGTCACTTCCTGTCAATCTCTTTGCCACTAAATCCTTATTCCGTATACATTTGTAAAAGTGCCTGTGCGATCGCAGCGTGCATGCAGTCTGCCGATAATCGCCCAATTGCAAAAACATCGGCATGCCGTGCAACTATGAACAAGGCATAGAGTCATTATCCCTTGGAACATGTACAGCTCACATTTCACTGGTCTTAAAATACTTCTGAAGGGATCAGTCAGCGTCATTATGACGTAAGACATTCTACTGTGTGTGTATTACAGATTTAGAAAACAGAACTGATGTATTATGCTACATACACTGAATGTTACAATGAATGTTAATAAATACATTTAAGCATTATGATACACCCATGTACTCTATGTCTATATTTATTCAATGCAGAGAATTTAGCAATTCATTGCCTATGGTAACTTAATACTGTTAGATGAGGCACGAGGCACACACATTTATTTATCATGCACAACTTTTGCACATTGAACAATTGAATTTACTCAACCAATTTGGTAACAGGAACAGTATAATACTCCAAATACACAAAATGAATCTTAAAGATTATTTTAAATTCATTACTTATTTGAGCTCAAGTTTGTGACAATACACTTCATTCTGCTCTCTGGAATATTTCACCCATTTTTCACTGACATGAAAATCCCGGGTTATTGCCGTGAGGCCGGGAGATTTGTAGGTGGAAATGGCTCAACCTGGGTCCAGTGGCCCGGGAATCCAACCCTGCTAGCGAGCAGGGGTTTTCCCCAGGTAAGGCTCAATTTAGACGGGACCCGTTTACAGCTTAGGAAGAGCCGGCACTTGGAGATGATCCAGCCGCCTGTCTAAAAAGTTGGGGTGCCTTGAAGACCACGTTTGCGAACCCATTTATTAAGCACTTCTTTCTCAGATCTATTGTAAATTTGGGGGGTTATTCAGATTTGTTAGCAAACCAAAAAAGTTAGCAATAGGGCAAACCCATGTTGCACTGCAGGTGGGGCAGATGTAACAGGTGCAAAGAGAGTTAGATTTGGGTGGGTTATATTGTTTCTGTGCAGGCACGGGCATAGCTACCATAGGTGCAGGCTGTGCAGCTGCTATGGGGCCCAGAGCTGAGAGGGGCCCACCTTCCCTGTTACAGTTACATGTGTTATATACATTTTTCGCCATTGGGTGGTACGTAGGGCCCTTTTAAACTTTTTCCTTGGGGCCTGCAATATATCTAGGTATGCCCCTGGACCTGCTCATTGTAGTGTGGTATAAAATGAACTGGACGGCATTTTAATGTTATATAATATGAACCGGGGCACTGTAATGAGGCATAATATGAACGGAGAGCACTATATATCATAATGTGAATTGGGGGTACTGTGCAGCATAATGTGTACTGGCAGCTCTGAAATGTGACATAGGGTGAACTTAAGCACTACTGCGATTCATAAAAGAAACTAGGGCACTACTATGGGACATAACATTAAATAAGGCTCTATTATGGTTCAGAAAATGAACTAGGGCACTATTATAGGGCATAAAATGAATAACTGCTGCAGAAAAGTATCTTTCTAGAAGCATAGGGACAGGGGCCCCTTTAAAATGTTGCTATGGGACCCAAAAAGTTCTGGCTACGCCCCTGTGTACAGGGTATATACTGGCTGCTTAATTTTCACTCTGCAATTTAAATTTCAGTTTGAACACATCCCACCCAAATCTAAAGCTAGTTACACACTGTCAGATTTTTTTGGTAGGCTCAACAATCGGCCGATTTTTCAGGAAATTGTAGACACAAATATCTCTACACACTAAAAGATTTCATTTTTAAAGTTACTGATTTTCTTCCACACCACACTGCATTTGTGTATGTGCGCCCGGCGCCCACAAGAAAAATGACATAGTGACAGAAAGACATAGGAAATATGGGCAGATTATTGAGAATGCACACACACTGCTCGATATCTGGAGATTGTGTCCAGGATTTTTGGTTTGGGACGACAGATCGCAAAATCAATCGCTCATGTGTGTGGCCAAGATGTTCCAGAACTATCGGCGAAACGCCTAAACGATCCTTCATACAAACTATACAATAAATTTGTCTGAGAACCCAATTATTGGCAAATCGGCTTAATAATTCTAAAGTGTGTACCTAGCTTAACTCTCTCTGCACATGTTGCACGGTTTACAAACTTTACATCAGAGCACACAAAGTCCTGCAGAATGATTTCACTGCAGATTTACAACCTCTCCCTCCTACACTACTGTATGCGCAATCCTGCAGACAGAAGCATTTACAGAAAAAGACTTATGTTCAAAGTACATCTGTCTGCAGGCAGCCCAGAAGCAAAGAACCTCAGTTTCTAATTAGGGTCATCGGTTCCTAATTCTATCTTTTATGTTTCTGCTGCGAGATACACTGGGCTCCACAGGGAATGACATTGGGGTGTAGAGTAGGATCTTGATCCGAGGCACCAACAGGCTCAAAGCTTTGACTGTTCCCAGAATGCATAGCACCACCTCCTCTATAACCCTGCCTCCGTGCACAGGAGCTCAGTTTTTGTTAACCAGTCCAATGCAGTAGCAGGCAAAAGAGAAGACAACTGTTAGCAGCCACATACACCACACTCTCAAGACAGGAGAAGGTGTCAGCGGCTAATGCCATACCAACTCAAGGAAGCTAAGTGCGTCAGGGTGGGCGCCCTGTGGAGCCCAGTCTACCTCGCAGAAAGAGATTTAACAACGGTAAGTTCTTACCATAAATCTCGTTTTCTTCTGCGGGGTAAACTGGGCTCCACAGGTAATGACATTGGGGATGTCCTAAAGCAGTTCCGTATGGGAGGGGACGCACTGTAGCGGGCACAAGAACCCGGCGTCCAAAGGAAGCATCCTGGGAGGCGGAAGTATCGAAGACATAAAACCTTATGAACGTGTTCACTGAGGATCGCGTAGCCGCCTTGCACAATGTGGTCACAAACCGTGTTGAAAATGTTTGAGAATTTATCTAAGCTGGCAGTGAGCTATGTGCTAAAAAATAATCCACTTCTATCTATCTATCTATCTATCTATCTATCTATCTATCTATCTATCTATCTATCTCAATATTTCACTGCACTCGCCTATTCCTGGATTTGCAACACGGTTTGTGACCACATTGTTTAAATAGAAATCCCAGGGGCTCTGCACTCACTATAATAACTAACAATAAGCAGTGGAGTTTTAGTTCATGGATTGATCAATGCATTTAAGCCTGCAGCCCCCGGCAAGGGACCTAAAAAATAGCTATCACATGAGTGTTAAACTTTAGGTGTGCTGTCTGGTCTAAAGCTCATAGCAACTTTGCTTATATAGGCGAGACAAATACCGACATACCTGTTGTAAAGCACTAGGGGAAACAACTGATACAAGCTATAATTAAGTTAAAACAGGGTGCATGAGAAAATGTGATCATAAAAAGATTAATAACAAAATTAATCTAATAAACAAGAAGCACTATTCCACGGCACTCACCTATTATTGTTAGTTAATATAGTGAGTGCAGAGCCCCTATACATTATATATATATATATATATAGTCCCAGATGTCCGGCACTCCTAGCGGGGTCTAGTGTTGCTTGCTGCGGTGCCAGCCGTGAGCTTGCATGCTCCAGATATGTAGGCTTGGTATCGGCGTCACTCAGCAGTCTTGATATGCGGTTTTAAAAAAATGCCTTTATTTACACCTACGTTTCGGGCTTACACCCGTCGTCAGGGCAGGACTCACAAACAATGAACAAACAAGAAGCATAATATATACACTTAGGACAACACAAAATTAAAACATCAGTGTGCTCACCTGTTCAGCGGTGCCCGGCTTCCCCAGGTCCACGCGTCTGTGAAGGACGTCGCAGAGCACTGACGTCACCCCGCTCCGCCGGACAGGCCAGCCCCTAGTTACCTGGTTGCTACGACAAACGCTAACGTTAAAAACACGGATCACAGTCATGGACCAGTAAACATCCATCTGCTGCATGTTATTCGTTACCTTGATGTCATCGTACAAATCCTATATGTGATAAGTTCCCATACCATACTGCACAATACCAATATCGCTAGACTATACAAATATACATATAAATATGCAGCATATTAGGTCTATAACCAACAGTAATGTGATAATTAGAAATAACTATAAATAGCTACAAATAACATTGTAGCCCCATTGTTTCATTTAGGCCCCTAGGGGCTATAGTGTCTAATGTGAAAATCCACTGACTCTCACGTTTTAATAGCATTTTAGCCCTATCTCCTCCTCGTCTTGGGGCCGGTACATGATCTGTTATGATGGATCTCAATGAGGCTACGCTATGTTTAAGCTTCATGAAGTGTCGTGCGACCGGTTGGTCGCTACGACCAGCTTCCAACGCTTGCCTGATGGACATCCTATGCATGGCCATCCTTTCACGGAACTGGCGCTGGGTTTTCCCCACATAGGATAATCCACAGGGGCATGTCAACATGTAAACTATGTAAGTCGTAGTACATGTGACCGGGAATTTAATCTGGAATTTTTTACCTGTGTGTGGATGATTAAATGTACTGTTGGCCGTCAGTGAGCTGCACGTTGTGCAGCCCAAGCATTTAAAACATCCTGGCTTACGGGTCAAAAAGTGTGTTGGGCGCTCGCTATCTATGCCAGTAATATCTAACTTGACAATTTTGTCTTTCAAGTTCTTATTGCGCATGTAACTAGGCATTAAGCGTGTGTCTTTAAATCTAGGGAGATCCTTATCTGAATTAATCATGGGCCACCACTGCTTAGCCTTTTTTGTGAGTTCACTGCTATGCGTGGTGTATCTATTTACCCATGGAATCACAGTGTTGGACAATTATTTTTTAGCTTTCGGTCTCAACAAGGTTTCCCGTGACAATCCCATCACCTTCTGTTTATGTTTGGCTAATTCCCTCTTATCATAACCCCGTTCACTAAATCTTTGTATCATTTGATCCAAAGCTGGTTCTACTTGGGACGGGTCTGATGTTATGCGTTTGACTCTTAGTAGTTGGGAATACGGTAAGCTTTTACGTAAAGGAAGTGGATGGAAGCTTTCGTTGCGTAACAGATTGTTTCTATCTGTACTTTTTCTATATATGCTAGTCTGTATAGACTGATTACTTAACTTAATATTCACATCCAAGTATTGTATACTTTCCTTGCTGATGTTGAATGTGAATTTGGCCGGACTAGAGGAGGCATTGTGGGATTCTAGTAGATGGACTAATTCCGACTCTGTGCCCACCCAAATAATCAGGAGGTCATCAATAAACCTCCGGTATAGCAGAACTTTCGGATTGATTACACCTTCTATATTAAATAAGTGTTTTTCTATCGCATACATGAAGGCGTTTGCATACGATGGGGCCACTGAGGACCCCATCGCACACCCTGAGCATTGCAAGTAGTACTGGCCATTATGAAGAAAATAATTCCTGGTGAGGATCAATGTCAACAATTGCAACACAAAGTTTACATCTGGCCCCTGATACATGGGGTTATCAACAATCAATTCCCTGACTGCCTGTACACCTGCACCATGAGGGATGCAGGTGTACAGGCTCGTCACATCCACACTACATAGCATAGCCTGATCTGGGATGTTCTGCAAATCACATAATGATGTTAACAACATGTTCGTATCTTTAAGATATGATGGAATTCTTTGTATACAGGGGTTAAGCAGGGAATCAATGTAAACAGATGCTGGCTGATATAACGATCCACAAGATGAAACAATTGGTCTGCCCGGAGGGGGACTCAACCCTTTATGTATTTTGGGTACAACATAAAACAATGGTGTTATTGGGTATTCAACTGTTAATGCCCCACACAAAGCTGATGAAATTATTAAATTTGTTTTAGCCTGGCCCAAAATACTATCTAATTCAGCCTTGTATCCGTTAGTCGGATCACCAACAAGATGTTGATATGTAGTCACATCCTGTAACTGCTTATCACACTCCTTTTTATAGTCCCCAAGGTCTTGGACCACCACTGCGCCGCCCTTATCCGCTGGCCGTATTATGATGTCTTTGCGTTTACTTAACGCTTCCATGGCCATACGTTCCTCTCTTGTCATATTATTGTGATGGTCAGTTCGTTTGGCCATTTCAAAGCCTTCAGATTCCAGTAGCCTAATGAAAGTTCTAATAGATGGGTTGTGGTTAGGAGGATCAAATCTTGATTTTGGAAGAATCTTAGATAATTGAACCGGTATGTCAGCACTCTTGTTATACTTGTTGTGCTCATGTGGTACTCGTGAAAAGTAGTCCTTGACACGTAGGGATCTATTAAGACGGTATGTATCCAGTTTCCATTGGAATGAGTCCATTTTGGTTGATGGCACAAATGATAAGCCTTTAGATAAAACTTGAGACTCTGTAATGGTGAGGGGAGTGGATGATAGATTGAACACTAAGTGATCTACTTCCTTGGAGGTCTTGTTGTAGATCCTCTCATTCTGCCGCGACCGCCTCGTCGGCCTCTTCCTCTGGTTGGAGGGGCATATAGCGTGGACCGCGTTTGTAACCCTAAAGGGTTGGAGGCTTCTGATGCTACCTGATTCTCCGTGTCGCTCTGTGATGTACTAGATTCACCTGTGTTACTGAATTTTGTATATTGTATATTTTCTGTTTGATCACTCCTAATTCTCTCGTGGATTCTTCTATTACTAACAGTAATAGATCCATTGAACACTTGTTCAATATAGATATCCACCTTCGGCAGAATGCTGTATTATATCTGCCGATTGTCGGCATATTACCAATATCGCTAGACTATACAAATATACATATAAATATGCAGCATATTAGGTCTATAACCAACAGTACAAGTGAGCTATGGCTACATCTGCAGTGGATTTGGAACAGGTGCAGGATTTGTCCTACCTGGAGGCCAAGGAATCTTTTAGCTTTTCAGACGCTGAAGCTGAAGCTATCCTTTACAAAGAAGGCCTGGAGGATGATCCGCATGCAGCGGACCCAGAGTTATTATTTAAACACTGGTTAAGGCTCAAGCAAAAAGAATGTGACTTTCTTTACCACGGGATAAGCCTATCTGATTATTACAAAAACAAACACATACCGAGAGGATTTAGAATCCATAATATGCCGACAATCGGCAGATATAATACAGCATTCTGCCGAAGGTGGATATCTATATTGAACAAGTGTTCAATGGATCTATTACTGTTAGTAATAGAAGAATCCACGAGAGAATTAGGAGTGATCAAACAGAAAATCATCACCTTTGAAGAGATTAATAAAACCACTCTATTGGAAAGTGAAAACGGAGCTTGGCGCACTAAACTAACTACACAAATGGACCAATATAAAAAAGATCTTATAGCCTTCAAAAAAGAAAAACTACAGAAAGTCCAGCAGGACTATGAATTGAGACGGGTATATCCATGGCTGTCTAGTAACAGCTCCAACAGGGACAGACCCAAATACTATAGGAAGAGGGGACAATATACAAAATTCAGTAACACAGGTGAATCTAGTACATCACAGAGCGACACGGAGAATCAGGTAGCATCAGAAGCCTCCAACCCTTTAGGGTTACAAACGCGGTCCACGCTATATGCCCCTCCAACCAGAGGAAGAGGCCGACGAGGCGGTCGCGGCAGAATGAGAGGATCTACAACAAGACCTCCAAGGAAGTAGATCACTTAGTGTTCAATCTATCATCCACTCCCCTCACCATTACAGAGTCTCAAGTTTTATCTAAAGGCTTATCATTTGTGCCATCAACCAAAATGGACTCATTCCAATGGAAACTGGATACATACCGTCTTAATAGATCCCTACGTGTCAAGGACTACTTTTCACGAGTACCACATGAGCACAACAAGTATAACAAGAGTGCTGACATACCGGTTCAATTATCTAAGATTCTTCCAAAATCAAGATTTGATCCTCCTAACCACAACCCATCTATTAGAACTTTCATTAGGCTACTGGAATCTGAAGGCTTTGAAATGGCCAAACGAACTGACCATCACAATAATATGACAAGAGAGGAACGTATGGCCATGGAAGCGTTAAGTAAACGCAAAGACATCATAATACGGCCAGCGGATAAGGGCGGCGCAGTGGTGGTCCAAGACCTTGGGGACTATAAAAAGGAGTGTGATAAGCAGTTACAGGATGTGACTACATATCAACATCTTGTTGGTGATCCGACTAACGGATACAAGGCTGAATTAGATAGTATTTTGGGCCAGGCTAAAACAAATTTAATAATTTCATCAGATTTGTGTGGGGCATTAACAGTTGAATACCCAATAACACCATTGTTTTATGTTGTACCCAAAATACATAAAGGGTTGAGTCCCCCTCCGGGCAGACCAATTGTTTCATCTTGTGGATCGTTATATCAGCCAGCATCTGTTTACATTGATTCCCTGCTTAACCCCTGTATACAAAGAATTCCATCATATCTTAAAGATACGAACATGTTGTTAACATCATTATGTGATTTGCAGAACATCCCAGATCAGGCTATGCTATGTAGTGTGGATGTGACGAGCCTGTACACCTGCATCCCTCATGGTGCAGGTGTACAGGCAGTCAGGGAATTGATTGTTGATAACCCCATGTATCAGGGGCCAGATGTAAACTTTGTGTTGCAATTGTTGACATTGATCCTCACCAGGAATTATTTTCTTCATAATGGCCAGTACTACTTGCAATGCTCAGGGTGTGCGATGGGGTCCTCAGTGGCCCCATCGTATGCAAACGCCTTCATGTATGCGATAGAAAAACACTTATTTAATATAGAAGGTGTAATCAATCCGAAAGTTCTGCTATACCGGAGGTTTATTGATGACCTCCTGATTATTTGGGTGGGCACAGAGTCGGAATTAGTCCATCTACTAGAATCCCACAATGCCTCCTCTAGTCCGGCCAAATTCACATTCAACATCAGCAAGGAAAGTATACAATACTTGGATGTGAATATTAAGTTAAGTAATCAGTCTATACAGACTAGCATATATAGAAAAAGTACAGATAGAAACAATCTGTTACGCAACGAAAGCTTCCATCCACTTCCTTTACGTAAAAGCTTACCGTATTCCCAACTACTAAGAGTCAAACGCATAACATCAGACCCGTCCCAAGTAGAACCAGCTTTGGATCAAATGATACAAAGATTTAGTGAACGGGGTTATGATAAGAGGGAATTAGCCAAACATAAACAGAAGGTGATGGGATTGTCACGGGAAACCTTGTTGAGACCGAAAGCTAAAAAAGAATTGTCCAACACTGTGATTCCATGGGTAAATAGATACACCACGCATAGCAGTGAACTCACAAAAAAGGCTAAGCAGTGGTGGCCCATGATTAATTCAGATAAGGATCTCCCTAGATTTAAAGACACACGCTTAATGCCTAGTTACATGCGCAATAAGAACTTGAAAGACAAAATTGTCAAGTTAGATATTACTGGCATAGATAGCGAGCGCCCAACACACTTTTTGACCCGTAAGCCAGGATGTTTTAAATGCTTGGGCTGCACAACGTGCAGCTCACTGACGGCCAACAGTACATTTAATCATCCACACACAGGTAAAAAATTCCAGATTAAATTCCCGGTCACATGTACTACGACTTACATAGTTTACATGTTGACATGCCCCTGTGGATTATCCTATGTGGGGAAAACCCAGCGCCAGTTCCGTGAAAGGATGGCCATGCATAGGATGTCCATCAGGCAAGCGTTGGAAGCTGGTCGTAGCGACCAACCGGTCGCACAACACTTCATGAAGCTTAAACATAGCGTAGCCTCATTGAGATCCATCATAATAGATCATGTACCGGCCCCAAGACGAGGAGGAGATAGGGCTAAAATGCTATTAAAACGTGAGAGTCAGTGGATTTTCACATTAGACACTATAGCCCCTAGGGGCCTAAATGAAACAATGGGGCTACAATGTTATTTGTAGCTATTTATAGTTATTTCTAATTATCACATTACTGTTGGTTATAGACCTAATATGCTGCATATTTATATGTATATTTGTATAGTCTAGCGATATTGGTATTGTGCAGTATGGTATGGGAACTTATCACATATAGGATTTGTACGATGACATCAAGGTAACGAATAACATGCAGCAGATGGATGTTTACTGGTCCATGACTGTGATCCGTGTTTTTAACGTTAGCGTTTGTCGTAGCAACCAGGTAACTAGGGGCTGGCCTGTCCGGCGGAGCGGGGTGACGTCAGTGCTCTGCGACGTCCTTCACAGACGCGTGGACCTGGGGAAGCCGGGCACCGCTGAACAGGTGAGCACACTGATGTTTTAATTTTGTGTTGTCCTAAGTGTATATATTATGCTTCTTGTTTGTTCATTGTTTGTGAGTCCTGCCCTGACGACGGGTGTAAGCCCGAAACGTAGGTGTAAATAAAGGCATTTTTTTAAAACCGCATATCAAGACTGCTGAGTGACGCCGATACCAAGCCTACATATATATATATATATATATATATATAGGTTATCACAGAACAAAGTCCCGGGAAGTCGCACTGACACTCTCAGAGCTAAATCACAGGTGACCGGTTATAAATCAAATTGATATGAAAACATGTCCATTCCCCAGCATCCGCATGTAGGTTTGAACAGAACCAGCACACTGTTCTATATTTGAACAAACAATTTAATTGAAGAAACTTGGTAAGATCCAGCATATACTCATCATGGTGCAGCAGAAGCAAAGCATGAGTGGCATCCCAAACAGCCGTTTTCGGTTTCAGACCTTCATCAGGGGAACTACCAACTAAAGTGCCATGTGCCAAAGAGAGTAAAGTGTCTGCGTGCAGTGCAAATATTGCTCAACAATGTGGGCTCTATTTATCCCACTGACCATACTTACCAATTACACCAGTGGGCGCAACACAGCTGCGGGGGTCAGTCCCACTCAGCCTCGCATTGCAGAGGCAATCCGTCGTGGAACGCACGCCATGCGCTCCACGCGACCGGAAGTTCCGGCCCGTGGAACGCACGCTGCGGTCCACAGACAGGAAGTCACCCCCGTTTTGCGCAGCCGATGGAAAAACCACCCGGAAACTGGTGCACTAACACCTAAGTGCAACGGTTGTCATGGTCACCACATAGCGAATGCTTAAATCATGTGAGAGACAACATGTGGGGTCATATCCAGTAAGCATAAACAGGAATAACAATCAAATCCCCACTTTCATATATACTATGCATTCTAAACATGAAGTATATAACATAGATGAAAAAAACAAACAAAATAATAAAAAATAATAATGATACACAGTATTGAAAAACACCATCACTCAAAGCGAATCATAAGGCTTCAGCCATATTGTAAATTATTACAAAAGATACGGAAATATTCAAGAATCATAAATACTCAAAAAGGGTCCATCGATAGACCAGTATCACAGCTCTACAGAAAAGGAACAAAAGAACATTCCTCATTTAGTCCTTGTGGGGCCATTGCTTCCAGTCTATGGATCCACCGACATTCCTGTTGGAGTAATAGTCTATGTCTATCGCCACCCCTCCTCAGAGGTGGCACATGGTCAATAGGCATAAACCTGAATTCACTCAATTTGTGATTTCTAGTGACAAAATGCCTAGCAACAGGGGGAGTTCCACCATCCATTTTCGTGTAGGCCTTTTTAATGGAGGACATGTGCATTGCTATTCTTTCTTTCAGCATGCGTATGGTCTTCCCAATATATAGTTTCTTACACGGACAGACAATCATGTAAGTGACAAACTTGGTATCACAAGTCAACCGATGTTGTATGGGATACTGCGTCCCTTTCGTCGGGTGTGAGCAGCTGTTACCAGTCATCATAAATGCACAATTGACACAACCATGGCATTTGAAGGCACCTTTACGTAACTGCAACCAGCTGGTTCCCCTGCCCACTCGTGGGCCAATATCTGTGCAGAAAATTTGTTCCTTTAAATTATGACTTCGCCGATAGCAGAATAATGGTGTTTGAGCAAAATATTCTTTCATCACTGAGTCTGTTTGCAATATATGCCAATGTCTTAAAATGGCTTGACGAATTTTCCCAGATGCAATGGAATATGTACTTGCAAAGACCAGCCGGTCTGTATCCACCTTTGTCTGAGGTTCCAATAATTCCTCGCGGGAATGCTGCTCACATCTTATGATGGCCTGTCCAACCTCATTCCTGTCATAGCCTCTGGCGATTAATCTGTCCCCCATTTGTGCAAGGGCATCAGATAATTGTGTGTGGTCTGAAATGATTCTGGACACACGGACAAGCTGCGAATATGGTAACCCCCTTTTTAACGCAATCGGGTGGAAACTTGATGCTAATAGTAGAGAGTTTTTGTCAGTCGGCTTCCTATAGATCCCTGTGGTTAAACGTCCATTTTCTAGTCTCACAAGGACATCCAAATAGCTAATTTCAACTGTGCTGTGAATACTGGTAAAGTGAATGGACCCTGGCAACGTATTCAACTTATCAATAAAGCTCAGCAATAATTCCTCGCCCCCAGTCCACAGCATAAACAGATCGTCAATGTAACGTACGTAAAATGTAATGTACCCTGAAAATACAGGATCTCCCATAATGTGTTTTTGCTCATACTGGTACATAAATAAATTGGCATACGATGGGGCCACATTGGACCCCATCGCTGTGCCACGCAATTGTAAATAAAATTAGTTATTGAACAAAAAATAGTTCTTTTGAAGAACCAACTCCAGTAATAGAATAATAAATTCCAAAGGGGGACCCGTATACTGTGATCTGTGGTGGACAACAGACCTGA
Source organism: Pseudophryne corroboree (assembly GCF_028390025.1). Lineage (NCBI taxonomy): Eukaryota > Metazoa > Chordata > Amphibia > Anura > Myobatrachidae > Pseudophryne > Pseudophryne corroboree. The sequence goes on from NC_086454.1 coordinate 97,702,626, forward strand.
TGGCTGCAGTACCCTTAGTGTGTCCTATATTTGTATACAGGCTAGCCACATCTAGGGTCACCATCAGGCAACCAAACGGTAACAAACCAACGGTATTCAACTTGCATAGAAAGTCAGTGGTATCTTTAATGTAGTACGGAGTGGATTGAACCACTGGTTGTAGGAGGAAGTCGAGGTACTGTGAGATGGGTTGGCCTAATGACCCTCTGGATGATATGATGGGCCTACCAGGTGGTGCAATCAGGGACTTATGTACCTTCGGTAGAATATACATCAGTGGAATTAATGGAAACTCCTGTGTGAGAAATTCAACTGTAGGTGTATCAATCCAGCTGTTAGTAAGGCCCATTGAGATCACTTAATCTATTTCCATTTTGAAACTTTCAGTATGGTCTGTCGGAAGTTGCACATAGCAATCCCTGTCAGACAGTTGGCGGAGTACCTCATTGACATAATCACAATGGTTCAATAAAACAATAGCCCCGCCCTTATCGGCGGGGCGTATAACAATGGTAGTATTGTCACGTAAGCCCCTCACCGCCTCTGCTTTCTGTCTAGTCATATTGGAAAAATATTTCCTAGAGTTGCGGATACTGGCCTGAGACTCTGTACGTACTAGTCTCATAAAAGTTTCTATAGAGGCATTACGTGCTGGTGGATCAAATACACTTTTACCTCTGAATCGTGTAACTTGTCCCATAGTCTCACCTCTACCGGAAAAGAAGTCCTTCAGGCGTGATTGCCGTTGAAATTTATACAATTCAACTTCACAATCAAAAGCATTCTGACGGTGTGTCTGTACGTACGTCAGACCTTTAGACAAAACTGCCATCTCAATTTCTGTAGGTGTATATGTGGACAAATTTAACACGGTTACCTCCTGCCTACCTTTTGATTTTTTGCGTTTGCTTTTGTGCCTCTTCCCTCCTCGTCTGCAGGGTTTTTTTTGTTTTTGTGTCCCCTTACATAACTCCTGGTATTGGCCCTTTCGCCTAAAAAAGTGGCCGTATTTTTATGTGTCGAATGATCCGAGTCGCTATGTGAAGTTTGGGAATCTAGGTCAGTGTATTGTGTCTCAACCCTTCTCCTATAGCCTTGTCCCGCTCGCCATGGTCGGCAATTGGTTGATGTAAAGATCCAGGGATAAACCCTCAACTCCTTATAATCGTCCTTAACTTTTCTGTATTTGGCTTTTTTAAAGACCAATAGTTCATTTTTAAACGATACCAGACTTTCCTCAAGTTGTGTTACCCAGTCTACTGAGTTATCGGCTTTCAATATGGGCAAACCTTGAGATTCACAAATGACAATATCTTTTTTTACATTTTCAATTTCTGAATTCACCTGTTGAACTATCAAGACCATAAGGTCGAAACTACATTGATTCAAAATTTGACACCACTGGCTGCAAAATTCTTTGCTGTTGCGACCAATAGTAGATTGGTTTCTAATTCTTAGACCCCTGGGTATGAGATTCTCTTTATGGTACTGGGAAAGAGTCAACCCATGGAGTTCCAATTCAACCAATCGTTTGCGCAACTTCAGCAAATCAGAATTAATTTCAGACGGTGTGTCTGCATCAAAAGCTAATTGATCAGTGGTGTTAAACAATATTCGTGTGACATCTTTGTCCAAAAATCTTTTTGTGCCAGTAAGGTCACCTATGTCATGCTCCATACTATGCAGCGTGAAGCAGATAGATGTCCAAAGCACACTAAGACACCGGAACAAACAAAAAAACAAACCACAAAAAAACACAACATATACTTAAAAGAATGATCAGTGGTGCAGCTCCAAAGAAAACACAGGTTATCACAGAACAAAGTCCCGGGAAGCCACACTGACACTCTCAGAGCTAAATCACAGGTGTCCGGTTATAAATCAAATTGATATGAAAACATGTCCATTCCCCAGCATCCGCATGTAGGTTTGAACAGAACCAGCACACTGTTCTATATTTGAACAAACAATTTAATTGAAGAAACTTGGTAAGATCCAGCATATACTCATCATGGTGCAGCAGAAGCAAAGCATGAGTGGCATCCCAAACAGCCGTTTTCGGTTTCAGACCTTCATCAGGGGAATTACCAACTAAAGTGCCATGTGCCAAAGAGAGTAAAGTGTCTGCGTGCAGTGCAAATATTGCTCAACAATGTGGGCACTGTCAGATTTTTTTGGTTGGCTCAACAATCGGCCGATTTTTCGGGAAATTGTAGACACAAATATCTCTACACACTAAAAGATTTCATTTTTAAAGTTACTGATTTTCTTCCACACCACACTGCATTTGTGTTTGTCCGCCCGGCGCCCACAAGAAAAATGACATAGTGACAGAAAGACATAGGAAATATGGGCAGATTATTGAGAATGCACACACACTGCTCGATATCTGGAGATTGTGTCCAGGATTTTTGGTTTGGGACGACAGATCGCAAAATCAATCGCTCATGTGTGTGGCCAAGATGTTCCAGAACTATCGGCGAAACGCCTAAACGATCCTTCATACAAACTATACAATAAATTTGTCCGAGAACCCAATTATTGGCAAATCGGCTTAATAATTCTAAAGTGTGTACCTAGCTTAACTCTCTCTGCACATGTTGCACGGTTTACAAACTTTACATCAGTGCACACAAAGTCCTGCAGAATGATTTCACCGCAGATTTACAACCTCTCCCTCCTACACTACTGTATGCGCAATCCTGCAGACAGAAGCATTTACAGAAAAAGACTTATGTTCAAAGTACATCTGTCTGCAGGCAGCCCAGAAGCAAAGAACCTCAGTTTCTAATTAGGGTCATCGGTTCCTAATTCTATCTTTTATGTTTCTGCTGCGAGATACACTGGGCTCCACAGGGAATGACATTGGGGTGTAGAGTAGGATCTTGATCCGAGGCACCAACAGGCTCAAAGCTTTGACTGTTCCCAGAATGCATAGCACCACCTCCTCTATAACCCTGCCTCCGTGCACAGGAGCTCAGTTTTTGTTAACCAGTCCAATGCAGTAGCAGGAAAAGAGACGACAACTGTTAGCAGCCACATACACCACACTCTCATGACAGGAGAAGGTGTCAGCGGCTAATGCCATACCAACCCAAAGAAGCTAAGTGCGTCAGGGTGGGCGCCCTGTGGAGCCCAGTGTACCTCGCAGAAAGAGATTTAACAACGGTAAGTTCTTACCATAAATCTCGTTTTCTTCTGCGGGGTACACTGCGATCCACAGGTAATGACATTGGGGATGTCCTAAAGCAGTTCCGTATGGGAGGGGACGCACTGTAGCGGGCACAAGAACCCGGCGTCCAAAGGAAGCATCCTGGGAGGCGGAAGTATCGAAGACATAAAACCTTATGAACGTGTTCACTGAGGATCGCGTAGCCGCCTTGCACAATGTGGTCACAAACCGTGTTGCAAATCTAGGAATAGGTGAGTGCAGTGAAACAGTGAGATAGATAGATAGATAGATAGATAGATAGATAGATAGATAGATAGATAGATAGATAGATAGATAGAAGTGGATTATTTTTTAGCACATAGCTCACTGCCAATTTAGATAAATTCTCAAACGTTTTCGGTCCCCTCAGGACCTTCATCAGGAGACACTATGGCACGACAGCTGTGCCATGTACATCGCAGGATTCCTGGGATATTGCTGCTGGATTTCTGGGATGTACATGACACAGCTGTCGTGCCATAGTGGCTCCTGATGAAGGTCCTGAGGGGACCGAAAACGTTTGAGAACTTATCTAAGCTGGCAATGAGCTATGTGCTGAAAAATAACCCTGCTTGTTTGTTTATATGAAAAGTCAGGTGAGTGATCCACTTCTATCTATCTATCTATCTATCTATCTAACTATTTCACTGCACTCGCCTATTCCTAGATTTGCAACACGGTTTGTGACCACATTGTTTAAATAGAAATCACAGGGGCTCTGCACTCACTATAATAACTAACAATAAGCAGTGGAGTTTTAGTTCATGGATTGATCAATGCATTTAAGCCTACAGCCCCTGGCAAGGGACCTAAAAAATAGCTATCACATGAGTGTTAAACTTTAGGTGTGCTGTCTGGTCTAAAGCTCATAGCAACTTTGCTTATATAGGTGAGACAAATACCGACACACCTGTTGTAAAGCACTAGGGAAAACAGCTGATACAAGCTATAATTAAGTTAAAACAGGGTGCATGAGAAAATGTGATCATAAAAAGATTAATAACAAAATGAATCTAATAAACAAGAAGCACTATTCCACGGCACGCACCTATTATTGTTAGTTAATATAGTGAGTGCAGAGCCCCTATACATTATATATATACACACATATCTACTAGTATATAATAGCCCAGGTCTGATGAAAATGCCACGTTATTAAAGGCATTGAAACGTTGCAGTAATTACGTGTTCCAGTGAGTCATTGAAGTGCTGCACCTCTTGTGGATGGTAACTATTGTTTGTGAGGGCACCCAATGCTGTATATGGATTAGGAGGCTGTGCCGGACATATGGATTTGAGTGTATATATATATATATAGGGAGTTAGCCATCACCAGAGAGAAAATTAAAACTCTGGAGCAGAACAGCCTGGATGCTCTGATCTCAGATACTTCTGTGGACTGGATCGCTAAATTAAACACAGAGGTAGAAAAATACAGATCTGAATTAATTCAATTTAAAACCAAAAAATTGGCTACTGTCAATAGAGACTATGATGAGAACCGGGTATACTACTGGGCGAATCCGCAACCGGGCGGACGGAGACCATACCGCAGGAGGTTCAATAAATTTAATAAACAATCTGGACGATCATCTCAAGATACTGACACCTCCAGTGGAACTTCTCACAGTGAAGCAGAACTACCAAGCACCAGTCGCACCAATTCCAGAGGTCGTTCCCCTTTAGGGGTAAAAACGAGAGCAAAGGAGGACGGCGCAGAAGACAAAGAACCAGACGTGGCGGCCAATGCCAAAGGGAGACCAAAGCGAGCTGCAAAAACAACAAAGAAATGATATATAATTTATCATCACGCACATTGACTGACATTGAGACTGCGGTGTTGAGTAAAGGTTTGAATTTTGTTCCGACTAACCCCCATAATAGTCTCAAAAGCAAAGTTGATCTGAGTCGCCTTAACAGGCAACTGAGACTGAAAGAATTCTTTAGTAAAAATGACTCTGATAAACCTTTAACTAAAATTGATAAACCAGCATGTCCTGTTAAACCAAAATCTAACTTTGACCCCTATTCTTCCAACACAGCCATAAAAGCTTTCACTAGAACTGTCACTAATTGTATTGATTTATGTGAAAAAGAAAATGTCACTAGCACCATGAATTTATCACCTGCTGAATGGCAGGCATTGCGTGATCTTGCGACCTGTAATGACATAACAATACGCCCTGCCGATAAAGGTGGGGGCATTGTGGTGCAAGACTTATGTGATTATAGAGATGAAGCTTACAGACAGTTATGTGATGATAATGTGTATACCAAGCTAGAGGCTGATCCCACTGCTATGTATCTAAGGGAGCTTGAGGATGTCTTGCTGTCTGCGGTTGAGGCTGGACATATTACTGAATCTGTAAAGAATGCTTTGTGTTGTAATTATCCACGGGTACCCGTATTCAATATGCTTCCCAAATTGCATAAAAACAGTGAGAAGCCACCTGGCAGACCCATTGTGTCTGCCAGGGACTCCTTGTACTATCAAGTATCCAAATATCTTGACTTTTACCTCCAGCCGGTAGTTCAGAATCAATCTACATATCTGAAAGACACGACAATGTTTTTGCATAAACTCAGATCTTTTGGTGTTATACCTGAAGACTGCTGGCTAGGCACTATTGATGTAGTAAGCCTATACACTAGTATTCCTCATGACAGGGGACTCGAGGCTGTACGAAGTTTGATTACCAATAACACCCTCTATCTTGGTCCTAATGTGGATTTTTTCTTGCAACTTTTGAGGTTGGTTTTGGAGAGAAATTATTTTATTTTTAACAATGAATTTTTCCTGCAGACCCGGGGTTGTGCGATGGGATCTTGTGTCGCACCAACCTACGCGAATGCTTTCATGTTCCTAGTTGAACACCAATTGTTCTTTGATGACCAGGACCTGGCCAATCTCATACCCCTATATACAAGATATATAGACGACGTGTTCCTCCTATGGAGGGGCACAGAGGAGGAATTCACTAATATGATGTCACTGGCCAACACTAGGGACAGACACATCAAGTTTACGTGGAACATTCAAAAGGAAAACATACATTTTTTAGATGTAGAGGTAAAAATACGTGGTGTTGAATTCAGTACATCTATTTACCAGAAACCCACTGATTGCAACAATATGCTGCATGCCTCCAGCCACCATCCGAGCTCCCTTAAAAGAGGTCTCCCCTATTCGCAATTCTTACGGGTTCACCGCATTTGCAGTGATCCTGTTGATGAGGTGAATAAATTGGAACTTATGACTAAAAAATTTCTAGAAAGGGGGTACAGCAACAAGGATTTACAATCAGCTAAAATTAAGGCACTCAAAGCACCTAAAGTAAAGAATATCACCTGTCCCAAACCTAATAAAATAGACACTACCATGATTTGGGTCAACAATTACACGGTATCTACTAAGACCATTGTCAGTACCGCTAAAAGGGTTTGGCCAGTAGTCCAAGCAGACCCAGACCTTGCAGAATTGTCTGAAAGTGCGTTACTACCTTGTTATACAAGGGGTAAAAACATCGGGGACCATGTGATACATGTTGACATTGCTAACATGTCACCCACATATCCTAAACACTTCATGACTAAAAAACCAGGAAACTACAGGTGCTTAGGTTGCACTACTTGCACCTATCTGGACACCGGCAATTATATCAGGCATCCACATAGTGGTAAACAGATCAAATTAAAACATGTTTTTACTTGCACCAGCAAATATGTGATCTACTGCATTAGGTGCCCTTGCAGCTTATATTACATAGGCAAAACGGTGTGCCAGTTCAAAGAAAGAATGGCACAACACCGCAGTGCCATTAAGCAGATATTGGAAGGGAAAAACATAGATCAGCCTGTTGCCAAACATTTTAAAACTTGCAAGCACAGTCTCTCCTCATTACGCTACATGATGTTGGACCATGTCAAGGAAGATATCAGGGGGGGTGATAGAGGAAAGATCCTTCTGCAGTTAGAAATTAAATGGATACATCTTTTGAATACCGTTTCCCCGCATGGACTGAATGAAATGATTTCCTTTAATTGTTTCTTATAATGGTTATGTTGCTATTTTTTGTAGTATTGCTGTAAGATCATTTGTAGTAATGTCCGTTTGTACAATGTATCATTGTAACCATGGTAACGGTTTTTACTTTCACTTTCATTTTCACTTTGTCCCAGTCACTGCTCAGGCGCCGTCTATTGGTGATGACGTCAGCAGCAGCAGCATGGGGAGTGTTTTTGCACTTACTTTCACTTTCACTTGGTGTTTCTTAACTGCATAAAGGTAAGCTTGATTTCTTGCATTTGTTATATACCTGACGAAGGATAATAAATCCGAAACGTTGTATTCAACCCAGGAGTGTCCGGGTTTCTTATTTGAATTAAGTCCACGAGTGCCGCCTACATACCATACTTATATATATATATATATATATATATATATATCTAAAAAGAAAGACAGGGGGGGCGCTCCATAGTGCAGAGTCAATTTTTAATTTTAAAAAGCACACAAAACACTGCGGTTTAAAACACAACGATAATTGCCCGTACCAGAACAAAATCCGCTGTGGGCTTAATACCACATGATTTAAAACACATATGCCCCCGGCAATTCTCCAAACCTCCGGCAGATCTCCTGAGACAGGACCTCAGCCCCGTGCCGCTGGACCGCTGAAGACAGCCGCCGCACGTCGGGACACCGTCACCCGTCGATAGCCACCGAGGCAGGAGGGGGCACGACCACACACGTCAGCAAGCCACGCCCCTACGCGTTTCGTCACAGACTTCGTCAGAGGGCTGGCTTGCTAGACCTAAAACCTTGCTTTTTAAGAACAGTTCTCACCAATCAGCTACTTCCAACACTTAAAATACAAACAGTGCACACACCATAGACCGTCCATGTCTAAAAACATGTGTCTCTCATAAAGTTAATTAAGCATTAACTGGTTAGTTATTTAAAAAAAGGTACTTTTATTGTACTTTAATCGGATAAGAACCTATTAGAAGAGTACTGCCATTCACACTGCAGTTAGCCCATTCTTTTAAAGGTTCAGATCAATTCAATCATATGAGCAGTAGTTCTGTTTATTCAAACAATTAATTTAAAGTTAGACCTGACATTCGCCAGTCTAGTGTGAGAGCACTTTACAAGATTTTTTTACAGGAATAAAGAAACCACTTTTTTCATTACAATGTTTCATTTGATCCTATGCTTGTTAAGATGGAATACACACCGGCATTAGGTCACCAGACACTTGGTATCAGCCTAGATTGCTGAACTATACTTTATAAAGAGCTGCAAGTATAGGGAATATATTAGATACAATTTCTATACATAGTAACATCTTATAGAGGATTACTCATATGCGTACCAAGCTGAACACTCAGCTCAGCCAATATTAACTTGTGCTACCTCATGTATAGTAAATCAATGCTCAATTAAGATTCAAACGTCCTGGAGTTTTCTGGATCATTATAAACAGTTACTAGGTCCAACGACAGCATGGTTACAGGGAAAAAAGAAAAAGGAAGAAAGAGAGACACACAGACAATAAGATTCAGCCCTAATATATTCATATTTACCGTTCCTCAATGAATGGAGTTAATTCATAGTTTTCGTTTAACCCTTTCGGTATCAAAGTGTTTAATGTTATTATCCAAAATGTTTCCCTTTTAATCAGTTTTTTATCACGACTGCCTCCTCTTGGGTCTTGCATGACTTGTTCAATACCCTTGAATTTTAGTCCCTTTGGATCACTGTTATGATGCTTGTGAAAGTGTCTCGGCACACTATGATTCATCACCCCATTTTTTATGTTTCGCAAATGCTCGAGGACCCTAATCTTTAAGGGTCTTTTGGTCTTCCCTATATATTTAAACCCACACGGGCAAACGAGCATGTAAATAATATAACATGAATTACAATTAATGAAGGAATTGATCAGATGTTGTTCATTCGATATGCTTCCTTCAAAGTGTTTTGCACCTTTTAAACCTTGTGGGCATATTTTACATGATCCACACGGATAAAACCCTTTTATATTGCCAAGCATTATCTTATTACTTGGTACACGATCGTCTGACACCTTTTGCAAACAGCTTTTGGAAACCATACTTTTTATTGTCTTTGCTCTCCTATAAACAATGGTGGGTTTATTAGGAAGATTTTTCCCTAGTATAGGATCCATCTGTAGTATATGCCAGTTTTTCCGTAGGATCCTCTCTATTGTTTTATTCGCATCATTAAATTGAGTACTAAAGGGACATACTATTTTTGAATCGTCCTCCCCCCATTTCTTTTTTTCTTTATATTCAAGTAATTCTTCCCTCACCTTACTTCTAGCTGTACATTTTGCTCTTTCTATTAGACTAGTGGGATACCCCCTATCCTGGAATCTATCAGTATAGATGGTTGATTGTTCTTCATATTTTTCTATTTTAGAGCAGTTCCTTCTTAAGCGCGTAAATTGTGAAAGAGGAATATTTTCTTTCCATCTGCCCAAATGGCAGCTGTCAAATTGCAAATAGCTATTGCTGTCAACCTTTTTGAAGTGGGTAGATGTTTCCACTACACCAGTGTCGACTGATTGTGTTGAGTCAAGCACCAGGTCAAGAAATTCTATTCGGTCCCCACCTATAGTGTGTGTGAATTTGAGATTAAATTCATTTGTATTGATTTTACCCATAAAATTTTCAAATTCTACTTCATTACTATCCCAAATAATTAGGATATCGTCAATATATCTTTTGAAAATGACAAGATGTTCTTTCATATCTCCGGTCAATGTCTCACTTTCCCATTGACCCATATATAGGTTCGCCAGGCTTGGGGCACAAATACTGCCCATCGCAGTCCCACAAACCTGTATAAACCACTCATCTAAAAAGGTAAAATAATTATGTTTCAACACAAATTCCAAACACTTACACAAAAAATTTATCATATGTTCTGTCATTTCGGGATCATTACTAAGGGTTTGTCTCACAGCTTCTACACCCTTTTTATGGGGGATAGCTGTGTACAAAGATTGTACATCGATTGAACACCATAAGAACTTTTTCTGCCATGCCATTCTTATGGTGTTCAATCGATGTACAATCTTTGTACACAGCTATCCCCCATAAAAAGGGTGTAGAAGCTGTGAGACAAACCCTTAGTAATGATCCCGAAATGACAGAACATATGATAAATTTTTTGTGTAAGTGTTTGGAATTTGTGTTGAAACATAATTATTTTACCTTTTTAGATGAGTGGTTTATACAGGTTTGTGGGACTGCGATGGGCAGTATTTGTGCCCCAAGCCTGGCGAACCTATATATGGGTCAATGGGAAAGTGAGACATTGACCGGAGATATGAAAGAACATCTTGTCATTTTCAAAAGATATATTGACGATATCCTAATTATTTGGGATAGTAATGAAGTAGAATTTGAAAATTTTATGGGTAAAATCAATACAAATGAATTTAATCTCAAATTCACACACACTATATGTGGGGACCGAATAGAATTTCTTGACCTGGTGCTTGACTCAACACAATCAGTCGACACTGGTGTAGTGGAAACATCTACCCACTTCAAAAAGGTTGACAGCAATAGCTATTTGCAATTTGACAGCTGCCATTTGGGCAGATGGAAAGAAAATATTCCTCTTTCACAATTTACGCGCTTAAGAAGGAACTGCTCTAAAATAGAAAAATATGAAGAACAATCAACCATCTATACTGATAGATTCCAGGATAGGGGGTATCCCACTAGTCTAATAGAAAGAGCAAAATGTACAGCTAGAAGTAAGGTGAGGGAAGAATTACTTGAATATAAAGAAAAAAAGAAATGGGGGGAGGACGATTCAAAAATAGTATGTCCCTTTAGTACTCAATTTAATGATGCGAATAAAACAATAGAGAGGATCCTACGGAAAAACTGGCATATACTACAGATGGATCCTATACTAGGGAAAAATCTTCCTAATAAACCCACCATTGTTTATAGGAGAGCAAAGACAATAAAAAGTATAGTTTCCAAAAGCTGTTTGCAAAAGGTGTCAGACGATCGTGTACCAAGTAATAAGATAATGCTTGGCAATATAAAAGGGTTTTATCCGTGTGGATCATGTAAAATATGCCCACAAGGTTTAAAAGGTGCAAAACACTTTGAAGGAAGCATATCGAATGAACAACATCTGATCAATTCCTTCATTAATTGTAATTCATGTTATATTATTTACATGCTCGTTTGCCCGTGTGGGCTTAAATATATAGGGAAGACCAAAAGACCCTTAAAGATTAGGGTCCTCGAGCATTTGCGAAACATAAAAAATGGGGTGATGAATCATAGTGTGCCGAGACACTTTCACAAGCATCATAACAGTGATCCAAAGGGACTAAAATTCAAGGGTATTGAACAAGTCATGCAAGACCCAAGAGGAGGCAGTCGTGATAAAAAACTGATTAAAAGGGAAACATTTTGGATAATAACATTAAACACTTTGATACCGAAAGGGTTAAACGAAAACTATGAATTAACTCCATTCATTGAGGAACGGTAAATATGAATATATTAGGGCTGAATCTTATTGTCTGTGTGTCTCTCTTTCTTCCTTTTTCTTTTTTCCCTGTAACCATGCTGTCGTTGGACCTAGTAACTGTTTATAATGATCCAGAAAACTCCAGGACGTTTGAATCTTAATTGAGCATTGATTTACTATACATGAGGTAGCACAAGTTAATATTGGCTGAGCTGAGTGTTCAGCTTGGTACGCATATGAGTAATCCTCTATAAGATGTTACTATGTATAGAAATTGTATCTAATATATTCCCTATACTTGCAGCTCTTTATAAAGTATAGTTCAGCAATCTAGGCTGATACCAAGTGTCTGGTGACCTAATGCCGGTGTGTATTCCATCTTAACAAGCATAGGATCAAATGAAACATTGTAATGAAAAAAGTGGTTTCTTTATTCCTGTAAAAAAATCTTGTAAAGTGCTCTCACACTAGACTGGCGAATGTCAGGTCTAACTTTAAATTAATTGTTTGAATAAACAGAACTACTGCTCATATGATTTAATTGATCTGAACCTTTAAAAGAATGGGCTAACTGCAGTGTGAATGGCAGTACTCTTCTAATAGGTTCTTATCCGATTAAAGTACAATAAAAGTACCTTTTTTTAAATAACTAACCAGTTAATGCTTAATTAACTTTATGAGAGACACATGTTTTTAGACATGGACGGTCTATGGTGTGTGCACTGTTTGTATTTTAAGTGTTGGAAGTAGCTGATTGGTGAGAACTGTTCTTAAAAAGCAAGGTTTTAGGTCTAGCAAGCCAGCCCTCTGACGAAGTCTGTGACGAAACGCGTAGGGGCGTGGCTTGCTGACGTGTGTGGTCGTGCCCCCTCCTGCCTCGGTGGCTATCGACGGGTGACGGTGTCCCGACGTGCGGCGGCTGTCTTCAGCGGTCCAGCGGCACGGGGCTGAGGTCCTGTCTCAGGAGATCTGCCGGAGGTTTGGAGAATTGCCGGGGGCATATGTGTTTTAAATCATGTGGTATTAAGCCCACAGCGGATTTTGTTCTGGTACGGGCAATTATCGTTGTGTTTTAAACCGCAGTGTTTTGTGTGCTTTTTAAAATCAAAAATTGACTCTGCGGGGGCGTGGCCTGGCTAGCAGTGAGGACAGAAGCACCTCTCATGAGCTCCTGCTACCTAAGGGCTCAAATTCCAAATTTACCCCCATAAAAGTACCCTGCTCCCACCTCCACATACCTTATTGCCTCTGCCCTCAGTAGCCCCCAACAGGGAAGCGAGCTGCGGAGTCGGGAGGCGGCCTTGGCTGTCTCTGCGGACTGCGGCCTTCCCCTCCTGGTGAAGCCGGGGCCTCGATTTTGGCGCCTAACGGGGCCGGGCTCCGGAGCCCTCAGCGGGAGCCGAGAAACCTCCTCCAGCCCTCCTAGATGTACTGCGCTGGGCTGTGGTGACCTCGTCTACCCCCCGTGGTCCTGCACAGCGGAGTTGTGTGGCCGACGAACCGGGCCTGCGTCCTCCGGCTACCTCCGGCCGCCGAGGCCTACTACGCGACCTGCAGCCGGGGCCTGGAGTTTGGGGATACCCCGGCCGGGAGCTCCGGGACCGGAGCGCGGCCGCACCGGAACCCCCAGGACATCGGACCTTCCCCCCCTGGCTTGGCTGAGCACCCCCTGGCACCTGGAGAGAGCCTCAGCACCTCCACCAGCCCCACAGGAGATTTCTGAGGAGGGTGGACTGCCCTGTGTGAGCTGCGGCGGCCATCTTGGATTCCCGGGCCATAAGCTGGAGAGAGCTGTGCACACCTAAGGGAAGCCCTGAAAAGCTGTAAAACACATTCAGCGGGCTGATCTACCTTCAATGCCTGGTCCACTTGGAGGGTGGTGAGTACCTGCTGTTGCCACAGCAATCATCCCCGATCTGCACCCCTGCCCCATAGAATCCTGTGACACGAACCCGGAACCTCCATTTTGCTTTCTGGCATTTAGCCAGGGTGAAGATAAATTGCATTATACCACACACCTCTCACCCGTGCAGGCCCACAGATTCTGCCCGCACTACCGCCCGCAGTGGCGACAACCATGAAAGAGCTTTAATATCCACGGGGTAAGCCGGGGCCACGGGATGAAGGGTTAAGCCGCAACCTACCTCGACACCGGAGCTGACGCCTGGGAAAGCCCAGCCCCCGACGTCATGACACTCGGATCTAAATGTTCCCGACCCACTCTTAAGATGAGTTAACGCAGGATAATAAAGTGCCATAACTAAGTAATACAAATCTATCTATAACGTTCAGGCACACTATCCCCAACTCAAAGGTTAGGACACCTGAAGAAGACAAATCTATCCCCCTCGGGTGAGCTACTTGATCTACAATAACAGAAATCAGGAACACGAAATAATTTTGAACACCGACCAACTCCTACGAACCTGACAAGATACCCTCCTCCGCCCCCCGACCCTCCTGGGGCTTCCACCATTCACCCCACCAGCTGCAAAGGAGACCGGTGCAAACCTAAAACGGAAAGCAATCCGACCTCCCCGGACTAATATACGGACCCTGAACTGTGTCCCCCCGTTAACAATTTTTTCATTCCCTTTTTTCTTTTTTTCTCACCTCCACCTTCACCCCCCCCCCCCTTTTTTTTGGTACATACATGCCACTATGTCTAAAAATAAAAAAGCAACACAAGTCCCGACTAACTTCTTTGGCTCAAAACCTAAGGGCCCACAGAACCCCAACATGTCCGCAGGCTCCCCCCCCCTCTCCGTGCTCATCGGAAACAGGTATCGACCCTCAGATACAGGCGGTCATGTCGAGCCTACTGGAGGGGGTACAATCTGCGTTCAAACAGGAACTCTCGAACGCCATAGCCGACTTTAAATCAGACCTTACAGCCCTTGGCAATCGAACGGACACATTGGAAACCAAGACAGACGATCTCTGTCGCTCCCAACACCGACTTGACAGTGAGCTCACTAGATTGCACGAAGAAATGGAGACCCTCAAAGAGCGACAAGAGGACCAAGAAAATCGCTCGCGTAGAAACAACCTACGCATACGCGGCATCCCGGAATCGGTCCTCGGAACATCGCTGCCGGCATTTCTGAGAGATTTCTTCACGCACATAACACCAGACCTCACAGACGAAGAATGCCTCTGCGACAGGGCACACAGAGCACTCCGTCCAAAACCGTCTCCTGCCCAACCACCCAGGGATGTTATTATCCGTTTCCATTATTTCCGTTCGAAAGAGAAAATCTTGTCCTCCGTTCGAGACTCACCGGAGACTCTGTTTAAGGGTATGCAACTACAGATTTATCAGGACCTAGCCCCCTCCACGATCCAGAAACGGCGGGACCTCCAGCCGGTCACCCGGATCCTGCGTCAGCATCAGATCAGATACAGATGGGGATTCCCCTTTCAACTCCATGTCTCGGTCAACAACCTTGTCCACTCAGTCAAGACCCTAAACCAGGGACAGGAACTACTGGCAAAGTTAGATCTCCTCCCAGCATCACCCGTAGCAGAGTCGGCGACTTCCTCATCGAAAACACCGCACCCTCCGCCACCCCTTCCCGACTGGACAAGGGTGACCCGACAGCGTAACACGGACAAAGACCCTCCCTGACTTGGGGATCCCCCCACTGTGGATCATACACGTCATGCTGGCGCAACACTCGCGCGCATTGAACTGAGCCAAAGTCGTGGATGATCCGACCTCCATCCTTCTGCCAGTATCGTAATTATTTTCTGTTATTGCTGTTATAACTAAGCCATACTTGCTTGCACCCCTGTGGTTTATCCTCCCCCCCCCCCCCCCCCCCACCCCTGTTTATATCCTTTTTTTTTTTTTTTTTTTGTGTGTGAGTCCCTCCCTCCCTCCTTTCTCCCCCTTCCCCAATCCCCTCCTTCTCCCCCCTTCCCCCTCCCCATTTCGAATTTACGTTTAAATTTCTTGTTGTCTGGACACAGTTCTCACTGTCCTATACTGTAATATGTCCGATATAGTTAAAAAGGCTGACCCCGACCCTTGTGGCCCGGGCACCCTAGGCCCTCTCACATGGTACCCTGGTTACCCCCCCATAATCCCTCACTGATGCTTACAATGTTATTGATGCAATGCTTTCTCCCTGGCGGTCCCCGAATGGGACCCACAACTTTAGGGATGTTTCCCCGTTTGGGGTGTTTCTTTCTCTTCTCTATTTTCCTCTTTCTTTCCCTCTTCTGGCGACCTCTGCCTGACCTCCCCGTTCCTTTTCTTGCTAGGCCCGGAGGGGTGGCCCTCTCCTGGCGCGAGCGGTACGCTACTGGACCTTTAGGGCAATATGTCATACTCCCCCATGCAAACAGCCATGTCCCTTAAAATATTCTCGGCCAATGTAAATGGCCTAAACTCCCCTAGGAAACGCACTGTGTTCCTGAGCGCCTGCAGACGTGAGAAAATCGACATAGCATTTCTCCAGGAAACACATCTCACCGGTCCCCATACCCAGCTTAAGGGCAAATGGTTCTCCCAGTCCTACTTTGCTTCGGCAGACTGTAAAAAACGGGGTGTGGCCATATTAGTTCGCCGTAACATCCCGTTTATCCACTCTAGGACAGTGACAGACCCAGAAGGTCGCTTCCTTATGGTAATGGGCACCCTCCGCTCAACGGCTCTCACACTGGTCTCCACCTATGCCCCCAACCAAGACCAGTCTCTGTTTTTCGACTCTCTTTCTAAACGCTTATCACGGGAAGCACAAGGAAGTATTATTATGGGTGGCGACTTCAACACCATAATCGACCCCTTACTAGACAGATCTGCCCCCCCCCCCGCATGCTTCTATATCAACCCTCCCTCGGGCCTCCCGCACACTTACCGCCATCATGAAACATCACGGCCTCTGTGACACTTGGCGTTCTCAACACCCTCACATCAAAGATTTCACACATTTTTCAGCCCCACACCAACACTACTCCAGGATCGATATGATCCACATCTCCTCTGCTCTCATGCCACTGATCTCGGACACGGGCATTACACCTCTGTCATGGACGGACCACGCTGGGGTCTATCTCCTCATAGATATATACCGCGTGCCGCGTAAGAGATACAAATGGCGTCTGGACGACTCGCTTTTACAACACCCCTCAGCATTAGAGGAAACCAGACTAGCAATCACACACTACTTCACCGAAAACACATCTCCCGATATCTCGCTCAATGTTCTCTGGGAAGCCCACAAAGCTACGATTCGCGGAGCCTTATTAGCAAAATCGTCAGCTCTTAAGAAAAAAGCCGCGCAAGAGATATCCTCCCTTGAAACAGAAATAGCCACCCTTCTATCCAAACATAAAGCATCCCCCAATCCCTCCCTGCTCACTCAGATAGATTCCCTCCGGGGACAACTTAATACCCTCCTCTCCAACCGCGCGGCATTGATCCTCCGGAAGCTGCAACAACGCTTCTATGATAAAATGGATAAAATAGATTCCCTACTGGCCAACAAACTACGCCGCAAGCAAGCGTTGGGTGCAATAGATAAATTGTATTCGTCACGAAGGGGAACCTATACATATGACCCTGAAGTGATGGCCGAAGAATTCCGTTTGTTTTATAGCTCCCTTTATAACCTACCCGACCCACCCCAGCAGTCTCCAGAAGAGACGGGGGGAGTGCGCTCATACTTGTCTGATACTCCAATCCCAACCCTGTCGGATTCTCAGTCGGAAGCCCTTAATTGTCGAATCACGGAGGAGGAGACATTAGCCGCCATACGATCAATGCGCTCGTCGGCCGCCCCAGGCCCGGATGGTTTCACAGCCCAATATTATAAACTCTTCGCGAAGGAGCTGACCCCACACCTAACCTCCCTATTTAACGGTGTTTTTAAGGGAGCCCCCTTCCTGCCAGAGTCCACCCGAGCCGATATAGTGGTAATCCCAAAGCCCGACAAAGACCCAACTAGCTGCCTGAACTACAGACCGATTTCACTATTGAATGTCGACCTGAAGATATACGCGAAAATATTAGCTAATCGCCTGGGGCCTTTGATGCCCGGTCTGGTCCACCCGGACCAGGTCGGCTTCATCCCTGGACGCCAGGCACCTGATAACACCAGAAGGGCCATAGACCTAATATATTCGATCCAAAAAAGGAAATCTCCCTCCCTCATCCTGGCCCTCGATGCGGAAAAGGCCTTCGACCGTATATCGTGGTCTTTTGACTTTGCAGTCCTTGGCAAACTGGGATTCTCCGGAGAATTTTTGGAAGGGATCAAAGCACTTTACCGCTCCCCATCGGCCCAAGTTATGGTTAATGGTGTCTCCTCCTCCAGTTTTGAGATTGCCAACGGCACCAGACAGGGTTGCCCCCTTTCCCCGTTAATTTTCGCACTAGTCATGGAGCCCCTAGCAGCAAGAATTCGCAACAACAATTCTATTCGTGGAATATCCACAGGCCTATCCGAACATAAGATAGCGTTATATGCCGACGATGTCCTGATCTCCCTCACAGACCCAGCCCAATCCCTCCCCGCCCTCTTATCCGAGATCACCTCATACTCCCAGTTCTCTGGATATAAAATAAACGTTAATAAAACAGAGGTCCTAAACTTTTATATCCCAGCAGATCTCAAACAGGACCTCCAGAACATCCTTCCATGTAACTGGTACACAAAGAAAATCAAATACCTCGGTGTGTACCTGACCCACCATCACCACCAACTTTTCCAAGCAAATTATCCCCGTCTATTGCAGGCAATCAAGGAAGATTTGGTGGAATGGTCCAGCTATTTTATATCATGGATAGGCAGAATTAACTCCGTCAAGATGAGCGTACTTCCCCGGCTTTTGTATTTATTTCAGACCCTCCCAATTTACGTCCCTACCTACGTGTTCAAGACCCTGCAACGCCAATCCTCCCTTTTTATCTGGAACCATAAGCGCCCCCGCGTTAGACTTAAATTGCTTCAACGCCCCTCCAGAGGCGGAGGCCTGGGTATCCCGGACTTTAAGAAATATTTCTATGCTGCACAACTTGCTCAGTGCGCACAATGGTGCAACGAGGGAGGGTCACGAAAGGTCTGGGTGGGAATCGAAGCAGAGGAAACGGGCCTAGCTACATTATCCTCCCTACTTTGGCTTCACCGAAACCAGCGTCCAGGCGCGGCCCTCTCGCACCCTGTAGTAAGCCGTTCATTAGCGACATGGGATCTAACAAATAGACGGTTCAATTTAGCCCCATACCCATCTCCGCTAATTCCATTATTTCACAACCCAGCCTTTCCTCCGGGCATGGGTAAAGCCTCGCATACATGTTGGCGCTCGAGTGGTATATTATACGTTAACGATATTACCTCCAATGCCACTTTCCCACAATTCGCGGATATCCGTGAAGGAACAGCAATCCCCTCTTCGGATTTCTTCCGCTACCTACAAATCAGACACTTCCACTCCACCACTACCACCACCCTCCTCCACAGACACTTATCTCCCTTCGAATACATTTGCTGGAAACGCACCAACACCAAGGGCCTCATATCAGATATTCACATCTTACTTGACGACTACCCCAACACATCCCAAGCCCCCCACGAAGCGGCATGGGAAAAGGAACTGGGAGTAACTATAGACAATGAAGACTGGGTAGATATTTGGGACAATGCTGCCTCCAGCTCTATCTGTGTGAAAATTAAAGAAAACACATATAAACTACTCTACTGCTGGTACTATGTCCCAGCCCGCCTACACACTATGTTCCCCAACACCCCAGATGGTTGCTGGAGGGGGTGCATGGACAGTGGCTCTTTCTTACACATATGGTGGACCTGCCCCAAAATTCACAAAATATGGGGTGAACTCATTATATTGCTTTCGCGCTTATTTGATATCTCTATCCCCCCAGACCCCCAATACTTCTTGCTCCCCATGTCCCTCCCAATCCTCAATAGACACCAAAACAAACTATTTCGACATGTAGTTTCGGCAATGACATGCCAAATTGCTACAGACTGGAAGAGCCTGACCCCTTCACCAATGCCGGTGATAATCTCCCGAATATGGTATGTCCACAAAATGGAATATATGACCGCAGTCATACGTAACACCTCGAAACAATTTGACAAAGTATGGTCCCCGTGGCTAAACCTACAGCAAGCCTCCTCCCCATTTGTGGCCTGACGCGTACCTCGCGGTTCGACCCGCCTCCTGCCCTGGAGGGCCCCCCCTCCCCCCCTCTCTACTCCCCCTCCTTCTCTCTCCGACTGGAGGCTCTCAGCCTCACCTGCTTTTCTATCCCCTTTTTTACTCGATTTCTGAGTACTCTTTTCTTCTCATTGACTCCGCTGACTCTCTATGACGGAAGGCCAATCCGTCGCCGAGAGTGCCCCACCGCATACATCTTAACTTTACTCTCTTAAAATAAGGGGAAAACAAAAACAAAAAAGGATCAATTATTCTGTTGTTGTAACAATTCAATGTAACTATATTTGTTCTTTAAACACCCAAATTGTCCGGGTGCTCTGTTACCAATGTAATCTTATTTTGATCCACCCAATAAATCGTGTTTAAAAAAAAAAAAAAAAAAATTGACTCTGCACTATGGAGCGCCCCCCCTGTCTTTCTTTTTAGATATCTGTGTTCCCGTGGAATTCCGGGTTACTTGTGACGGCGGGGGAGCTGCGGTTCTATTAAAAGAAGGACATTGGTGCACCCACTCTCCTCTGATTAGAGAAGTGACTTTTAAGCTGTACTGGCTTAAGACTTTTTATTCTGACTGAGCGCATCTGATTATTTTTTATTAGTTTATAAATATATATATATATATATATATATATATATATACACACACACACACATCTCCTATATAATAGCCCAGATCTGTGACTCTGTGCCTGTGTGTATAACGCTGGATGTGGCTAGGAGCTCTCATTGGGTTAGCGGCAGTTCTGTCACACCCAGGCCACAGCTGACTGGGCGAGAAACGCCCTCCCACACAGGTTACATCCAATGGGAGGCTCTGCCCTTTGGCTGCTGTGTGTTCCCAGAGCAGGATTAACAATGGGGCTGGTGGAGCTGCAGCTCCAGGTCCACACCCCAAAATAGGTCCACTGCATCTGCAGCAACATACCCTCCAACAATTTACACATAAAAATCACAACAAATGCAA
Organism: Pseudophryne corroboree; assembly: GCF_028390025.1. Taxonomy (NCBI): domain Eukaryota; kingdom Metazoa; phylum Chordata; class Amphibia; order Anura; family Myobatrachidae; genus Pseudophryne; species Pseudophryne corroboree. The sequence continues at coordinate 97,723,515 of NC_086454.1, forward strand.
ACAGGGGACGTGGCCACGGGTACAGGGACTTGGCCACGCCCCCTTTCCTATACGTTCAATGGCAGTTTGGAGAGCCAAAAATCGGTACAGACCATAAAAAAAAGGTACCGTACCTGCCAAATAGGTACAGCTGGAGGGTATGCCACTGCATCTGCAGCAAGTCTCTGCGCTGTAGATAGGGGGGGAAAAATCCTTTTACTGCAGCGTCCTATGTCCTGCTGCCAGTCCGCCTGCCCCCTCCGGCATCAACAATCCCCACTCCCTAGCCACGGCGCAGGTGGAACAAAAGCTGCTGCAGCCACCGGCATAGATGTGTATGAAAGCGGCGCAGTGAAGGCTTTCACAGTCCTCCCAGCGCCGGATACTCTCTGAGCCCCAGAGCCTCCTCTGCGCGTGATGTCACAGAAGTGCCTCCCCGCCACAGCCGCGCCCAGATCCCCAGAGGCCCTGACTCCGCTACACAGCACCTGGGCTGCCGGCCTGGAAGTCCCGAGATGGCTAATGTAACGGATACAGTGGGTGATATCGCGGAGGGTAATGTCTGGACGTTGAATCAGTGTAAAAGGTGACAGTACTGTGCAGTGCAGTGCAGTGGGTGTTCAGTATCACTGACACTGCACAGCACTCTCACCTTTTACATTGATTCAGCGAGTCAAGTCAGTTCTGCCAGCCAGTCACTATTGTTAGCGCCGGTGTCCTATTGCGCCGCATTACAGGGAAGCAGATGCACTAAATAAACTACACCTCCCAGTAGCTCTTAGCGCCAAAGCATTCTGGCGCTAAGGCTTGCTAAGAGCTGCAGTTTATTGAGTGCATCTTCTTCCCTGTAATGCAGTGTGTTGGGACACCGCGCTAACAATAGTGACTGGCTGCTGTGCAAGTCTCCGGGAGAGCCACTGCCAAAGGGAGGACAGCAGCTTAGCTGCTTCCAGGAGGAGAAGCAGGAGAAGCATTACCTGCCCCTCCCCCACTCACCGTACCTACGGGCCCCATCTGCGGCACACCAACACACCTTCCTCCACCACCCACGGTGGCTCCAAACCTCCTCCCCCACCCGCAGAACCCCCCGCACCCGTGGCACCCACGCACCCTCCCCCACCCGTGGCACCCCCAAAACCACCCCTCCCCCACCCGTGCAACCCCGGACCCCCTCCCCTATCCACATCTTCCCCACACCCACCACTCCCCCAACCACAGCACCTACTAGGCGATTCATCAGGCCCCGCATGCGCTGTTCACACCACTGCAAGGGGCTAGGACCCCTTAACCATCGCACGCCCTTTGTCTTTTCAATATTTAACTCTTCACACAATTATGATTGGAGGTAATACTCCATATAATACAAATATTGCACGACACAAGGGTGTGCAAGGATTAAGGGGGCGTAGCCCCTTACGACGGTGTGAAGAGCGCCCGTAGGGCACGATGAATCACCTAGTATATAATATATATATATATATATATATATATATATGAGAGCAGTGAAGAACAGCGCCTAAGTATATCTAATAGAGCAACTGGGGTCAAGAAAATGTCTTTACACAACACACCTCAACAGTGAATGAGTGGCAGCTCTTATACAATATATGAATAAAAATTGACAAATGGAGTAAATAAAAGCGCCTAATAGTGTCGGTGAATAAAACCTGTGAGGTCAGGTGTAGTTATTAAAATAAATAGCAACTTAGCTCCAAATATTTTCAGACTGATGACACTTTAGAAGCCGAACATGTAAAGAGAAGATAAAAGCAACATAGTGTGTACTGTTTTGAAAAACAATATTTTTCACAGTGGTTTCAAAAATCAGGAATGTGGCTCATTCCAAAATATTGAGTGAGCGAAACTGAAGATTTTTAAAATAGAAGATAAAAGCTATAAAAGACAGTATTTTCACAACAGCTTATATGTTAGGAATGTGGCTCATTCCAATTAATATTAAGCAAGCGTAATAACAAAACAATTTAATGGGCACAATCCTGCCACGCTTAAAGATAACAAAACGTACAAGACAATTAACATAAATAGGCAATTCATCTGTCCATAAATGCAGGTAGCACACGTACAGGATTGAATAATTAAAACAGCTTATCTGTCCGCATGTGGGGAGTCCAAAGGGTAAGTAGCAGGTCCCTCACCTCACCATGAATAGCAGTCCAAGGGGTCTATTTACTAAGCCTTGGATGGAGATAAAGCGGACGGAGATAGAGTACTAGCCAATCAGCTCTTAACTGACGTGTCACAGGCTGCGTTTGAAAAATGACAGGAGTTGATTGGCTGGTACTTTATCACCATCCAAGGCTTAGTAAATAGACCCCTTGGACTGCTATTCATGGTGAGGTGAGGGACCTGCTACTTACCCTTTGGACTCCCCATATGCGGACAGATAAGCTGTTTTAATTATTCAATCCTGTACGTGTGCTACCTGCATTTATGGACAGATGAATTGCCTATTTATGTTAATTGTCTTGTACGTTTGTTATCTGTAAGCGTGGCAGGATTGTGCCCATTAAATTGTTTTTATTATTACGCTTGCTTAATATTAATTGGAATGAGCCACATTCCTAACATATAAGCTGTTTGTGAAAATACTGTCTTTTATAGCTTTTATCTTCTATTTTTAAGAATCATCAGTTTCGCTCACTCAATATTTTGGAATGAGCCACATTCCTGATTTTTTGAAACCACTGTGAAAAATATTGGAGGTCATTCCGAGTTGTTCGCTCGCAAGGCGATTTTAGCAGAGTTGCTCACGCTAAGCCGCCGCCTACTGGGAGTGAATCTTAGCATCTTAAAATTGCGAACGAAGTAATCGCAATATTGCGATTACACACCTCGTAGCAGTTTCTGAGTAGCTTCAGACTTACTCGGCATCTGCGATCATATCAGTGCTTGTCGTTCCTGGTTTGACGTCACAAACACACCCAGCGTTCGCCCAGACACTCCTCCGTTTCTCCGGCCACTCCTGCGTTTTTTCCGGAAACGGTAGCGTTTTTTCCCACACGCCCAGAAAACGGCCTGTTTCCGCCCAGTAACACCCATTTCCTGTCAATCACATTACGATCGCCAGACCGATGAAAAAGCCGTGAGTAAAATTCCTAAGTGCATAGCAAATTTACTTGGCGCAGTCGCAGTGCGGACATTGCGCATGCGCATTAAGCGGAAAATCGCTGCGATGCGAAGATTTTTACCGAGCGAACAACTCGGAATGAGGGCCATTGTTTTTCAAAATAGTACACACTATGTTGCTTTTATCTTCTCTTTACATGTTCGGCTTCTAAAGTGTCATCAGTCTGAAAATATTTGGAGCTAAGTTGCTATTTATTTTAATAACTACACCTGACCGCACAGGTTTTATTCACCGACACTATTAGGCGCTTTTATTTACTCCATTTGTCAATATATATATATATATATATATATATATATATATATATATATACTTAGCATCAACTTTGTATGTGGAACTATTCTGGCTGCTCCTAACATATGGTGGTATGCCAAAGTGTTTATTATGCAGCGTGTAAGTACAGGTATATTGTTTTGTATCTTTGCAATCTCCTGTTGATATTCTACACCTCTAGCACTAATTCCGTTATGTAAAAAGCTTTCAAAGAAAAAACATAAAAATCAAACCTATACCTCTATAACCTATGTCATAAAAGGGCATTTTGCTATTTAGTTATCAAATAACAGAATTACATGAATTACAAAAGAAAAAATTAAGACAGGTAACAATTAAATCAATGAGATAATTAAAACTACATGACGAAATACTACATTTAGGAGAAATAATAGAGAGACTGTACCTTCTGCTTCTAAGCTCCAAACTGGCATACAGTGCACCCACACTGCTAGAGCTACTTTACCCAACCACGCCTATTTCCAGGTGTATGCCCAAAGCTGCCGCATTCCTACGCTGCCCTTTGTCCTATTTGTCATTGCAGGTGAATTTCATTATATTCTGCTGCAACCTTTTGTTTTCTTCCCTGTATCTACGGATATCTGACGCCTGTTTCTGTGGACAGCTTTAGGTTTTGAGTTCTTTGTTGACTTGTATACTATGTGTGTCTTTTGCATTAAAAACATATGGGAATAAGTTTTAATTAGTGTCTTTATCAGTGGCGTATCTAGAATGGCTGCAGGGTGTGCAATGCATGCTGGCCCCTAGGTCCAGGCTGGAATTGTAAAGCAGGGTGTGTGGGGGGATGCCACAGTGACACAATTCAGTGTTATACGTATCATCGAGTTTAATATGAAATACCTACAATCAAAATCCCGACCGTCAAAATAACGACAACAATTGACTGACGGTCAAAATCTCGGCAAGGTCAAAATACCGACATTTAAATTGTCGACAGGACAAAAAAAGTCGCCACACAATTTTTCATTATTTTTTTTTGTATGTCGACATAGGTCGACATGGGCACCGTATAAGTGTACCGTTGTGCTCGCCATGCTTTGGGCACTATTATATTCCCCCTCCAGGTTCACTGGGATGGTAAAGTATGAACAAGTCAGTTTCATTGAAAAAAATCATGAAAAACTCATGTCAACTTTTTAATCTGTTGACATTTTTAAATGTTGGTATTTTGATCTTGTCGTTATTTTAAATGTCGGGATTTTGACCATGTCGGGATTTTGATCGTCGGTCAATGGTTGTCAGTATTTTGACCATCAGGATTTTGATTGTAGGTAAATTGACCGCATCCCGTATCATCAGCTGCCTGGACCGCCCACTTCACTTGGCAGGCTCTGGAACACTTTACTACTCTGCTGGGGGTACAGTGGACATGGTGGAAGAGGAGGCAAGTTGCATGTATGCGATAGTCACATCTCTAACAGATGAAATAACGGGGATATATAATATGGAAAATATTCTTTTGGAAAGAGTTGTCCGGTGATGTCTTTTCGCCATAATAACCTCCCTTGCTGTTTGCTTATCGCATTGGTGAAGGAGATGTGTCCACTGTCCTGGCCTGCACACTGTCTAGGCAGCCAGCTAAACTGTCGCCTGTTGTGGGCATCCTCCAGGAAGCGTAGACTGCTGATAAACAGGCCCAGACCATAGTCCCAAATAGGACTATTCAGGACAGCGCTCTGCAGGTTCAGGGGCCTATTTATCACCATCTGCATCCAGGTTGCGGATGAATGTGGATGACAGGTGATAAAATCACCCAAACTCGCACTGCGATAATTGATTACATCGCAGGGATTTATCAATTATCACATGCAGGAACAGAGCTTGCGGTCAAGCTCTGTCCCTGCGATGCCATCATCAGGGTATTTTTTAGTGATGTGCAACGGACATTTTTCGGGTTTTGTGTTTTGGTTTTGGATCCGGTTCCGCGGCCGTGTTTTGGATTCGGACACGTTTTGGCAAAACCCCCCTGAAAATTTTTTGTCGGATTCGGGTGTGTTTTGGATTCGGGTGTTTTATTACAAAAACCCCTCAAAAACAGCTTAAATCATAGAATTTGGGGGTCATTTTGATCCCATAGTATTATTAACCTCAATAACCATAATTTCCACTCATTTTCAGTCTATTCTGAACACCTCACACCTCACAATATTATTTTTAGTCCTAAAATTTGCACAGAGGTCGCTGGATGACTAAGCTAAGCGACCCAAGTGGCCGACACAAACACCTGGCCCATCTAGGAGTGGCACTGCAGTGTCAGGCAGGATGGCACTTCAAAAAAATAGTCCCCAAACAGCACATGATGCAAAGAAAAAAAGAGGTGCACCAAGGTCGCTGGATGGCTAAGCTAAGCGACACAAGTGGCCGACACAAACACCTGGCCCATCTAGGAGTGGCACTGCAGTGTCAGGCAGGATGGCACTTCAAAAAATAGTCCCCAAACAGCACATGATGCAAAGAAAAAAAGAGGCGCAATGAGGTAGCTGTGTGACTAAGCTAAGCGACCCAAGTGGCCGACACAAACACCTGGCCCATCTAGGAGTGGCACTGCAGAGTCAGGCAGGATGGCACTTCAAAAAAATAGTCCCCAAACAGCACATAATGCAAAGAAAAAAAGAGGCGCAATGAGGTAGCTGTGTGACTAAGCTAAGCGACCCAAGTGGCCGACACAAACACCTGGCCCATCTAGGAGTGGCACTGCAGTGTCAGACAGGATGGCACTTAAAAAAATAGTCCCCAAACAGCACATGATGCAAAGAAAAAAAGAGGCGCAATGAGGTAGCTGTGTGACTAAGCTAAGCGACCCAAGTGGCCGACACAAACACCTGGCACATCTAGGAGTGGCACTGCAGTTTTCTAGCGAGAGGATGAGTGCTTCCATCCTCATGTGAAGCTGAACCACTAGCCATGAACATAGGCCAGCGCCACAGCCGTTCCTTGCCACTCCGTGTCGTAAATGGCATATTGGCAAGTTTACGCTTCTCCTCAGACGCTTTTAATTTTGATTTTCGGGTCATTTTACTGAACTTTTTTTTTTGGATTTTACATGCTCTCTACTATGACATTGGGCATCGGCCTTGGCAGACGACGTTGATGGCATTTCATCATCTCGGCCAAGACTAGTGGCAGCAGCTTCAGCACGAGGTGGAAGTGGATCTTGATCTTTCCCTATTTTACCCTCCACATTTTTGTTCTCCATTTTTTAATGTGTGGAATTATATGCCAGTATCAATAGCAATGGCCTACTACTAAATATACTGCGCACAACTGAAATGCACCACAGGTATGGATGGATAGTATACTTGACGACACAGAGGTAGGTAGAGCAGTGGCCTACTGTACCGTACTGCTATATATTATATACTGGTGGTTAGCAAACTGTGCAAAACTGAAATGCACCACAGGTATGGATGGATAGTATACTTGACGACACAGAGGTAGGTAGAGCAGTGGCCTACTGTACCGTACTGCTATATATTATATACTGGTGGTCAGCAAACTGTGCAAAACTGAAATGCACCACAGGTATGGATGGATAGTATAATTGACGACACAGAGGTAGGTAGAGCAGTGGCCTTCTGTACCGTACTGCTATATATTATATACTGGTGGTCAGCAAAATTATGCACTATACTCCTACTATATATACTACAATGCAGCACAGATATGGAGCCTTTTTCATGGCAGAGAACGTATAATACTGGTGGTCACTGGTCATTGGTCAGCAAAACTCTGCACTGTACTCCTCCTATATAATACTGGTGGTCCCCAGTCCCCACAATAAAGCAGTGTGAGCACAGATATATGCAGCACACTGAGCACAGATATGGAGCGTTTTTCAGGCAGAGAACGTATAATACTGGTGGTCACTGGTCAGCAAAACTCTGCACTGTACTCCTCCTATATAATACTGGTGGTCCCCAGTCCCCACAATAAAGCAGTGTGAGCACAGATATATGCAGCACACTGAGCACAGATATGGAGCGTTTTTCAGGCAGAGAACGTATAACACTGGTCAGCAAAACTCTGCACTGTATTCCTCCTATATAATACTGCTGGTCCCTAGTCCCCACAATAAAGCAGTGTGAGCACAGATATATGCAGCATACTGAGTACAGATATGGAGCGTTTTTCAGGCAGAGAACGTATAATACTGGTGGTCACTGGTCAGCAAAACTCTGCACTGTACTCCTCCTATATAATACTGCTGGTCCCCAGTCCCCACAATAAAGCAGTGAGCACAGATATTTGCAGCCACCTGAAAAAAACTGAGAGGACGCCAGCCACGTCCTCTCACTATCATTTCCAATGCACGAGTGAAAAATGGCGGCGATGCGCGGCTCCTTATATAGAATACGAATCTCGCGAGAATCTGACCGCTGGATGATGACGCTCGGGCGCGCTCGGGTTAACCGAGCAAGGCGGGAGGATCCGAGTCTGCCTCGGACCCGTGTAAAAAGGGTGAAGTTCGGGGGGTTCGGATTCCGACGAACCGAACCCGCTCATCACTAGTATTTTTTGTAAAAAAAATTCCCAGATGTCCTGCTGCGCATGCGCTGTCCCCGCCGCTACCCGGTTGACCCCCCCTGTCACGACTACCTTTGCGCGCCGTGGACCACCCCCCACCGGCAGGATAATATACTCACCTGTCCAGGGAGCCGGTCCCTTCTCCTGTGCTGTGACCCCCGGTGCTGTAAAGTGCACTGCCGTTTTGCAGCGTCACTTTACTGCACCAGGGTCAAATTGCAGCACATGGGGGACCCGGAGCAGCGGACACCGGCTCCCTTGACAGGTGAGTATGTTTTTTTTTTTTTTTTTTTACTTTTTATTTTTCATTTTTACACATTGATCAGCTTGTGTGTCCATTGGAGCTGATCACTGGAGCCCGGTCCCCGCTCAGCTTTCTCTGCCAGGGGCAGTGAAAGCTGGGCAAAAGGGTGCTCATCGCAGTGCTGCCCTGTGAACTCGCCAGCCTGAGCTGGCGAGATTATCACAGGTTACACTGCGGTACTTTTCCACATTTTTTTTTTTTTTTTGTAAATCTGGTCAGATCGCATTTCCCATTATAAGTATGGGGAATGCGATGTGGGTTACTAAAAAAAAGTGAACTAAAGGGTTTGGAGCAGTTTTTCATGAAAACTGCTCCAAATGACCTTTAATACATTAAGGTGATACTAAAATAATGTGAAAAGTGTGTGAAAACACCCTTTTTCACATTATTTTAGTAAAAATAATGTTAATAAATAGGCTCCTTAGGCCTTTCTTCAGTAATCGTGATGCGTAAATCTGGCAGAAAGGGCAGATTTCAGCAGAATAAATAGGATGCATAAAACACGGGTCACTGATCATTCCTCATTAGCTACATTAAATATTTTTTGGTTTTGATTTTTATTTTTTTTATGGGGGGGGAGGAGAATATAGTGAACATGTCCTTGCTTTCCCGCTGCGTCAGGTGTGCCCACTATCATGCGGTCATACACCCGTACTGGTGCATTATTATATGGAGCGGTGCAATTCACATACCCATCACTCGGGCATCTATACAGACCTGAGTAAGTGCCAGCTGGGACACATGACATCGGGTTCTCTCTATGTAAACTGATCAGACTGTTCCTTGCTGCCCCAGTAACAGGCTGTGTTTGCAGTTGACACTGACCCTATGCTATTTTGTCACAAAGCAGTCAGGTAACACGCTGTAATAGACGGACTCCATGTCACCAGGTGTCTGCTTTCAAGTCAGTCTACAATAGCTCTAAATTCAGAGTCAGTGTATTTCATGCATTAGGAGGACAGAATGGATTCCTGATGAAGCTTATATATATGCTCTTTTTTTTTTTTAGTCAGCGACTTTCTAATGTAATATGTAACATCATTCACACTACTATCCTAACAAGCAAACGCCAACACTTTACATCTCCGAGCCAGCCCAAACAGCAACATAATATATACCATATACCACTAGCATATCATCCATACTCTAAGCACAGGATACAATGAGCTGCACTGAAATGATTCTGAATAATAATAATTATTATCTATAAGGTGCCAGAAAATATACACAGCGCCGTATAGGGTAAACATACAAAACATGTTGCGGTATTAGATCCTAAATACAATTACAAAGTAAATGCAATTGCAAAACACTCTTTCCAAAATTCAAAGTACTGAATCCCATTTTTATTACAGTAAATACTCCATGGATCCATGTTAAACCTGACGATGCAACGTAATAAATACTCGGGGGTCTATTTGCTAAGCCTTGGATGGAGATAAAGCACCAGCCAATCAGCTCTTAACTGACATGTCACAGGCTGCGTTTGAAAAATGACAGGAGTTGATTGGCTGGTACTTTATCTCCATCCAAGGCTTAGTAAATAGACCCCTTGGACTGCTATTCATGGTGAGGTGAATGTCAGCCTCAGGTACAGTACACAGACACCCAGCACACAACGTGACCTCAGCAGATACTCATAACACTAGACTGTGGCTATGGAAGGGTTAAGCAGCTAATCCCCAGTGTTCCTGAGCACTATTCCGGATCCCACCCTCTGGCTGCCCTCTCCCCTGTACCAGGGCTTCTCTCCATGAGGAGACTACTCACTTGTTCCCCGCCATGCTGCTGCCAGTGCTTCTGAAGAAACAGCTTTGCCCCTCCCTGTGTTCCTCCAGGCTTCATGTACTCAACCTTTGTTCTGTTTCTGGTCCAGGCACTTCCCTGCACAGTCTAACCAGCTGAACGCGTATTGGACGTGCTGTGCTTATGCCATGACACAAGGCTGCATTACAGGGGACAGCCGCTCTTATCTCACGTTATCTATAGGCATAGGGCAGATTTCTGAAAACCAGTTTGTGGGAAACCCCTGCAAAATGTAATCATCCCCAGGAATAAGGGGAGACCTTGGATATCTTCTGCAGTTCCTTCATTTCCAATAGCAGAAGCAGTCCCAGTAGGTTTCTGTGGGGCTTCTAAATTGTCATATTAGCAAGTTCGAGAATGCGAAACATTTCGGAACTCTGCCCCAGTAGCTAACACCATCCTCAGATGGCAGTAGAACATAGTAGCCTGTAGGCTACTATAACACACTAGTTACCAGCCCGTCAAAATGACGGAACAACATAACAGTAATGTCAGTGCCGGTGGCTGTGTGCGCCTAAACGGAGCAACACCTGAATTGCTCTGTTGGGTGCTATCTAGTGGCTGCTGGCATGCAGAACACTTAATCCTCCCATAGAGGTGAGGAGCAGCATCGGCCTTTATTAAATAAGATTTTTGCACCTAACTCTGCTTTGCACAGTAGCATGCCTGGTGGTCATATTGGTAAGGCCGCACATGCACAGTAACATGCCTGGTGGTCATATTGGTAAGGCTCCACATGCACAGTAACATGCCTGGTGGTCATATTGGTAAGGCCGCACATGCACAGTAACATGCCTGGTGGTCATATTGGTAAGGCCGCACATGCACAGTAACATGCCCGGTGGTCATATTGGTAAGGCCGCATATTCGCAGTAGCATGCCTGGTGGTAATATTGGTAAGGCCGCACATGCACAGTAACATGCCTGGTGGTCATATTGGTAAGGCCGCACATGCACAGTAACGTGCCTGGTGGTCATATTGGTAAGGCCGCACATGCACAGTAACGTGCCGGGTGGTCATATTGGTAATGCTGCACATGCACAGTAACGTGCCTGGTGGTCATATTGGTAAGGCCGCACATGCACAGTAAGATGCCGGGTGGTCATATTGGTAAGGCTCCACATGCGTAGTAGCATTCCTGGTGGTCATATTGGTAAGGCCGCACATGCGCAGTAGCATGCCTGGTGGTCATATTGGTAAGGCCGCACATGCGCAGTAACATGCCTGGTGGTCATATTGGTAAGGCCGCATATGCGCAGTAACGTGCCTGGTGGTCATATTGGTAAGGCCACACATGTGCAGTAACATGCCGGGTGGTCATAATGGTAAGGCCGCACATGCACAGTAACATGCCTGGTGGTCATATTGGTAAGGCCGCACATGCGTAGTAGCATTCCTGGTGGTCATATTGGTAAGGCCGCACATGCGCAGTAACGTGCCTGGTGGTCATATTGGTAAGGCCGCACATGTGCAGTAACATGCCGGGTGGTCATAATGGTAAGGCCGCACATGCACAGTAACATGCCTGGTGGTCATATTGGTAAGGCTCCACATGCACAGTAACATGCCTGGTGGTCATATTGGTAAGGCTCCACATGCGCAGTTGCATGTCTGGTGGTCATATTGGTAAGGCAGCATATGCGCAGTAGCATGCCTGGTGGTCATATTGGTAAGGCAGCACATGCACAGTAACATACCTGGTGGTCATATTGGTAAGGCCGCACATGCACAGTAACATACCTGGTGGTCATATTGGTAAGGCCGCATATGCGCAGTAGCATGCCTGGTGGTCATATTGGTAAGGCAGCACATGCACAGTAACATACCTGGTGGTCATATTGGTAAGGCCGCACATGCACAGTAACATACCTGGTGGTCATATTGGTAAGGCCGCATATGCGCAGTAGCATGCCTGGTGGTCATATTGGTAAGGTCGCACATGCACAGTAAGATGCCGGGTGGTCATATTGGTAAGGCTCCACATGCGTAGTAGCATTCATGGTGGTCATATTGGTAAGGCCGCACATGCACAGTAATGTGCCTGGTGGTCATATTGGTAAGGCCGCACATGTGCAGTAACATGCCGGGTGGTCATAATGGTAAGGCCGCACATGCACAGTAACATGCCTGGTGGTCATATTGGTAAGGCCGCACATGCACAGTAACATGCCCGGTGGTCATATTGGTAAGGCCGCACATGCGCAGTAGCATGCCTGGTGGTCATATTGGTAAGGCCGCACATGCACAGTAACATGCCCGGTGGTCATATTGGTAAGGCCGCATATTCGCAGTAGCATGCCTGGTGGTCATATTGGTAAGGCCGCACGTGCACAGTAGCATGCCTGGTGGTCATATTGGTAAGGCTGCACATGCACAGTAACGTGCCTGGTGGTCATATTGGTAAGGCCGCACATGCACAGTAACGTGCCTGGTGGTCATATTGGTAATGCTGCACATGCACAGTAACGTGCCTGGTGGTCATATTGGTAAGGCCGCACATGCACAGTAAGATGCCGGGTGGTCATTTTGGTAAGGCTCCACATGCGTAGTAGCATTCCTGGTGGTCATATTGGTAAGGCCGCACATGCGCAGTAGCATGCCTGGTGGTCATATTGGTAAGGCCGCACATGCACAGTAACGTGCCAGGTGGTCATATTGGTAAGGCCACACATGCGCATTAATGTGCCTGGTGGTCATATTGGTAAGGCTGCACATACACAGTAACGTGCCGGGTGGTCATATTGGTAAGGCCGCACATGCGCAGTAACATGCCTGGTGGTCATATTGGTAAGGCCGCACATGCACAGTAACGTGCCGGGTGGTCATATTGGTAAGGCCGCACATGCGCAGTAACATGCCGGGTGTTCATATTGGTAAGGCCGCACATGCGCAGTAGCATGCCTGGTGGTCATATTGGTAAGGCCGCATATGCCCAGTAACATGCCGGGTGGTCATATTGGTAAGGCCGCACATGCGCAGTAACATGCCGGGTGGTCATATTGGTAAGGCCACACATGCCCAGTAACATGCCGGGTGTTCATATTGGTAAGGCCGCACATGCGCAGTAGCATGCCTGGTGGTCATATTGGTAAGGCCGCATATGCCCAGTAACATGCCGGGTGTTCATATTGGTAAGGCCGCACATGCGCAGTAGCATGCCTGGTGGTCATATTGGTAAGGCCGCATATGCCCAGTAACATGCCGGGTGTTCATATTGGTAAGGCCGCACATGCGCAGTAGCATGCCTTGTGGTCATATTGGTAAGGCTGCATATGCACAGTAACATGCCGGATGGTCATATTGGTAAGGCTGCATATGCACAGTAACATGCCTGTTGGTGATATTGGTAAGGCCGCATATGCACAGTAATGTGCCTGGTGGTCATATTGGTAAGGCCGCACATGCACAGTAAGATGCCGGGTGGTCATATTGGTAAGTCAGCACATGCGTAGTAGCATGGGGGACTCTGCCTGCCGTAATGTGTGCAAGGGGACTCTGCCTGCCGTAATGTGTAAAAGGGGACTCTGCCTGCCGTACTGTGTGATAGGGACTGTATCTGCCGTAATGTTTGATAGGGACTGTAGCTGCCGTAATGTGTGATAGGGGCTTTTATGCTCCCAACATGCACAGTTTCTGGAGTATCAAGCTGTAAAATCTTATGCACTGATTGGTTTAACAGGCTAGTTATATTGTTCAGGTTTTTGATACCTGCGCCCAACCCTATACTCTGTGTTGTATGTGAGAAATTAGTGTATATGGTCTGTAAAACCCCATTATACAGCCCATATACACTTGTTTCTCACATACAACACAGAGTATAGGGTTGGGCGCAGGTATCAAAAACCTGAACAATATAACTAGCCATTTGGAGTCTGGACAACGCCTTGGGTACCAGCAGCCCCCCCGCAACAAAACACAAATACTGCTGCGCTCTAGGCAAACCCCTTGCTTCCATGGTGTAACAGGGTGTTTCCAAGCATCAATAAGCGCAGTTTGAAATGTTCAATATGGACAGGTAGCAACTCTTGTGCAAATAAGGTGCTGCACACCTGTATGTATGCTAGATACAGTGTACGCTAAATCAATACATCGCTACAATGTCCCATTAGTCACAGCATTCCCAGTGGTGCACGTTACACCTTGCTGAGACCATAAGGGGGTAGCACAGACCGCTCAGCACACATCTCTTCCCCCGCTCAGCATGCAGTGCGATGTGTGCTGAGTGGGGGGTGGGAGGATCGTGCCTGCATGCAGGCCAATTTAGAACCGGCAATAGCGACGCACTGGGACATGCATCGCTATCACTATGGGGGTATACACACAGAGAATTTAAGCACACATGGTTTTGCCCAATTGCTAACTTTTTTGGTTTGCTAACAAACCTGAATAACCCCTCAAAGCCGCAATGCTTAGAATTTAGCCTGTAAAACAGGATATTCTACTTATAGACAGCTCTTATTTACAGCACCCATATAATGCAAAAACCCATCATGAGGTAAGTTGGGAAACCTCAGAAAAGCTCCTGTTCTGAGACAAAGTCCTATTCCCAGGAAGTGGAGCACATTATATAAAACTAGGCGATTCATCACGCCGTACGGGCGCTCTTCACACCGTTGCGTGCAATGGCCCTCATTCCGAGTTGATCGGTCGCAAGGCGAATTTAGCAGAGTTACACACGCTAAGCCGCCGCCTACTGGGAGTGAATCTTAGCTTCTTAAAATTGCGACCGATGTATTCGCAATATTGCGATTACTAACTACTTAGCAGTTTCAGAGTAGCTCCAGACTTACTCTGCCTGTGCGATCAGTTCAGTGCTTGTCGTTCCTGGTTGACGTCACAAACACACCCAGCGTTCGCCCAGGCACTCCCACCGTTTCTCCGGCCACTCCTGCGTTTTTTCCGGAAACGGTAGCGTTTTCAGCCACACGCCCCTGAAACGCCGTGTTTCCGCCCAGTAACACCCATTTCCTGTCAATCACATTACGTTCGCCGGAGCGATGAAAAAGCCGTGAGTAAAATTACTTTCTACATAGCAAAGTTACTTGGCGCAGTCGCAGTGCGAACATTGCGCATGCGTACTAAGCGGATTTTCATTGCGATGCGATGAAAAATACCGAGCGAACAACTCGGAATGAGGGCCAATATTTTTATTATATGGAGTATTACCTCCAATCATAATTGTGTGAGTGGTTAAATATGGCATGGACAAAGGGCGTGCGATGGTTAAGGGGTCGAAGCCCCTTGCAACGGCGTGAACAGCACACGCAGGGCCTGATGAATCACCTAGTAGGTGCTGTGGTTGGGGGAGTGGCGGGTGCGAGGGAGACGCGGATGGGTCCGGGGGTGCCGTGGGTGGGGGAGGGGTGGGTGCGGAGGTGCGGCGGGTGGGGTAGGGGGTCCGGAGCCACCGCGGGTGCTGGAGGAGGGGTGTGGGGGTGCCACGGAAGGGGCCCGGAGGTACTGCGAGTGGGGGAGGGGCGGGTAATGCTTCTCCTACTGGAAGCAGTTAAGCTGCTGTCCTCCCTTTGGCAGTGGCTCTGAGTCTCCCGGAGACTCGCACAGCAGCCAGTCACTATTGTTAGCGCGGTGTCCCAACGCGCCGCATTACAGGGAAGAAGATGCACTCAATAAACTACAGCTCCCAGCAGCCCTTAGTGCCGAAATGCTTCGGCGCTAAGGGCTACTGGGAGCTGTAGTTTATGTAGTGCATCTACTTCCCTGTAATGCGGCGCATTGGGACACCGGCGCTAACAATAGTGACTGGCTGGCAGAACTGACTGACTCGCTGAATCAATGTAAAAGGTGAGAGTGCTGTGCAGTGTCAGTGATACTGCACACCCACTGCACTGCACAGCACTGTCACCTGTTACATTGATTCAGCGTCCAGGCATTACCCTCCGCGATATCACCCACTCTATCCGTTACATTAGCCATCTCGGGGCTTCCAGGCCGGCAGCCCAGGTGCTGTGTTGCGGAGTCGGGGCCTCTGGGGATCTGGGTGCAGCTGCGGTGGGGAGGCACTTCTGTGACATCACGCGCAGAGGAGGCTCCGGGGCTCAGAGAGTATGCAGCGCAGGGAGCTCTATGGTGGCCACAGCAGCTTTTGTTCTACCTGCGTCGCGGCTTGGGAGTGGGGATTGTTGATGCCGGAGGGGGCAGGCGGACTGGCAGCAGGACATAGGACACTGCAGTAAAAGGATTTTTTTCCCTATCTACAGCGCAGAGACTTGCTGCAGATACAGTGGCATACCCTCCAGCTGTACCTTTTTGGCAGGTACAGTACCTTTTTTTTATGGTCTGTACCGATTTTTGGCCCTCTAAACTTCCATTGAAAGTATAGGAAAAGGGGCGTGGCCGCGGGACTTTACCATTGGCTACACTCCTTTTTGAATTTGTAGCATTTTTTGTGTAAAATGTTGGAGGGTATGACAGCACTTTTGGTGTTTATGCTGACATCGCACTAGGGAGGCAGCAATGTTTAATTTTATATCTGTCAGTGATTGCTGACAGAGCTGGATTAAGAGAGGAGAGGGCCCATGTGCGGGCTCCGTGCCGTCCTCTCTGGCAGCGCCTGCAGAAATCGCCCTGCTGTAGACTATGGGTACAGGGTTTGTGGTGAGGTCATTCTGAGTTGAGACGCAATGCTGATGTGCACATAGTTGGTGACTGAATCCCTAAAAAGTTGCACAGCACATAAGTCCCACTGTGTTAGCACACGGGACAGATTAGGCTGCCCAGACTCTGGAATATATTGGGTGTTACTGGGCGGTGACTGCGAGGTGGCTATGCAGATGCACAGAGATATTCATTCTCATGGATGTGTTATGAAATTGTCACGGACGTGTCGCAGGAGTGCTTTTAGACTCGGATGCTTAACCGCGTACATTGGGGGTCATTCTGTGACGGAGATTCTGCACATGGCATGGGGCCTGTGCAGGTGCCAGTGTGGTTTCCCAAGCGGTGGAATGCCGGCAGGTGGGCGAGCGCAAATAAGTCTTTTGCGGGCTCGGTGGCGTACTTAACTCGCCACAGGTTCTATTCTCCCTCTATGGGTGCCATTGATACCCATAGAGGGGGATTCACCTACCTCGTCGGTATACCGGCGGTGGTATGGTGCCCCCGTCGGGAACCCGGCGTCTGTATTGTGACCTTCCGGAATCCCGACAATCGGTATGCTGACCATTTACCATGTAAAGTACCGGAAGCAACTTCTGATCCCTTACTGACCTACTCACTCACTGTAATCTGTTTATGATGGACTATTAACACTACCAAGAATCTGCCTTCCTTCATTTTGGGGTTGAGCTTTTTGCTTTGTAGCTCCGACTCTAGGGAAATGGCTTCCCCGAACAGTTTGAGAGGCCCCTAAAAACCTTCAAAAACAGACTCAAACCTTACCTGTTCATTCACGCATTTCACTAATGTCATCATTCTGCAGCCGGGTACACTGGGATTCCACAGGGAATAACATCGGGGTGTAGAGTTGGATCTTGATCCGAGGCACCAACAGGCTAAACTTTGTTCTATATTGGAGTGGGAGAAGGGACCTTCTGACGTACCTAGGGGAGGAGACCCGTCACCAGGGGGAGGAGCTGCGGCCGAACAAGGTACCCGAAAAGTACCCTTGTGGGCTCGCTTCGCTCGCCACGCTTTGGGCACGGTGGCTCGCTCTGCTCCGCTCGCCACCTAATTACTAAAGGTAATAGTTGGTGGTGTGGATACTAGACCAACTGTACCGATGGCGTAGCTCCTCCCCCTTGTGTCATGGCTCCTCCCCCTGACGGAAAAGGTCCCTTAGGCCACTTGGATCTAGCCTCTACCCTGGGCTAAAGCTTTGACTGTACCCAAGATGCACTGCACCGCCTCCTCTATATCCCCTCCTCCAGGCACTGGAGCTCAGTTTGTAAGTTGGTGCCTGCAGTGCAGGCAGCTAACAGGGAGGGCTGCGTTAGGCAGCCCTGAAAAGAGCTTTTCTGAGAAGAAAGAAGACGTCAAGAGCCGCAGCACAGGTACTAGATGCTATATGTCATACTGACATTTTGTGCTGTGGCTCCATCACCTCCCCCAGCGGCGCTGTATACTCCCGCGCCCTGGTTGCCAGGTACTTACAGCGGAGGCGCTCCAGTCTCATCAGGCACACACAACGCCGCTGCTCTCCTGGATCGCGTGGCCTCACTTACAGGGAGGAGGTAAGAGGGTCCACCAGGTGGGACCCGCCGAAATCGCCATCCGGAAGCGGTCCTAGGAGACGGACCGCGCCGCTGGCGTGGACACTGTGGCCATGCACGGACCCCACTATATCCACCAGGGCCAAGAGCACAGGTCGGATTTACTAAAATCCGTTTATTACAGGCTCCATAGTACCCGGTGGTGAAGCCCAGCAGAGGAGATAAGGTGCTGACATGTAGACCCTCCCCCAGCTGCAGGCGCAATCTACAGCAGATGTTCCCACCCTGGAGCTGCATCTCTCTCTCTCCCTCACTCCCTATCAGCGTTTGGGCGCCATTACATAGAGCTGCGCTGATTCTGGGACTGCTGGGCACTGTCTCCGCTATAAAGCCACCTGCCTCATCAGCGCTGTGCATTTACAGAACACTTAAGTATTCTACATGTCGTTTAGACAGTGTTAGTTAAGAACAAGTGCATAACTACAGGAATATTTAAGTATTCTGTGATATACATCCAGTGGTTACTGTGCATTGTTATATCTGTATACATACATAGTTTTATGTAGTATTACTAGTCCAGTGCAGTCTTATTGTTGTGTGTCATAATTTCTGCATTGTACATGTGACTGGTGGGCCTATAGCTGCCGCGTGGTTTCCATTCTGTGTATCACGTCTTGCTATCACTATATTCTGTACCCTGAGGGGGCTAAGTGCGTCAGGGTCATATATATAAAGTATATATATATATATATATATATATATATACATATATAGTGTTTCACAGGATATACTGTTTTTGTATTTTTCTCTGTATATTTCAGTCACCATATACCACTTAAATCCTCTGTTTGTGTTCTGCATTGGCAGTCACACTCCACAGGGTTTTTTTTGTCAGGTACTGTGTCTGGCTATATTGTACTGTTACGCCCTAAGGCTACGTTTCCATATAATGTCTGCTACACAGGGCAGGAGATCCGTGGCTGATCCTGCATCATGCAGTGCTGATGCCGCGGATTTATCTGAGGAAAATATTCCAGCTGAGGGTCCAGGTAACGGGGGTTCTGTACCCCTCAGTCAGTCTGCAGCACCTGTGGCACACCAAGACCCACCTTGGGCTGCTTTTTCTAATTTACTGACTACGCTGGTAACGAGACTTACGCCCCCTGTGGGACCTCCTGTGCCATCACAGCCACATATTGTCCCTGTAGTTAATCCGCCATGAGCGGATACTCTGTCTACTCAGTTACAGCAATTAAATCAGTCTTTGGTTAAACAAAAGCCTAACCCTCGCCCTCCTAGGACCAAGGTGTCATCTAAGGGGACCATTTCTTCCTCACAATCCACTCATGTTTCGGATACTTCATCCGATGAAGATGGGGTATATCTTGACCCATCAGACACTGATGCAGATGCTTCTGATGAGGAATCTACAACGCAGGTTGATTTTCCTGACCTATTGGAGGCTATCAAACTGATTCTTCAGATTGAGGATGAAACTGTTCCTTCAGATAAGTCTAAGAAACGTCAGAAGGTTACTAAATTAGCTTTGCCACATTCTGACCATTTGGTTGATATACGTCAGGAATCCTGGGAGTTTCCAGGGAAGAAGTTCTCCCAGTCTAAAAAGATGCTAGCTCGTTATCCCCTCTCTGCAGAGTTAAGTAAGAATTGAGAAACACCACCACTGGTGGACTTACATGTAGCACATCTTGTGGTGTCTTCTACTCTGCCTGTCATTACCATCACCTGTCTGAAAGAACCGACGGATAAATGCGTGGAGAGTTGCTTGAAGTCTGTTTACACTCTTGCGGGTGCTGTACATAGACCCACTATAGCTGCTTCTTGTGCTGCAAAGGGTATTGAAGCCTAGGTTCAAGCTGTTGAGGCAGAGTTACCTCTAGATTTTTCTGATAATGCCAGACAGTGTCTTTCATATATTACCACAGCCTCTCATTACATTCAGGAGGCAGCCTCTTATGCCGGTGTTCTGGAGGCCAAAGCGTCTACTACGTCCATTCTGGCTCGCCGGATTCTGTGGTTGCGGTCCTGGTAGGTAGACCTGGACTCTAAAAAGACCTTGGAGGTGATCCCTTTTAAGGGAGACATCCTATTCGGGGAAGATTTGAACAAGATTGTTGCTGATTTAGCCTCTGCTAAAACCGCATGTCTACCAAGTACTAATCCTTTAGCTCCAAAGGCTAAAAGTACCTTTTGTTCCTTTCGACCTCCAAGTAAAGCAAAGGGTCAGGTATACCCGAAACGGGATCGAACTTCCAAAACCTCTAAGCCCAAGCCTAAACGTTCTTGGGCTGCTTGTCAGCCGGCTTCCAAACCAGACAATCCTGCTGCATGACGGGGGATCCCAGGGTGGGAGGCCGACTTCTGCGGTTCACCTAGGTATGGTAACAGATCACTAGGGACGCCTGGGTGAGGGAAGTCGTCACTCGCAAATACGCCATATCTTTCAAGACATGTCCCCATCACAGGTTTTGCTCTCTTCGGATCCTTTAAAGGCAAAGACTCTACGTTTGGTGGTGCAATCACTCCTGGACATAGGAGTGATAGTGCCGGTGCCTCTGTCTCAAAGGGGCAGGGGTACTATTCAATGCTGTTCCTAGTCCCGAAGCCAAATGGATCCTCCCGGCCAATTTTCAACCTCAAATCTTTGAACAAATTTGTGAAGGTATCCAAATTCCATTTGGAAATTCTTTGCTCTATTGTTCTGGCTTTGGAGCCCAAGGATTATATGGTAACCCTGTACATGCAGGATGCTTACCTACACATACCTATTGCCGTATCGCATCAGCAGTATCTGCGGTTTGCTATTAACAACCTACATTATCAATTCCAAGCCTTGCCCTTTGGACTGATTACAGCTCCTCGGATCTTCACCAAGGTCATGGCAGTCATGACGGCCATTCTCCATCAGCATGGTATCAAGATCCTGCCGTATCTGGATGACTTGCTGAT
Organism: Pseudophryne corroboree; assembly: GCF_028390025.1. Taxonomy (NCBI): domain Eukaryota; kingdom Metazoa; phylum Chordata; class Amphibia; order Anura; family Myobatrachidae; genus Pseudophryne; species Pseudophryne corroboree. The sequence continues at coordinate 97,744,709 of NC_086454.1, forward strand.
CCTGGCGAACTCCCCAGAGGTTCTCACACGTCACCTGGAACTGACGGTCCAATTCCTACAAGCACACGGGTGGCTCATCAATTGGAAGAAATCCTCAATGGTCCCTGCTCAGAGCATGGTGCACCTGGTGGAATTACTGGACACACACAACCAACGTTTGTTCTTGTCTCCAGAGAAGGTCCTGAAGCTTCAGGACAGGATAAGATGCTTCCTCTCTCGCCCACGAGTGTCAATACACTCGGCGATGAGAGTACTAGGCCTCATGGTGTCGGCTTTCGACATGGTAGAGTACGCTCAATTTAACTCTTGCACTCTGCAGAAGCTAATCCTTGGCAGGTGGATGGCCTGCCTCACCGGATCAGATCTCCCATGATCTCCTTGACTCCGGAGGTTAGTCTGTCACTGAGCATGTGGCTACAGGACCAACAATTGAGCAGGGGTCGTCCCTTCTGGATCTCCAACTGGGTCCTCCTAACGACGGATGCCAGTCTGTGGGGTTGGGGCAATGTGTTGGAGCAACACTCTCTTCAGGGTCGGTGGACCAGGGAGGAATCTCTCCTCACGATAAATAATCTGGAGTTGCGGGCAGTGTTCAATGCTCTGAAACTTGCCCTACCTCTGGTACAGAACAGGCCTGTTCAAGTACAGTCGGACAATGCCACCACGGTGGCGTACATAAATCATCAAGGCAACACGCGAAGCTGCATGGCAATGTTGGAAGTGTCAAAAATTCTTCAATGGGCGGAATGCCATCTACCAACCATATCGGCAGTGTTCATTCTGGGGGTCCTCAACTGGGAAGCGGACTTCCTCAGTCGTCAGGACGTACACGCCGGAGAGTGGAGCCTTCATCTAGAAGTATTTCAACTCCTAGTGGACAAGTGGGGCCTATCAGATGTAGACCTGATGGCGTCTCGACACAATCACAAGGTTCTGGTTTTCGGAGCAAGAACAAGGGATCCTCAAGCAGTGTTCGTGGATGCACTGGCAATTCCATGGAACTTTCGGCTGCCGTATGTGTTCCCTCCGGTGTCACTCCTGCCCAGGGTAATAAGGATGTTCAAGCAAGAAGGAGGAATACTACTTCTAATCGCTCCAGCGTGGCCCAGATGGCATTGGTTCTCAGACCTGCAGGGTCTCTCGATAGAGTGTCCTCTTCTGCTTCCGCAACGCACAGACCTCCTCGTTCAGGGTCCTTGTGTCTACCAGGATCTGGCCCGACTGGCTTTGATGGCATGGCTCTTGAAGCTTCACTCCTGAGGGCCAAAGGATTTTCTGAGGCGGTTATTCAAACTATGTTGAAAGCCCGTAAACCAGCTTCGGCTGGGATTTATTATAGGGTCTGGAATTCTTACTTCACCTGGTGTGCGGCTAAGAATCACGATGTATACAAGTTCAGTACTGCCAAACTTTTGGCTTTTCTGCAACAGGGCCTGGACTTAGGCCTTCGTCTGTCCTCCCTCAAGGTTCATATATCTGCCTTGTCGGTGTGGTTTCAGAGAAAGATTGCGTCTCTTCCTGACGTTCACACTTTCACTCAGGGTGTTTTACGGATTCAACCTCCCTATGTCCCTCCTGTGTCTCCATGGGATTTGTCTATTGTTCTGAATGCCCTGCAAGAGTCTCCATTTGAGCCTCTTGAGTCTGTGGACCTTAAATGGCTTACGCTTAAGGTCTTATTTTTGCTGACTATTGCCTCTGCTAAATGGGTTTCAGACTTGGGTGCCTTGTCTTGTCGGTCACCATTTCTGATTTTTCACCGTGACCGTGCGGTTCTTAGAACTCGCCCTGGTTATCTACTTAAGGTGGTGTCATCTTTCCACCTTAACCAAGAGATTGTGGTTCCGGCCTTTATCTCTCCTGATTTGTCCTTCAAAGAACGGTCTTTCGTATCTATGTGAAGAGAACCGCCTCCCTTAGGATATCTGATTCTCTCTTTGTCCTTTTTGGTTTTCACAAACGTGGCTGGCCTGCGAATAAGCAGACCTTGTTCAGATGGATTAGAATGGTGATTGCACAAGCTTATGTGCAGGCTGGACTTCCAGCTCCTGCTACTATTAAGACCCATTCTACTCTGTCTGTTGGACCTTCTTGGTCGGCCCTCCGGGGCGCGTCCCTTGAACAATTGTGCAAGGCAGCTACGTGGTCCTCAGCGAATACGTTCATCAGGTTCTATGCCTTTGATACCTCCGCCTCCCAGGATTCCTCCTTTGGACGCCGGGATCTTGTGCCCGCTACAGTGTGTCCCCTCCCATGAGGAATTGCTTTAGGACATCCCCAATGTTATTCCCTGTGGAATCCCAGTGTACCCCGCAAAGAAAAGGAGATTTATGGTAAGACTTACCATGGTTAAATCTCTTTCTGCGAGGTACACTGGATTCCACGGGGCACGCACCCTGACGCACTTAGCTTCTTTGGGTTTGTATGGCATTAGCCGCTGGTACCTTCTCCTGTCGTGAGAATGTGGTTCTATGTGGCTAACATCTACCGTCTCTTTTACATGCTACTGCGTTGGACTGGTTAACAAAACTGAGCTCCAGTGCCCGGAGGCAGGGATATAGAGGATGCGGTGCAGTGCATCTTGGGAATAGTCCAAGCTTTAGCCTGTTGGTGCCTTGGATCAAAATCCAACTCTACACCCCGACGTTATTCCCTGTGGAATCCAGTGTACCTCGCAGAAAGAGATTTAACCTTGGTGAGTCTTACCATAAATCTCCTTTTAGTTCCACCCCCCCACCAAAACCCCCCCACAAAACAAATGTTTAGTTCCCTTTTCTGATTATTTTATATCTTGTGTTTTTGTAAATACAAAGGTAAAGCACACTATTGGGAGAGAAATGCTATATAAATAACATTTTTTATTATTATTATTATTATTATGATTAAAGAATTGGTGGCAGCCTGCAAGACCAATACATGGTTGGTCTAGGCTAGTGTTTACCAAACACAGTCCTAATGGACCACTCACAGTCCTGACATTAGGGGTAGCCCTGGTTCTGCAAGACTGCGATAATAATTAATCCACCTATGCTCAAGCATAGAAATACTTAGCACCTGGACTGCGAATGGGTCATGAGGACTGGGTTTGGGAAACACTGGTTTAGGCAATAGCATATGCTGGCACTATATGAAAGAAATAAAATAATGATAGCAGAAAAAGTGTTCAAAAGCAGAGATTAGTAGCTGATACCGAATGATGCCATTAATGTGATCACCCATGGAAGTAATGTATAGAGAGAATGTCTGTGAGCGTGACTACAAGTAAGACAAATAACATTTCTGTATCAGGGCATAGAGATACAATCATTCCTGCAATCACCCATTAACTCATTGTGATCATTCTTTATCCACCCACAGGAAAGTTACCCATTGGCTTTCATACGCTCCATCTGGTTTATTGCTTGAAACACAATCACATGTGAAAATAAAATGCGTTCATAAACAACGGTTCATTATGTTTTAGTTCTAAGAATCTTACATTTAAAAAATAAATAAAATACATATACTGTATCGATCTATGCTAATGACCAGCAAAAACACATCTAAATATAATGAAATATAAATGTATTTATAATATATAATTATATATATTATTAATTTATAATAAGAATTTACTTACCGATAATTCTATTTCTCGTAGTCCGTAGTGGATGCTGGGGACTCCGTAAGGACCATGGGGAATAGCGGCTCCGCAGGAGACTGGGCACAAAAGTAAAGCTTTAGAACTACCTGGTGTGCACTGGCTCCTCCCCCTATGACCCTCCTCCAAGCCTCAGTTAGGATACTGTGCCCGGACGAGCGTACACAATAAGGAAGGATTTTGAATCCCGGGTAAGACTCATACCAGCCACACCAATCACACCATATAACTTGTGATCTAAACCCAGTTAACAGCATGATAACAGAGGAGCCTCTAGAAAAGATGGCTCACTACAGCAATAACCCGATTTTTTGGTAACAATAACTATGTACCAGTATTGCAGACAATCCGCACTTGGGATGGGCGCCCAGCATCCACTACGGACTACGAGAAATAGAATTATCGGTAAGTAAATTCTTATTTTCTCTAACGTCCTAAGTGGATGCTGGGGACTCCGTAAGGACCATGGGGATTATACCAAAGCTCCCAAACGGGCGGGAGAGTGCGGATGACTCTGCAGCACCAATTGAGAGAACTCCAGGTCCTCCTCAGCCAGGGTATCAAATTTGTAGAATTTTACAAACGTATTTGCTCCTGACCAAGTAGCTGCTCGGCAAAGTTGTAAAGCCGAGACCCCTCGGGCAGCCGCCCAAGATGAGCCCACCTTCCTTGTGGAATGGGCTTTTACAGATTTTGGCTGTGGCAGGCCTGCCACAGAATGTGCAAGCTGAATTGTACTACAAATCCAACGAGCAATAGTCTGCTTAGAAGCAGGAGCACCCAGCTTGTTGGGTGCATACAGAATAAACAACGAGTCAGATTTTCTGACTCCAGCCGTCCTGGAAACCTATATTTCCAGGGCTCTGACAACGTCTAGCAACTTGGAGTCCTCCAAGTCCCTAGTAGCCGCAGGCACCACAATAGGTTTATTCAGGTGAAACGCTGAAAACCACCTTAGGGAGAAACTGAGGACAAGTCCTCAATTCCGCCCTGTCCGAATGGAAAATCAGATGAGGGCTTTTACAGGATAAAGCCGCCAATTCTGACACGCACCTGGCCCAGGCCAGGGCCAACAGCATGACCACTTTCCATGTGAGATATTTTAACTCCACATATTTAAGTGGTTCAAACCAATGTGACTTTTGGAACCCAAAAACTACATTTAGATCCCAAGGTGCCACTGGGAGCACAAAAGGAGGCTGTATATACAGTACCCCTTTCACAAACGTCTGAACTTCAGGGACTGAAGCTAGTTCTTTTTGGAAGAAAATTGACAGGGCCGAAATTTGAACCTTAATGGACTCCCATTTCAGGCCCATAGACACTCCTGTTTGCAGGAAATGTAGGAATCGACCTAGTTGAAAAATTCCTCCGTCGGGGCCTTACTGGCCTCGCACCACGCAACATATTTTCGCCAAATGCGGTGATAATATTTTGCGGTTATATCTTTCCTAGCTTTGATCAGGATAGGAATGACTTCATCCGGAATGCCTTTCTCCTTCAGGATCCGGCGTTCAACCGCCATGCCGTCAAACGCAGCCGCGGTAAGTCTTGGAACAGACAGGGTCCTTGCTGGAGCAGGTGCCTTCTTAGAGGTAGAGGTCACGGATCCTCCGTGAGCATCTCTTGAAGTTCCGGTTACCAAGTCCTTCTTGGCCAATCCGGAGCCACGAATATAGTGCTTACTCCTCTCCATCTTATAATTCTCAGTACCTTGTGTATGAGAGGCAGAGGAGGGAACACATACACTGACTGGTACACCCACTGTGTTACCAGAGCGTCCACAGCTATTGCCTGAGGGTCCCTTGACCTGGCGCAATACTTGTCGAGTTTTATAAACATGTTGAAGACTTCTGGGTGAAGTCCCCACTCTCCCGGGTGGAGGTCGTGTCTGCTGAGGAAGTCTGCTTCCCAGTTGTCCACTCCCGGAATGAATACTGCTGACAGTGCTATCACATGATTTTCCGCCCAGCGAAGAATCCTTGCAGCTTCTGCCATTGCCCCCCTGCTTCTTGTGTCACCCTGTCTGTTTACGTGGGTGACTGCCGTGATGTTGTCCGAATGGATCAACTCCGGGTGACCTTGAAGCAGAGGTCTTGCTGAGCTTAGAGCATTGTAAATGGCCCTTAGCTTCAGGATATTTATGTGAAGTGATGTCTCCAGGCTTGACCATAAGCTCTGGAAATTCCTTCCCTGTGTGACTGCTCCCCAGCCTCGCAGGCTGGCATCCGTGGTCACCAGGACCCAGTCCTGAATGTGCGGCCCTCTAGAAGATGAGCACTCTGCAACCACCACAGGAGAGACACCCTTGTGCTTGGTGACAGGGTTATCCGCTGATGCATCTGAAGATGCGACCCGGACCATTTGTCCAGCAGGTCCCACTGGAAAGTTCTCGCGTGGAATCTGCCGAATGGGATTGCTTCGTAGGAAGCCACCATTTTTCCCAGAACCATTTCATTGATGTACTGAGACTTGGCTCGGTTATAGGAGGTTCCCGACTAGCTCGGATAACTCCCTGACTTTCTCCTCCGGGAGAAACACCTTTTTCTGGACTGTGTCCAGGATCATCCCTAGGAACAGAAGACGAGTCGTCGGAATCAGCTGCGATTTTGGAATATTGAGAATCCAATCGTGCTGCCGCAACACTACCTGAGATAGTGCTACACCGACCTCCAACTGTTCCCTGGATCTTACCCTTATCAGGGAATCGTCCAAGTAAGGGATAACTAAAATTCCCTTCCTTCGAAGGAGTATCATCATTTCGGCCATTACCTTGGTAAAGACCCGGGGTGCCGTGGACCATCCATACGGCAGCGTCTGAAACTGATAGTGACAGTTCTGTACCATAAACCTGAGGTACCCTTGGTGAGAAGGGTAAATTGGGACATGAAGGTAAGCATCCTTGATGTCCCGAGACATCATGTAGTCCCCTTCTTCCAGGTTCGCAATCACTGCTCTGAGTGACTCAATCTTGAATTTGAACCTCCGTATGTAAGTGTTCAAGATTTTAGATTTAGAATCGGTCTCACCGAGCCGTCCGGCTTCGGTACTACAACAGTGTGGAATAATACCCCGTTCCCTGTTGCAGGAGGGGTACCTTGATTATCACCTGCTGGGAATACAGCTTGTGAATGGCTTCCAAAACTGCCTCCCTGTCAGAAGGAGACATCGGTAAAGCCGACTTTAGGAAACGGCGAGGGGGAGACGTCTCGAATTCCAATTTGTACCCCTGAGATATCACCTGAAGGATCCAGGGGTCTACTTGCGAGTGAGCCCACTGCGCGCTGAAATTCATTGAGACGGGCCCCCACCGTGCCTGATTCTGCTTGTAAAGCCCCAGTGTCATACTGAGGGCTTGGCAGAGGCGGGAGAGGGCTTCTGTTCCTGGGAACTGGCTGATTTCTGCAGCCTTTTTCCTCTCCCTCTGTCACGGGGCAGAAATGAGGAACCTTTTGCCCGCTTGCCCACGAAAAGACTGCGCCTGATAATACGGCGTCTTCTTATGTTGAGAGGCGACCTGGGGTACAAACGTGGATTTCCCAGCTGTTGCCGTGGCCACCAGGTCTGAAAGACCGACCCCAAATAACTCCTCCCCTTAATAAGGCAATACTTCCAAATGCCGTTTGGAATCCGCATCACCTGACCACTGTCGTGTCCATAACCCTCTACTGGCAGAAATGGACAACGCACTTAGACTTGATGCCAGTCGGCAAATATTCCGCTGTGCATCACGCATATATAGAAATGCATCTTTTAAATGCTCTATAGGCAATAATATACTGTCCCTATCTAGGGTATCAATATTTTCAGTCAGGGAATCCGACCACGCCAACCCAGCACTGCACATCCAGGCTGAGGCGATTGCTGGTCACAGTATAACACCAGTATGTGTGTAAATACATTTTAGGATACCCTCCTGCTTTCTATCAGCAGGATCCTTAAGGGCGGCCATCTCAGGAGAGGGTAGAGCCCTTGTTCTTACAAGCGTGTGAGCGCTTTATCCACCCTAGGGGGTGTTTCCCAACGCACCCTAACCTCTGGCGGGAAAGGATATAATGCCAATAACATTTTAGAAATTATCAGTTGTTATCGGGGGAAACCCACGCATCATCACACACCTCATTTAATTTCTCAGATTCAGGAAAACTACAGGTAGTTTTTCCTCACCGAACATAATACCCCTTTTTGGTGGTACTCGTATTATCAGAAATGTGTAAAACATTTTTCATTGCCTCAATCATGTAACGTGTGGCCCTACTGGAAGTCACATTTGTCTCTTCACCGTCGACACTGGAGTCAGTATCCGTGTCGGCGTCTATATCTGCCATCTGAGGTAACGGGCGCTTTAGAGCCCCTGACGGCCTATGAGACGTCTGGACAGGCACAAGCTGAGTAGCCGGCTGTCTCATGTCAACCACTGTCTTTTATACAGAGCTGACACTGTCACGTAATTCCTTCCAACAGTTCATCCACTCAGGTGTCGACCCCCTAGGGGGTGACATCACTATTACAGGCAATCTGCTCCGTCTCCACATCATTTTTCTCCTCATACATGTCGACACAAACGTACCGACACACAGCACACACACAGGGAATGCTCTGATAGAGGACAGGACCCCACTAGCCCTTTGGGGAGACAGAGGGAGAGTTTGCCAGCACACACCAGAGCGCTATATATATACAGGGATAACCTTATATAAGTGTTTTTCCCCTTATAGCTGCTGTATTTTTAATACTGCGCGTAATTAGTGCCCCCCTCTCTTTTTTAACCCTTTCTGTAGTGTAGTGACTGCAGGGGAGAGCCAGGGAGCTTCCCTCCAACGGAGCTGTGAGGGAAAATGGCGCCAGTGTGCTGAGGAGATAAGGCCGCCGAGAAGGGGGCGGAGCCTATCTCCCGTTTTTCTGTGTATTCTGGCAGGGGTTAAATTCATCCATATAGCCCAGGAGCTATATGTGATGCATTTTTTTGCCATCCAAGGTGTTTTTATTGCGTCTCAGGGCGCCCCCCCCCAGCGCCCTGCACCCTCAGTGACCGGAGTGTGAAGTGTGCTGAGAGCAATGGCGCACAGCTGCAGTGCTGTGCGCTACCTTGTTGAAGACAGGACGTCTTCTGCCGCCGATTTTCCGGACCTCTTCTGTCTTCTGGCTCTGTAAGGGGGCCGGCGGCGCGGCTCTGGGACCTATCCATGGCTGGGCCTGTGATCGGTCCCTCTGGAGCTAATGTCCAGTAGCCTAAGAAGCCCAATCCACTCTGCACGCAGGTGAGTTCGCTTCTTCTCCCCTTAGTCCCTCGATGCAGTGAGCCTGTTGCCAGCAGGTCTCACTGAACATAAAAAACCTAAAACTAAACTTTTCACTAAGCAGCTCAGGAGAGCCACCTAGTGTGCACCCTTCTCGTTCGGGCACAAAAATCTAACTGAGGCTTGGAGGAGGGTCATAGGGGGAGGAGCCAGTGCACACCAGGTAGTTCTAAAGCTTTACTTTTGTGCCCAGTCTCCTGCGGAGCCGCTATTCCCCATGGTCCTTACGGAGTCCCCAGCATCCACTTAGGACGTTAGAGAAAATATATTTATTTATAATATTTTAATAGCATAGTAGTATAGAGTATTAAGCTACTTACATTATAAGGACAGTATTGCATGACCATTGAGTCTTATGGTCTACATCACTGAGCTTGGTGTCGTATTGGGGAAGACTCTAGTGAAATCACACCTACCTCTATAATTTAATTAAGCCTTTTCCAGTTTCACATAGCAATTCAAAATGCAATAATTGTATGTAGAGCACTTTCTAACATAGATGTGATTTTAGCCAGTTCCGGCCAGGCACCGCTGGTTATGATCAATAAGCACCTGAGTTCAGCCACTGTGCTGTCCACGGTGTGGTGCCGCCTTCGATGAGGCATTTCCGGTACACATGTGACACCGCAGACCGAGGAATGTTAAAGGTCTGCATAACTATGGAAATGGAATGTCCCATCCGTCAGGCACCCACTACTCCCATCGCATTGCCACGAGCAAACTGACTCACAAGATGCCAGATGACAAATTATGCAGGTCTGGGCATTTCCAAGATGTCACAGTACGGTGCCGCCATCTGCCATTACATTTACATACTGCTCATCTCATTACTTTTGGCACTTCAGTGTATGTATATTTCAGTGGCGTGCGGTGAGGTCAGTGGCTGGTGAGGCACTGCAGCCATAATGTCCGCCGAATCCTGCCGATGACCCCTACCGCAGCCGAGCCAATGCCCGCTACTGCCCGAGCCGATGCCCGCTGCCACAGCCAATGGCTTACAAACGCGCCCACCATCAACTGACCCAGCCCTCCGCCACTAATTTGCATCACTGCATTCTCAGTCACTGACGACAATAGTCAAACACTTCTGAGAAAGTATGGAATTCGTAATAAAATTGAGCTTTTTGCTGGTGTGTTGTGATAGTCATGCACAGATCAGTGAGATCTGTGCATGCTTATCTGTGAAAAAGGGTGTGAATGGGTTAAAATTTAAAAACAAATGCGTGGGGTCCCCCCCTCCTAAGTATAACCAGCCTCGGGCTCTTTGAGCCAGTCCTGGTTGTTTAAATACTGGGGGGAAAATTGGACAGGGGTTCCCCGTATTTAGACAACCAGCACCGGGCTCTTAGTCCGGTCCTGGTTCCAAAAATACGGGGGACAAAAGATGTAGGGGTCCCCCATATTTTTAAAACCAGCACCGGGCTCCACTAGCCAGAGAGATAATGCCACAGCCGGGGAACACTTTTATATTGGTCCCTGCGGCCGTGGCATTACCCCCCCAACTAGTCACCCCTGGCCGGGGTTCCCTGGAGGAGTGGGGACCACTTAAATCAAGGGGTCCCCCCCTCCAGGCACCCAAGGGCCAGGGGTGAAGCCCGAGGCTGTCCCCAGCACCCCTGGGCGGTGGGTGCCGGGCTGATAGCCATAAGTGTGTAAATAAAAAAGGATATTGTTTTTTGTTGTGGAACTACAAGGCCCAGCAAGCCTCCCCCACTTGCTGGTACTTGGAGAACCACAAGTACCAGCACGCAGGGAAATAACGGGTCCGCTGGTACCTGTAGTTCTACAACAACAAAAATACCCAAATAAAAACACAACTCACACACCGTGAAAGTAAAAATTTATTAAAACACACTTACACACTCACACATACTTACCTACATCCCACGCCGAGAATCACGTCCACTTGTCCAGTAGAATCCAATAGTGGGACCTGTAAAAATGAGAGATTACTTACCTATATCCCACGCCGATAATGACGTCCACTTGTCCAGTAGAATCCAATAGGGGGACCTGTAGGGGAGAAAAAAGTAAAAAAAAAAAACAAGAGAGGAGAGAGAATAAACAGGTGAGAAAGGGCGGGGTGTGCTAACCTCTCCTGCAGCGTTAACTGGCTTTCTCTGCGCTCCCGACATCTCCTCAGTAACCTGGCTCCTCCCCGTCCCAGCGCTGTTATTCGCTTCTTGTTGTTCACATGCACCGCCTCCTCACTGCCGCAACCACTCAGGACTCAGCATTGCGGATGCCGCGCTGAGCCTTGGTATTCACTGGCGACGCATGTGCTCATATCACATCATCCGGAGAGGTAGCTGTGACGCGGAAACAACAGGAGCGAATAGCAGCGCCAGGACGGGGAGGAGCCAGGTTACCGAGATGTCTGGGGAGAGCAGAAAAGGCATTTAACGCTGCGGGGGAGGTTAGTACATCCCACCCAAAAAAAAGACACAAGGAATGGGAAAGAGATGAGAAAGAGAAGTGAGAGGAAGGAGTACAGAAATGAGCTACTTATAACAAAGAAAAGAAAAAGGAGAGAGAGAGAGAGAGAGAGAGAGAGAGAGAGAGGTCTTTTCATCGCTGGGTAATGGCATCTTCAGATGATGTTTTCCTATACCTTGCAAAGCTGAAAAGGCTTCTGTTTGACTCCCCCAGGCTGCCGCGCAGAGGAGGAAGTCGGCCTGAGCATCGCTGCGGGAAGCGCCGTGGAGACCAGGGGAGACGACAGGTGCTGCGGAGAGCCGGGAGCCATGACGGATGACGAGACCCGCCAGCCGCCGCCAAAGGAGACCCGCCAGCCGCCGCCACTTGCCGGCGGAAGCAGCAGGTACCTTCTGAAATCATCGGCCCGCTGCAGGGGAGACAACTACACGGGGGAGGGAAGCGGAAGGCTCCGACCCTCCACCAGCTGTGGATCAGTAGCAGCGGCCACCTCACATTCCGCCGGGGTCACGGATGTTAACACACCAGCGGCGCCACTATGACAGGACGGGAGGAGAGGGAGGTGAGCGACGCCGCAGCATGTGGGTGATTGGACCAGCGGATCCAGCCCTGGATCCGCTGTCCAATCACATCAGGCCCTGTCCCAGAGGCACTTCTACTAGTGCCGCTGTATCGTCGTTTTTTCAATGGGCTTTTGCAGCCCAGTCCTTGGCCCCGCCCCCCACTTTATGCCCATTAACACTGACAACGGGAGGCACTGCTAGCAGTGCCTCCCATACTAGTCTAAAGTCTCAAAATTATTTCAGTATTATAACGAAGATACATATGACACATAATATGTGTCATATGTATCTTCCTTGTATTATTTTCATCATAAATGACAGGGGAGGCACTGCCTCCCCTGACTGCACGTCCCTGGTATATTTGCAGTGTGAATAATGTATACTTGAAAGGCATTAAACTAAAATGAAGTGTTGCAGAAAATCAAATGACCCATTCATCAGTTACTGATAAGTATTTGCGATTGTAGACCACTAGGTGGCAGATGTAGCTTGATTTTCTTTCTCGCAGACTATGGAATCTGCAATACAGTATATTGAGACATTTTAAGGTAATGAGTAAGTATTATCTTTCTGGCTTTGTCTGCTGATGCATACACCCGAAGCTTAGTACTTATTAACGAGGTAACCCATCTGAAGAGACCTCATAGTCTAGTGCAGTGGTTCCCAAACTTTTTGGAATCACGGCGCCCTAGAGTATCAGAATTTTTTTCACGGCACCCCTTGGCCAAAAGTTTCTTATTGAGAAATTTAGAAAGAAATATTACATTAGGTAAATTGTGTTTATATGTCATCCTTAGGCTCAGTTGTGTGGAGAGGGACAATATTTGCTTCTGTTTGTCTATATATTTTATGATTTACAGCAACCAACGCTGTTTTAGTGGAAGCCACTAACACTGGTTTGGCTTATTACATTGATCATAAATAATTTTAAATGGTCCTGGACCACCAATCCAAGGCACCCCTGCAAGTGTCTTGAGGCACCCCAGGGTGCCACGGCACACAGTTTGAGAACCACTGGTCTAATGTATTATTACATTGCTGGCGATATCGGCTACCTCAGGCCGAACACACCTGATTTGGTATTAAGCGTCATGAGAATGGCTGGCTTCTAAACCAGAGAAAGATATTTCTGGCCGGGAATGGCACCATCATTTGCAGATTGACCAGAGTGCAAGAGTCACACAAGGGATGAATGAATAGACGGTATCCAATCTTTAGGTCGACACTCATTAGGTTGATCACTATTGGTCGACATGGCAAAAGTCGACACATGAAAAGGTCGAAATGAGTTTTTCACTTTTTGAAAAAACTTTTTCAGACTATACGATCCATGTGGACTACGATTAGGAATAGTAACCTGTGCAGAGTGCAGCTGTAGTGGAGCGAGGCACCTTGCCTGATACATGGCGAGCGAAGCGAGCCATGTGAGGGGACACGGTGCACTAATTGGGGTTCCCTGTCACTTTATGAAGAAAACAACATAATTAAAAAACAAAACTTGTGTCTATCTATTTCAGGTGTCAACCTAGTCACTGTTGACCAATAGTGGTCGACCTAATGACTGTCAACCTAGTCACTGTCGACCCAATGATCCACACCCGAATAGACTAAGTGAAGGGAGCGTAACCATATCCAAAGCATGTTGCATAAAATACATCAATATAATGTTACTGAGGGCCATTAAGATGTGAAATCTGGGTTTGTACATTGCTGGTAACCACTGAGTGCTCCCCGCAGAGTGATATGAAAGTTGGACGTACAGGAATTGCTCCTGCACTGTGTGCATAGAACTAAATGTGTCATTTCACCCATATGCAAAATTGTATGGTTGCAATCAGACCAACACTATCCATACCATTAGCTTGATACCTGCAATAATCATCAGTGCACACTTACACCAGCCCTAGCCTTGGTGCAAAAGATATGTCTGAAAACAGGTGTATATACGCTCCCAATACTGCAAGACCCAGCATGCCCTACCAGCCCAGCTGTTGTCTGCAACACAGCCTACAGGATTTTGCAAAAGATAGTACTCAGACACTGTGAACAGGTCAGGATTTCCAGATATCCTATTGGTGCACAGGTGCATTAACAAGTGACTTATCAAATTTAAATGATCCAAGTGTGCAGCTTATTACTTCCATTGATATCTGGAAAACATGCAATGTCTGAGTGCAGCTTTATACAGTATGCCATTACTTTGTTGGTCACAGTTTTGTTTTCGTCCAATAAAATTTCAAGTGGACTTTCATACAGTGCCAGGGACTCAAGATGCTCAACTTCGTCAGGTGTCGGCTGGTGTGTGTCTAGAGGACAAGAAAAGGAGCCACCCCACAACAAAAACAAAAAATATTAACAAAACATTTCAAAGGAAAGAACGCAGCCACAGATGTAGTCCCTGTACAGGTATAACAGACAAGACTCCTGTCCGTTACATGAAAAAATAATTTAACACACACAGATAATTGTAAAACTGCTTTTATTTGGTTAAATTACATAACACCTTCTGAGGCTGTCAGGCAATACATAAGTCAAATCTGTAATCTCTGAGACTTTCTGATTGGTTGAAATAACCAACCAATTAAGATACAGAAATAAAAAATTATGGGATAAATGTGAAAGTATTTCCTGTGTATCTGATTTGCTGGTCACATCAACCAATCGCAGAACAGTCCCATAAACTATTAGCTATATATTACTTGGCAAAGACATACTTCACAGTTCCCTCTTATTACACAGAAGAGAGATAATAGTCTTCACTGAACAAGATTGTGATTAAAGATGGACGAGAGTTATGGTGGGTACACACCACAGCAACATGTCGACCAAGCCACCGTCACGCTGACAGAGCAGCCAATTACCTAAGCATATACACTTACCGAGCGGCCGCTCGATATGTCAGGCCAGACGTCACAACTGGGTGGGCATTTAAATTTGCCAGCCCAGTTGTTACGTCAGTCCCTGCAGCCATACACACAGCCAGGCCAGCTAATATATCAGTATCGACTGTCTTGCTGGACCGACGCAATATGTCTGCAAACAACACTGTTCACAGACAGATGAGGTGTACACACCCGACCGACCCGCTAGATATCAATGTAGCCACACTCATCGTGGCTACATCTTGCCGCAATTGTGCCTTAATAGGCGCGACTGCATGCATGTCTGGGACGTGTGTGCATCTTCGACATGCACGCACCCCATTCGCATAAATGGGAGCGGCAAATGGTGCAGCTCTGCACGGGCGGGCCATTTGCTGCGCCGAGAGTGCTCGTTCAGCGCAGATGTAGCCACAATGGGAGTGGCTACATATGTATATCGTTTGTCGCTCAAATGAATGCGATATCTGTGTAGTGCGTACCCAGCATAACAGTTATTATAGGAAGGGGATGCGTTCAAAATCCCAGCAGTCAGAAGACCGTCGGCAGAATCCCGATAGATACTGCCAGTGCTAGTAAGTAGTGGGGTTCGGGTTAGGTACAAGGGTGAAATTTAGGGTTAGGCAGTGGAAGGGATGGCTAGAGTTAGGCTGGAGGACGGGTGGGTTACAGTTAGGCTGTGGGAGGGGATGGTTAGGGTTAGGCTGCGGGATGGGAAGGTTAGAGTTAAGGGGGGTACTCACGGAGCGATCGCTGCTTAAAATCTAAGCAATCTGACTAGATTGCTTAGATTTTAAGCATGATCGCTCTGTGTGTAGCCCCCACAGCGATAGCGATGCGCAGCCCCACGCATCGCTATCGCTGGTGCTAGATTGGCCTGCATGCTCAGCACACATTGCGCTGTGCTGAGTGGCGGGAGAGATGTGTGCTGAGAGGTTGCCGTAGGGGATGGCTAGGGTTAGGTTGTGGGAGGGGGTGGCTAGCATTAGGCTGCAAAATGGGTGGGTTAGGAGAAGGCTGTGGGAGGGGTGGGTTAGGGATAAAATACTTACTGGGATATGTCGGCATTCTGTCGGTTGGAATTCCGCTGTCAGTTTTCCAGACTGCCAGAATTTTGTACCCAACCCCCAGAAAATAGGAGTATTAAATAACACTGTAATTGTAAGCTGGGGAAACGGTCCTTTGGTACTGGAAGCAGGAGAAGTCACACATGGTAGGTCTTTTACAAAATCTGTATAACACTTCCAAATACTTACCTCCCAGCATTTACACACACAGCAATTCAAGAAAAAAACAACGACACACCCGATTCACCCAAACGCTGCCCAGAAATGATTGTAAGCTCACAAGAGCATGGCCATCTCCTCTCATGTGCCTTTCCTTAGGCTGACCATATTATCCCTTTAAGCTGGGACACTCATGAATTACACAGGTTCTGTGGCTGCTTAAAACCAGGTGAAATGCAGGCTTGTAGTCAGCCAGCCACAGAACCTGTGTAACTCATGAGTGTCCCAGGTTAAAGGGATAATATGGTCAGCGTACTTTCCTTCTCTTACTTATGCAACCTTATACTCAATACTCCCATTGATGGCAGCTAACCCCTTTCATACTTGTCCTATATTGTCTTGAACTGTAAGTGCTGTTTTCTTGTTGTGCTCACTTGTTTATGTACTCTGTAATGGATGCCGCAGATCCCTTGTGGAGCCATATAAGTAAAGGATAATAATTAGCACAGATCTCCAGGCCCACTGAGGCGGAAAGTCCTTTGCAGTTGGCGGTTGTGAGGTAGAGTGGTGGTGGTGGTGGTGGTGGGGGAGGGGCTGTTTGCCTACCCACAAAGCAGTGTTTGGAGCCCCACAGATGACACCTTGACCACAAGAAATGAGTGTAATTGTGCTATAGTACACATACACCATCATAAAAGGCCATTCCCAATAAATACTAAGCGCGCTAGTTCAAAAATATCTGAGGGTGGTCACAAAAAAGCATTTCAGCCGTGGCTTTGCAGTGTAAACTACTAGAATTAGATGGCATACCATAGCCAGGGGACACAAAACTATTGTGTCATGGTTGCCCGTCATGGTTAAGTAAGTGCGAAAACCACCGTCTAAAAGAAAAGTCTGATGTGTATTATTAACTGTTATAAGATGGTCATTGCTTTCATTTCATGGGTACTGCTGAGAGTAATGTGATGAGCAATGCTGGGAGTAAAGCAATAGGCAATGCTGGGAGTAATGTGTTGGGCAATGCTGGGAGTAAAGCAATGGGCAATGTCGGGAGTAATGTGTTGGGTGATGCCAGGATAAATGTGTAGAGCAATGCTGGAAGAAATGCGATGAGCAATGGTGGGGTATGAGATGGGGTATGGGATGGGAAATGATGGGGAGTAATTTGATGGGCAATGCTCAGAGTAATGTGTTGGGCAATGCCAGGATAAATGTGTAGAGCAATGTTGGAAGTAATGCGATGGGCAATTCTGGGGAGTAATATGATGGGCAATGCTCGGAGTAATGTGTTGGGCAATGGCAGAATAAATGTGTGGAGCAATGCTGGAAGTAATGCGATGGGCAACGCTGGCGAGTAATATGATGGGCAATGTTCGGAGTAATGCGTTGGGCAATGCCAGGATAAAGGTGTTTGCAATGCTGTAAGTAATGTGATGGGCAATGCTGGGGGGATAGGAGATGGGCAATGCTGGGAGTAATGCAACGGACAATGCTGGGGTTAATAAGATGGGCAATGCTGGGTATAATGCAATAAGTATTGCTGTATGTAATGTGATGGGAACTCCTAGGTGTAGAGTGATGGGAATATCAGAGCAGCAGACAGCACTCTGATGCAGGGCTGGTGAGACTTTACGCCAAGGGCCGTGACTATACCCCCTTGCTGTCTGTGTACCTACGGTGCAGTGTGGTCGCGGCATTGCAGGGCATGGTTGTGCTTCTCCTGCACTCCTGGATCTGTACCTACACTCTCTCTCTCATTGACCCCAATAAAATGTTTTTGTTGAACCTTTGTTTCTTTCAAAGAACATACTATCATGAAATAATTGACAATTTTCCAAATCAAGAAGAAAATTTCAGCACCTGAAGCTTTCATGATCATCTTTTAACAAAATATACAAATAAACTTGTGAGTGATTGGCATACAGCGTGGCATACAGCGTGGCCTATAGTAAAAGGAATGTATTGCACGCTGCGTATTTTGTCGCCATTTCACAAATAACATTTATACAGACAGCCTTGCAGGAATAGGAGTGCCCTCCACTAGATGATCAGGAGAAGAGCAACTTACAGCTACTTACAACAAACATGTAAAGCAGGGCTGGCCAAACCGGTCCTCGAGATCTACCAACAGTTCATGTTTTCCAGGCCTCCTGGAGATCTGTAGAATTGTCAGTTAGGCATGAATGCAGCACATCTTAATTAGTAATGACTACACCTGTGCACCATCTAGGTGATCTGGAAAATGTGAACTGTTGGTAGATCTCGAGGACTGGTTTGGCCAGCTCTGATGTAAAGACAATACAATAGATACATAGAAAGTCAAAGGCTACCATGCATAAAGTTACATATGACAAGCATTGGGCAGCCTTCCAATGGTGGATGGTTCTGGGGTTAGGGTACGTTTAGCGTTTCGCAGATGCAGGGTCCACAGATTCTGAGCTCTAGTTTTCAGAGTCGTCAGTCTCTTCAGTGGAGGCATCACTATCCAGGTCAGGGCGTCTGCGGGTGGCGAAAGTCTTTCGTGGGGAAGCCACGCGGGTGATGTCTCGGGAGGGTAGAGGGCAAGCCGTAGGAGGATGTGCAGTAATGGAGGAGGCAGATAACTGAGCAACTCTGGAGAAAGTGGATACGGTGTGAGTATTGCAACCGATCGGTATCACAGCTCATTTACAATACACTAACATAAAAATAGGTTTCATCCACTTACATTTTGTCAAGTTCTTTATCCAGAACTTCATCAACCAACAGATCAGCTTTCTCCGGCAAAGCACCTGCAGGAACAGCCAGTGAAAGAAGATGGAAGAGAAATTACAATAACATTGTGGTCATAGAGTTTTCATTTACACTTATAATGTCTTGGTGTTTTTGTTGCTATTATACTATGTGGAGACTATACTACGACTGAATCATATCACTAAAATGTAGTCACACAATATGCTGATTCTAATACATGCTAGAGCATGGTGCTCATTTATCTTGCATTACTCTGGGCAGTGGAAGATAAGAGCATGTGTGACAGGTTTGATGGTCTCATAGGTAACAAATGCTTTGTAAAGACAGCTAAGTATTGGATTAATGTATAGATATACTGCCAAAACTAGCATGCAATACTTTATCATTTTGGTTTTGTGTCCAATATGGTAAACGCTTCAGACACGTTCCATGAGTTGTAGCTGTGTGTAATAGTGGTAAGGATTATTAAGACATTGCTGTTTAACAGACGAGCAGTGGAAATGTGCACCGCAATCCAGATTTCTACACATAATAAAAGCCTGGTACAGATTACTGAGACATGATGTCTACATACCATATTGCAAGCAATGTAGTCATGAAATAAAGCCTGTAACTAATTATCCCTTGATACAAATTCTATGTATAACAGGACAGTGCGTCCATCAAATTCCAGCTATATATTATTATAAGAATCCCATGTTTCCATTACTATACCTAGCACGAATAATGAAAAAATATACAAATTGTTCAATAATTAAAAAACCTGCCTAGAGGAAGACACATGTGTGTGTGTATTTCAGACATGCCACTGTAGGATCACACATGTGGGCCAGTCCTGTTTTTGTATACATGATATCAGACAGATAGGTCATTAAAGTGCACAAGGATTTTTTATGCTGCTTATTACATATCAAACATATGTTACATATAAGTGTCCTATTAAAATAAGAATTTACTCACCGGTAATTCTATTTCTCGTAGTCCGTAGTGGATGCTGGGAACTCCGTAAGGACCATGGGGAATAGCGGGCTCCGAAGGAGGCTGGGCACTCTAGAAAGATCTTAGACTACCTGGTGTGCACTGGCTCCTCCCACTATGACCCTCCTCCAAGCCTCAGTTAGGTACTGTGCCCGGACGAGCGTACACAATAAGGAAGGATTTTGAATCCCGGGTAAGACTCATACCAGCCACACCAATCACACCGTACAACTCGTGATATGAAACACAGTTAACAGTATGAAACAATAGAGCCTCTCAACAGATGGCTCAACAATAACCCGATTTAGTTAACAATAACTATGTACAAGTATTGCAGATAAACCGCACTTGGGATGGGCGCCCAGCATCCACTACGGACTACGAGAAATAGAATTACCGGTGAGTAAATTCTTATTTTCTCTGACGTCCTAGTGGATGCTGGGAACTCCGTAAGGACCATGGGGATTATACCAAAGCTCCCAAACGGGCGGGAGAGTGCGGATGACTCTGCAGCACCGAATGAGAGAACTCCAGGTCCTCCTCAGCCAGGGTATCAAATTTGTAGAATTTTGCAAACGTGTTTGCCCCTGACCCAGTAGCTGCTCGGCAAAGTTGTAAAGCCGAGACCACTCGGGCAGCCGCCCAAGATGAGCCCACCTTCCTTGTGGAATGGGCATTGATAGATTTTGGCTGTGGCAGGCCTGCCACAGTATGTGCAAGCTGAATTGTACTACAAATCCAACGAGCAATAGTCTGCTTAGAAGCAGGAGCACCCAGCTTGTTAGGTGCATATAGGATAAACAGCGAGTCAGATTTTCTGACTCTAGCCGTTCTGGAAACATATTTTCAGTGCCCTGACAACGTCTAGCAACTTGGAGTCCTCCAAGTCCCTAGTAGCCGCAGGCACCACAATAGGCTGGTTCAGGTGAAACGCCGACACCACCTTTGGGAGAAACTGGGGACGAGTCCTCAATTCTGCCCTATCCATATGGAAAATCAAATAAGGGCTTTTACAAGACAAAGCCGCCAATTCTGATACTCGCCTGGCAGAAGCCAAGGCCAATAACATAACTACCTTCCACGTGAGATATTTCAGATCCACGGTTTTTAGTGGTTCAAACCAATGTGATTTTAAGAAACTCAACACCACGTTGAGATCCCAAGGTGCCACAGGAGGCACAAACGGGGGCTGACTATGCAGCACTCCTTTTATAAATGTCTGAACTTCAGGTACTGAAGCTAGTTCTTTTTGAAAGAAAATCGACAGAGCCGAGATCTGTACCTTAATGGAACCCAATTTAAGGCCCATAGTCACTCCTGCTTGCAGGAAATGCAGAAATCGACCTAGTTGAAATTCCTCTGTTGGGGCCCTTTCGGCCTCACACCATGCAACATATTTTCACCCTATGCGGTGATAATGAGTTGCTGTAACCTCTTTCCTGGCTTTAGTAAGCGTTGGAATGACTTCCTCCGGAATGCCCTTTTCCTTCAGGATCCGGTGTTCAACCGCCATGCCGTCAAACGCAGCCGCGGTAAGTCTTGGAACAGACAGGGCCCCTGCTGCCGCAGGTCCTGTCTGAGTGACAGAGGCCATGGGTCCTCTGATATAAATTCTTGAAGTTCTGGGTACCAAGCTCTTCTTGGTCATCCACGAGTATCGTTCTTACTCCTCGCCTTCTTATTATTCTCAGTACCTTTGGTATGAGAGGCAGAGGGGAGAACACATAAACCGACTGGTACACCCACGGTGTTACCAGAGCGTCCATAGCTATCGCCTGAGGGTCCCTTGACCTGGTGCAATATCTTTTATAGCTTTTTGTTGAGGCGGGACGCCATCATGTCCACCTGTGGCCTTTCCCAATGGTGTACAATCCTATTGGAAGACTTCTGGAGGAAGTCCCCATTCTCCCGGGTGGAGGTCGTGTCTGTTGAGAAGATCTGCTTCCCAGTTGTCCACTCCGGGAATGAACACTGCTGACAGTGCTAACACATGATTTTCCGCCTATCGGAGAATCCTTGTGGCTTCTGCCATCGCCATCCTGCTTCTTGTGCCGCCCTGTTGGTTTACATGGGCGACTGCCGTGATGTTGTCTGATTGGATCAGTACCGGCTGGTTTTGAAGCAGAGGCCTTGCCGGCCTCAGGGCATTGTAAATGGCCCTCAGATCCAGAATATTTATGTGTAGGGAAATAACCTGACTTGACCAAAGTCCCTGGAAGTTTATTCCCTGTGTGACTGCCCCCCAGCCTCAAAGGCTGGAATCCATGGTCACTAGGACCTAGTCCTGTATGCCGAACCTGCGGCCCTCTTGAAGATGGGCACTCTGCAGCCACCACAGTAGAGATACCCTGGTCCTTGGAGACAGGGTTATCAGCGTATGCATCGGAAGATGCGATCCGGACCACTTGTCCAACAGGTCCCTCTGAAAAGTTCTTGTATGGAACCTGCCTAATGGGATTGCTTCGTAGGAAGCTACCATTTTTCCCAGGACTCGCGTGCAATGATGCACCGCTACCTATTTTGGTTTCAGGAAGTCTCTGACTAGAGATGACAACTCCTTGGCTTTCTCCTCCGGGAGAAACACTATTTCTGGTTTATGTCCAGAACCATCCCCAGGAACAGTAGACGTGTCATAGGAACCAGCTGTGACTTTGGACTGTTTAGAATCCAACTATGCTGTTGTAGCACTTTCCAAAATAGTGCTACCCCGACTACCAACTGCTCCTTGGACCTCGCCCTTATAACGAGATTGTTCAAGTACGGGATAATTACAACTCCCTTTTTTCGAAGGAGTATCATCATTTCGGCCATTACCTTGATAAAACACCCTCGGTGCCATGTACAGTCCAAACGGCAGTGTCTGGACTTGGTAATGGTAATCCTGTACCACAATCTGAGGTACTCCTGGCGAGGATGGTAAATGGGGACATGCAGGTAAGCATCCTTGATGTCCCTGGATACCATGTAATCCCCCTCGTCCAGGCTTGCAATAACCGCCCTGAGCGATTCCATCTTGAACTTGAATTTTTTTATGTTCAAGGATTTTAAATATGAAATGGGTCACACCGAACCATGCGGTTTCGGTACCCCAACCCGTGTGGAATAGTAACCCCGTCCTTGTTGAAGTAGAGGCACCTTGAGTATTACCTGCTGGGAATACCGCTTATTAATTGCCTCTAGCACAGCCTCCCTGCCTGAGGGAGTTGTCAGCAAGGCATATTTTAGGAAACGGCTGGGGGGAGACATCTCGAATTCCAGCTTGTACCCCTGAAATACTACTTGAAAGAAACAGGGATCCACCTGTGAGCGAGCCCACTAATTGCTGAAATTTTTGAGACGGCCCCCCACCGTACCTGGCTACACCTGTGGAGCACCCGCGTCATGGTGTGTACTCACAGGGGGCGGGGGAAGAATCTTGATTCTGGGAACAGGCTGACTGGTGCAGCTTTTTCCCTCTACCCTTGTCTCTGTACAGAAAGGAAGCGCCATTTGACCCGCTTGCTTTTCTGAAGCCGACAGGACTGTACCTTTGTCTGTGAGGAAACCTGAGGTAAAATTATTTCTTCCCAGCAGTTGCTGTGGATACGAGGTCCCAGAGACCATCCCCAAATAATTCCTCACCCTTATAAGGCTCTCTATGCGCTTTTTAAGTCAGCATCACCTGTCCAGTGACAGGTCTCTAATACCCTCCTGACAGAATGGACATTACATTTATTTTGGATGCCAGCCGGCAAAATATCCCTCTGTGCATCCCCCATATATAAGACGACGTCTTTAATATGTTTTTATGTTTGCCAACTAGTATCCCTGTTTGACAGGGTCACCGACCACGCTGCAGCAGCACTATCTGCAGGTCTCAGTCTAGTACCTGAGTGTGTAAATACAGACTTCAGGATAGCCTCCTGTTTTTTATCAACAGGTACCTATTAAAGTGGCCGTATCCTAAGACGGCAGTGCCACCTTTTTTGACAAACGTGTGAGCGCCTTATCCACCCTAGGGGATATCTCCCAGCGTAACTTATCCTCCTGGCGGGAAAGGGTACGCCATCAGTAACTTTTTATAAATTACCAGTTTCTTAACGGGGGAACCCACGCTTTTCACACACTTCATTTATTCATCTGATGGGGGAACAAAACACTGCCTGTTTTTTCTCCCCAAACCTAAAACCCATTTATAGAGGTGCTTGGGTTAAAGTCAGAAATGTATAACACATTTTTTATTGCCGGGATCAAGTCACGGATGTTCCTAGTGGATTGTGTATATGTCTCCACCTTGTCGACACTGGAGTCAGACTCCGTGTCGACATCTGAGAGAGCGGGCGTTTTTGAGCCCCTGATGGCCTTTGAGACGCCTGGGCAGGCGCGGGCTGCGAAGCCGGCTGTCCCACAGCTGTTACGTCATCCACCCTTTTATGTAAGGAGTTGACACTGTCGGTTAATACCTTTTACCTATCTATCCACTCTGGTGTCGGCCCCACAGGGGGCGACATCACATATATCGGCCTCTGTTCCGTCACCATATAAGCCTCCTCATTCAACATGTCGACACAGCCGTACCGACACACCGCAGACACACGGAATGCTCTAAACGAGGACAGGACCCACAAAAGCCCTTTGGGGGGACAGAGTGAGAGTATGCCAGCACACACCAGAGCGCTATATAATGCAGGGACTAACTGAGTTATGTCCCCTATAGCTGCTGTTTTTATATATAATGTATACTGCGCCTAAATTTAGTGCCCCCCCTCTCTTTATTAACCCTTTGTAGACTGCAGGGGAGAGCTAGGGAGCTTCCTTCCAGCGGAGCTGTGAGGGAAAATGGCGCCAGTGTGCTGAGGAGATAGGCTCCGCCCCTTTTTCGCGGCCTATTCTCCCGTTTTTTATGGAATTCTGGCAGGGGTATTTACCTCATATATAGCCCCTGGGGCCATATATTGAGGTATTTTAGCCAGCCAAGGTGTTTTTATTGCTGCCTCAGGGCGCCCCCCCCAGCGCCCTGCACCCTCAGTGACCGAAGTGTGAAGTGTGTGAGAGGAGCAATGGCGCACAGCTGCAGTGCTGTGCGCTACCTTGGTGAAGACAGAGTCTTCATGCCGCCGATTTTCCGGACCATCTTCTTGCTTCTGGCTCTGTAAGGGGGACGGCGGCGCGGCTCCGGGACCGAACATCAAGGCTGGACCTGCGGTCGATCCCTCTGGAGCTAATGGTGTCCAGTAGCCTAAGAAGCCCAATCCGGCTGCAAGCAGGCGAGTTCGCTTCTTCTCCCCTTAGTCCCTCGCTGCAGTGAGCCTGTTGCCAGCAGGTCTCACTGAAAATAAAAAAAATCTAAGACTATTACTTTCTAAGAGCTCAGGAGAGCCCCTAGTGTGCATCCAACCTCGGCCGGGCACGAAATCTAACTGAGGCTTGGAGGAAGGTCATAGTGGGAGGAGCCAGTGCACACCAGGTAGTCTAAGATCTTTCTAGAGTGCCCAGCCTCCTTCGGAGCCCGCTATTCCCCATGGTCCTTACGGAGTTCCCAGCATCCACTAGGACGTCAGAGAAATGTTATTTGAAACGTGAAATATTAGTCATGCCTAAAAATAACTGTAGTGTGTAGCATGTACTGTATATACCAAATCCCTTTACACTGTAAGCACAATAGCCACCCACATTACACAATACCTAAGATAGGGGTCTATGGGGGTGATTCAGGGAGTGTATATTCGCCGTGCAAGTGTGCGATCCTATGTGTACGCCAAGCTGCTACAATCCACTTTTTGCAGTATCTGTGCAGCCCAGGACTTACTCCTACAGTGCGATCGCATCAGGCTGATCGGGGCCGGAGCTGACGTCAGACACCCTCCCTGAAACTTGGGAACGCCTGCGTTTTTCCGGACACTCCCAGTAAACGGTCAGTTACCACCCACAAACAGCCCCTTCCTGTCAATCACCTTGTGAACGCCTGTGAGATCTGATTTTTTGCACCATCCCGTCGCTGACCAGCGATGCCCTTTGTTGCTGTCCGATATGCGTGTGTATTGCCGTGCATACGCATGCACAGTTAGTACCTGAACGCCCGATGTGCGAAAATGCACAGCAGCGATCAGCTCTGAATAACCCCCTATGTACTAAGTGTACGGGGATAACTTACCAGCCATCCAGCTCCTATCTGCCATTTTTCAAACATAGCCTGTAACAAGGCAGTTAGGAGCTGGTTGGCTGGTACTTTATCTCCGTCCACTTTATCTCTCTCTAAAGCTTAGTACATAGACCCCATAGTTCTTTACATCTTGACCCTCATTCATCAAATTCTAAATTAGGAGTAGGCTCACTGGCGTACCTATAATGGGTGCAGTTGCGGTGCACACGGGACCCTGGGTCCAGAGGGAGCCCACACCGCACCCATTTCTTCTATACTTACCTTTCCGGCATCCATCGGTGACTGTGTGTGGCCCCCCTCCTCTCCCGTAGCCGTCACCGCCGCTGCTAGCGCACTGACCACTAGAGACTCTGGTACAGTGACAGAGTGTACAGTGCATACGCAGGACTCTGAAAAAATGGTGCGGCAGCCATTTTTTTCGGAGTCCTGCGCATGTGCTGTAGACTCTGGCACTGTGCCAGAGTCTCAGCGCTGACGGCTACAGGAGAGGAGGGGGCCCACACACGGAGTCTACACACGGGTACCCTCCTCTCAAGAAACGCAGCTGAGTAGGCTATGCAGTAATATTGGGTCTCATACATAGTCAGTGTGAGACTAAAGTTGCAATTTGCAGTTTTTTTTAGAAGTCTAATTTCTGTGACCTATTCTGAGTCTGTTGCACCTGCAAAACTAGAGCTGTACCCCCCTTCTCTTGGGTGTTACTCGCTTCCTTTGGTGTGACTCCCTCCCCTTGGCATTGTCTCTCTCTCCTTGGGTGTGACTCCCCCCCCTTGGGTGTTACTCCCTCCCTCCCCTTGGGTGTGACTCTCTCCTCTTGGGTGTGACTGCCTCGCTTTGGGTGTGACTCCCGTCCATTAGCTGTGTCTACATCTCCTTGGGTGTGACCCCCTCCCCTTGGGTCTGATCCCCTCCCCTGGGGTGTGACTTCCTCCCCTTCTCGCACCTGGCTGAGATGAGACTGGATTGCAGTTAGAGGTGTGGCTTAACAGACATTACTAAAAATTGCAGCATGTAATGCAGAGATATTGAAGTTAATGGCCAGATAGTACAGGTCACAAGTGTAGTATAAAAGGGACTTATTAAACACTGCTCCTGCTATTTTCATATATTTGAATAAATGGGGCTTTTTTTTTTTCCACAATTGCAGCCAATCGGATGCAGTCATCATTAGCAGCACTGTAGTCACAACATTCAACTGTAGATTTACACAAGGGCCAGAGATGATGCCAGCCGGACTGTTTCAGCCTACAGACTACACACCCAGAACACGACCCTATTTTCCTCGAGACTGCCATTACATTCACGCCCACTTCTCGCAATTCCACACCCATCCCAGATTACTACACACAGAAAGTCTAAGGTCAGACTGAAAAAAAAAAAGAGCCAGAATTCTCAGATTGCTAGATTGTTTCCATGAATGTGTGTAGGTATGAATGGGCTCTTTGACTGAAGTTGATACCTTTTGGTAGGTGTTGGTGGGTCTTTACCCCTAGCAAACAGCTAAGGGTAGAAGAGCGAAAAGACAGATAGAACATGTCTGACTCAGATAGACGTCGTGGAGTCAGTGCAACGATGGCACTAAGCTAAAAATAGCTGTAATTATGTTCTGTAAATAAGAAACCGCAACACGTGTTATGGAGACAGGTCAACTCAGTCTCCCCTAATACTAGTACCCAGTGCTATTGCAGTGCCGGGATAAAACGTCTCAGAGTTCTGATAGGCAAATTGTGGCTCTCCTACAGTTGAGAAGAACAAGATGACTCCGCACAGGAGTCTAATTCTAATTGCATGGAACAAAAATATCTGAAAATACCGACGTGAATTTTATGAAATACATACGAAATACCGACACTCGGGATGCCGGCGGTCACATGACCGACAGCGGAGGCCCGACAATGAAGATCCCAACAGCAGATGGGGTAAGTATTTTCCCTCCCCTGTGCCCATACCCTAACCCTCGGATGGGGGGCGGCTATGGCTAACCCTACAGGGGTGTTGGATATGGCTAACCCTCGGGGAGGTAGTGCTTATGGCTTGGATGCGTATATGTGACCGGCGGTCAAGAGACCGACGGTGACAATCCCGGCATCTGAAAATCCCGTCGGTTGGCATGCCGACCATCAGGGACTATTCCCACTCGTGTGTGTCCACGACACTCAGAGTGGGAATAGTACCTGTGGCGAGTGCAGCAAGCCCACAAGGGGCTTTGTAGCACTCGCCTACCCCCGCCAGCCATGTAACAGCCGGGATCCCGCCATCTGTATTGTGACCGGTTGCCTCCTGACTGCTGGTCAAACATACCCCAACCCCCATGGCAAACCGCCCCTAGTGCTTAACCGTAACCCTCTTTCC
The DNA here is from genome assembly GCF_028390025.1 of Pseudophryne corroboree. NCBI lineage: Eukaryota > Metazoa > Chordata > Amphibia > Anura > Myobatrachidae > Pseudophryne > Pseudophryne corroboree. The sequence goes on from NC_086454.1 coordinate 97,772,958, forward strand.
CCCAGGCCCTAACCCTACCTCTGAACCCCGATACTCATCTTCGGGATGTTGGCTGATGGTGATTCGGCGCCTGTCCTGAGTGGTCTCAGGATTCCAGCGTTGGTCACATGACCGCTGGCATCCAGACCACCAGGATGTTGAACGCATCCCAATAAATGGTGTCCCTAAGGATCAAATTTCCCAGGTTGGTGGTGCATCCAAGAGCCTGTATACAGTGATAAAGTATATAGAAAGAAGACAGACTACTCTTTTTTCTGTATGCTCTCCTATAGTTATAGAGCTACAAGATATCACATCCTTATAGTTCCACAACAGCTGGAGAGCTACAGATTGCCTAAGCCTGCTATAAAGCATAGGATCTTTCCGTCTCAGGTGTGTTTATGCCCCATTCCTGCTGGTAGAGGGAGCCTCCCATGCCTGTGCAAGCCTGGTCATGTCTCAGAAGTCGTCCTTTCAGTACACAGGTGACAATACCCTGGGAAGAGATCAGGATTGTTATGACGCTGCGCACAGCTGCACGGAACACGAGCCCCACGCTCTGACATCTGCTGCAGATTGTCAGACAGATTTGTGCTGCCTCACATCTGGCACATTCTGCCTAAGCAGAAAGGGGATTAAATGCACAAGACGGAGATAAAGAAAAAAAAATAGGTTTAATGCATTTTAGTACAGGATCAAAGCTGTCCTGTTATCTACTTAGAACATAAAAGAGAAATTAGAGATGAAATGCAATCTGCCACTAAAAAGTCTGTTTTGTACCATTCAGAAACACATTTGGGAAAGCGGTTATTGTCTTTTTCTGATACTGTTGGTGGCAGTGGTGCTATTGCTGGGGTAGAAGCCTCCAGTGCGACAAGATAAATATATTTAAAATGAAAAAGCAGAACCCTCTAAGTTACAGTTACACACCAAATTATAGCAGTCGCACTGATACAAATATAATATTCAATAGACATTAAAAGCACTTTGTACTAATGTATTATTCAGTACCAATATGTTATTTCCTATCTACCTATTACCTATGTGCCTATTAGTACCTATGCATTATTAGTTAGTACCTTATTTTAACCTGTAGGTGGCGCTAAATGCTCATACTATGCCCCTGACTGAAGCTGATCATTATACACAAACTCAGATTTTAAGAATCTTTACTTAAATAATACAGTATGTAATGTACAGTATGTATGCGTTATTCTTCTTACTCAGTAAAACAACATACTCACAATGGGAAGCAGTCAGGATCCCGGCTGTCGGTATACCGGCAGTCAGAATACCGACCCTATTCTGAATGCCGACACAGGCATCCAGAATGGGTGCACCACCCTGGTGCCAAAATACCGACAGCCGTGATCCCGAACAAGGACAGACTGCGGCGCACCACATGTAAGCCGCGGGGGAGAAGGTGTGTGGAGGGGTTAGGTTTAGGCTGCGGGGCGGACGGTTAGCCTGCGTTCCAGGGGTTTTTAGGGTTAGGCAGCGGGGTGGGGTGGTTAGGATTAGGCACCCACCTCGGAGGGTTAGGATTAGGCTGTGTGGACACAGGGTTAGGTTAAGGAATACTTGCCTACTCTCCAGGAATGGCCGGGAGGGCTCACGAAAATTGGGTGACCCTCCCGGCCCCCCAGAAGAGCAGACAAGTCTCCTGATTTTTCTGTTCCCCCCTGCCTGGCCGCCCGCCCCTGTTGGCTTCTTCCACATCTGGATCCCAGGGCATCGGTATTTCAAGCGCCGGGATCCCATGCACCCGGGATCGCATACTGATCACCTCTCAATGATAAGAGTGGTGCTAACTCCCAAACTTAATGCTCGGAAAGGCCAGGCATTTATTATTACATTACTGTACTATTGCATAATCTCAAACATTTCACACATAAAAAATCAGTAAAAATTTGAAAAGGGGGCGTGGTCACGGGTAAAGGCCTTTTCCTATACTTTCAATGGACATTTGGAGAGCCGAAAATCAGTAGAGACCATAAAAAAGGTATTGTACCTGCCAAAAAGGTACAGTTGGAGGGTATGCTATTACATACTTGCCTACCCTCCCGGAATGGCCGGGAGGCTCCCGAAAATCGGGTGACCCTCCCGGCCCCCCGGAAAGGTGGGCAAGCCTCCCGCTTTCCCCCTCGGCCGCCCGCAGCAGAGAACAAGTGGGCGGCCCAAGGGGGTCCGATGATGCGATTCGAGCTGAATCGCGTCATCGTAGCTCCGCCCCCTGCTATGCAGCGCCTCGTTTCTCGGCACAGCACAGCGGGGGGTGGAGTCATGGTGACGTGACCCTGATGCAACGCCCCCGGACCGCCCATCCTGCTGCCGGCCACGCCCCTATGCACCTACAACGCTGCCTCCTCCCGGAGGAGGAGGCAGCAAAGTAGGTAAGTATATGCTATTATCCCATCGGAGAATATGCACCCTGATCATGACTAATGCAATCAGTATTCTCTCCACTGTTCCTTTTAATAAATATATGAATTAATTCAATTAGGGGTGAATTGCAGCCAGGCAACACCTGTGATCGCATATCTGCCAGCTCTCCCTGATTGTCAGGGAGACTCCCTGAAATAGCAGCAATCTCCCTGACTGAACATTAACCCATTACTGTATGTTATGTACTTGCAAACTACCTGAGATAGGACACTCAAATGGGATCATCAGCGTCAGTTCACTGCTGTAGTTCTAGGATACAATGATCCCTATGGTCACATAGTAACATAGTAACATAGTATCTGAGGTTAAAAAAAGACAATTGTCCATCGAGTTCAACCTATTTGTGGTCTCCTATGCATGATGATTTGACTAAAATTTCTGACTGATGCTGCTGTCAGCCGTTGCATTTTATCCCTATTTATAGTAACTATAATGCATGACTATGCACCATACCCCTGGATATCCTTATCCATTAGGAATTTATCTAACCCATTCTTAAAGGTGTTGACAGATTCCGCCATTACAACTCCCTCGGGCAGGGAATTCCAAACACGTATTGTCCTTACCGTGAAAAAGCCTTTACGACGTATTGTGCGGAATCTCCTCTTCTCTAACCTGAGCGAGTGTCCACGAGTCCTCTGTGTTGATCTAACCAAAAACAGGTCCCGCGCAAGCTCTGTGTATTGTCCCCTTATATATCTGTAGATGTTGATCATATCCCCTCTTAGTCTCCGCTTTTCCAATGTAAACATGCCTAGTCTTTCAAGCCTTTCCTTGTATTCCATCGTCTCCATGCCCTTAATTAGTTTGGTCGCCCTCCTCTGTACCTTTTCTAGCTCCAGGATATCCTTTTTGTAGTACGGTGCCCAGAATTGTACACAGTATTCAAGGTGTGGCCTCACTAGTGATTTATATAACGGGAGTATAATACTCTCGTCCCTAGCATCATTACCCCGTTTTATGCATGATAATATCTTATTAGCCTTCTTTGCTGCAGTCCTACTTTGGGTACTACTGCTTAGCTTGCTATCTATGAGGACACCTAAGTCCTTTTCCAGTACAGAATCCCCTAATTTTACCCCATTTAGTAGGTAGGTGTAATTTTTGCATGCATGCATTATCAAATAAGATTTCTCACGGCCACTTGTATGAAAAGTAACAGTGAGATTTCATCAACTATATCTTATTGAGCAACAACTGTGACACATAAATCAAATAGAAATTTTTATAATACTAAGGGACCTATTACTGGATTTTAGCTTATAATTTCTTATCACTGCTTAATGAGGCAGTAAGAAATTATGTTCTACTGGACTGTAGTAAAAATACATCCAGGGAAACAGGAATCGTGCATATGATGTCTAGAAGTCAAGTGATCGCTAATCCCATCACATGACTTTCTCGCTCAGTTGCCGGCTGAGCGGCTGGCATATGCTGTCATCAGACCGCATGTGTGAGCGCCCACTGCTGAGGAAGGATCCTATGGAACATTCTCCTGGTAAACTCTGCAATAATAACGCAGTCTAAAGATGGGCAGTACGAATGGTGTAATGGTTAGTATTACTGCCTCACAGCACTGAGGTAATGGGTTCAATTCCCACTATGGCAAAATTGTGTGAAGTTTGTATGTTTCCTCCAGGTACTTTGGTTTCCTCCCACAATCCATAAATATACTGGGAGGTTAATTGGCTCCCAACAAAATTAACCTTAGTGTGTGCGTGTACATGGGCACACAAGATGGGTCAAGTGGTTCTTACCTGCCATCACATTCTATGTTTCTATGCAGTTAGCTACCAGGGCCAGGCTATATAACAACCCCCATAGAAATCTGTGAACGGAAATTGGGTAATCTGCAGAATTTAGAGTCAGGCTGCCCCTAGGCAAGACATTCGTGGTCTCACCCCATCACGTCGCTGCCCCTTCATGATGGTGCTAGTCACGATGCCACCAGACCACTAAAGCAGCCACAACCACCTCCCGCCCCACCTCATGGGGATGGTGGAGCTTGCTGTGCTGCCTCCCCAGCAAGTGGCACCCCTAGGCACTTGCCTTATGTGCCTAGTGGGAAATTCACCACTGGGAATACGTACATACATCCTGGGATAGTTACATTTTGTGGGTATCCCCTGAAAACTGTTATTTCACTCAAAATGAGCATCTGAACACCTTTGTTGTTTTCCAACTACACATATTTAGCATATACCGTATGTTTTGCTACTTAAAAAAGCAGATATTGTTTATAAGGATGGTGCTTCACATAGGCAAACACAAGAGGGGGGGGGGGGGGCCTTCCGGTTGACTGGAAACCCCCCTCCTCTTGGCAAGTGGCTCAAATTATGCTAACAATTGCAATAGTATATAATGCTATTACTAGAGCTGCCGCCACATCATGCAGTTTCAGCTGCTGCACATGCCCAGGGGTAGAAGCTTCTTCTGCTTCTGAGGCCTCAATCAGTGCACCCGACCAGAGAGTAGCTACCAGGAAAAAGAGACAGGAGCCTTACCATGAGGTGGGAGAATGTGTGCTTAGAAAGTGCAGTACTGGGTCTATTATGTTTGTGTATTTATTTATTTATTTATTATGGTATGTTTAACCTTTTCCTGACCACTTACATTATCTTATTTATATTAAATATGTTTGATACAGCCTATACTATAGACCATCTATAATGTTAAATATTAATATTGTATTCCATGTTCCGCAGAGTGGGAGATTGTGGATTGCCTTTGGAAACCCCCCTCTAGAAATCCTGCGTTTGCCACTGCTTCTCTATCAGACATGACTCTGGGGTAGTGGCAAGTCTGCAGTCTGCCAGGTAACAGGTATGCCCTCTGCAGGCAGATGGTGTACAAGGCTTAGTACATCTCCCCCTAAGTGTTAGATCCACTAAAGTGCTGTTTGGTATGTGGGGTGCAAACCGACACACATCAGCTGCGGGTTTCAGACACCAACTGTAGGATTTATGATCATGTGGTTTACAGGCTGAAAACTGAAGTCACATCCGATGTGACAGTTTGTAGAGCTCTAACCCATTTGCCAAACCACATGGTATAACTAAATGAGGAACATCTGGTTTTACCCCTTATATTTGTGTGATACTGGGACTACTCTGCCCCATTCCCGGTCCTCTAAAAGGGGTCCCAAAGAAACAAGGTATCTGGATGATAAGTCAACAGTGCCAAGGTCGACCACTATTGGAAAAAGTCGACAAGAGTTTTTTAGACTTTTTTTATAATTTTCAACTTTTTCATACTTTACCATCCACGTGGACTACAATTGGGATGAGTAACCTGCACCAAGCAAGAAGACGTGGCGCACTAATTGGGGTTTCCAGTTCTTTTACGGAGAAAATTACACAATTTTTTTAAAACTCATGTCAACATTTTCCCATGTTGACATTTTTCGCATCCACCTTCTGCACATCAACATATTGGGATCAACCTAAACACTGTCAACCTTTTTCAGGTTGAGGAATTGAGCTATAACCAAGAAACAAATGGCCCCCACATCTAGAGGCACAGCCCAATTCTGAGTGGCATTGGCTGCTCCTGGCACCCCGCCCTGGCCCTTGTGTGCCAGGGGAATTTTCTATTCAGGTTCCCATTAGTAATAAACTAAATATTGTAACCCAATAGTAATACATTAAATATTGAGCCCCAGTTTAAATATAGTGTCCTATTTTCATAGTAATATTGTTCCCTCCTTTGTTTTTTCCTCCAGCATAATCTAAATTAGTGTAATGTTGTAATTCGAGAGGAGATTTGAAATAAATTCTATTGGCTCCCAAAGAACATCCAAAGCACAATTGGTTAAGTGCCATTGGTCACTTAATAGCTGGGCAACCAATCAGGAGCAGTCTCTTAAGATCAATGGATCTGCAGATATATCTATAGCCGGATCGGGCAGTGTGTTGAGCTGGCCGACGTCACGAGCTGGGCGGGCATTTACATGTGCCTGCCCAGTTGAGCTGTCAATCACTGCCGGCTGCTGCAGGAAGAGTACGGGCGGTTGGCTGACCGCCCATACACACAGAACAATGCACCAATATAACTGCAGATATATTGGTCATTGTGTCTGTTGCAGGGCCGATGCGATATGTCTGTGAACGTCATTCATTCACAGACATAGCATTGGTACACACTGGCCAATGTACCAGCAATAGATCAGCCGTTCGATAGAACACCTGATATATCGGCCAGTGTGTACGCACCTTTACAACCCTCAGCCAATCACAGATAGTCAATCTGACTATCAGAATATGAATAGAATGGATTTCATATCTGACAATCGGGACTCCAAGAACAGAAGGTGATAACCCGGTAGCAGCCACTCACCAATGTTCTGATTAATACCAATATTCTTCGACAGGGCCATCAGGAACCCATAGAAAGTAAGTCTGGGAGCAGTGCTTAGTATCTCTCCAATCAGTTGCACAGACGGGCAGGTGCTAGGCAGGAGGAGAAAAAAAACATCACATAACATTAATATTCAATAAATGCTTCTTTCTTTGACATAAGAAATACATACCGCAGGAGACAATTGTGTTATTAGGTGTTTTTGCTTTAAAGAACAGAACACATTCTCACTTTTAAAATAACACTGCTATATTTAATGGAAAGTTCAATTTCTTTACAATTGGAAATTGGGGTGGTTAGAACAATGTTTTCAGTATACTATATATAGAAGGACGCTATTTACCAACAAATCACAGGTACAAAATTAACTGCTACCAATCAGAGGCTTGCTTTGTGGATATGCACCAGACTGATAAATGCAAATTGCTAAAATCTAAGCAATCAGTAAGTATATATCTTGGCTCTGTACTATCAGGAAGTTTTTTTAGGAATGAGGCTGGAGAAGCATGGAGTGGGTGCATCAGGCTGGAGAAGCACATGGGGGGTGGATGAGGCTGTAAATATACAGTACATGGCATGAGGCTGGAGAGACACAAGGGAGGCATAAGGCTGGAGAGACACAGGGGAGCTATAAGGCTGGAGAAACACGGAGTGGGGGGGATAAGGCTGGAGGTATACAGGGCATGGCATGAGGCTGGATAGACATGGGGAGTGTAAGGCTGGAGAGACACGGAGAGGGGCATAAGGGTGAAGAGACAAAGGGGAGGTATAAGGCTGGAGAAACACAGAGTGGGAGTGGGACTCACGCACTTTCTTAACTCATACACTTTATTGGACCCACTTCAGTCAGGCTTCCGTTCCCAACATTCCACAGAGACAGCACTGATTTGGTCACTACGAAGTCTAAAGGCCATTACTCACTACTTATTCTTCTAGATCTGCTGCATTTGACACTGTAGACCACTCTCTTCTCATACAAACACTACAATCCCTAGGTCTTAAAGACACAGCCATTTCTTGGTTCCTATCCTACCTATCTAATCGCTCCTTCAGTGTTCGCTTCTCTGAATCTACCTCCTCTTCGCTACCTCTTTCAGTTGGAGTACCGCAAGGCACAGTCTTGGGTCCTCTGCTTTTCTCTATCTATACCTCATCTCTTGGTAAACTATTTAGCTCTTTTGGATTTCAGTATCATCTGTACGCAAATGATACTCAAATCTACCTATCCTCCCCTGACTTGTCCCTATCTGTACTGTACCGCGTCACTGAATGCCTTTCTGCCATTTCATCCTGGATGACATCTTGCCACCTCAAACTGAATATTTCAAAGACAGAGTTAATTATATTTCCACCGGCCAATAGTAGGTACCAACCTGATATCTCTATCACTGTTGAAAACTTGACTACCCTACCCCACAAGCTCGCTGCCTAGGTGTCATCCTTGACTCTGATCTGTCCTTTATTCCCCACATTCAATCTGTCTCAAGATCATGCATCTAAAAAAACACATCTAAAATACGACCATACCTTACACAAGACACTACTAAAACTCTAATCCATGCTCTCATTATCTCCTGCACGGATTATTGCAATAGTCTCCTAACTGGTCTTCACAAAACGAGACTCTCACCACCACAATCCATTCTGAATGCAGCGGCGAGGCTTATCTTCCTCGCTAGACGTTCATCGTCTGCAGATCCACTCTGTCAGTCCCTCCATTGGTTACCTGTATTCTACCGCATTCAATATAAAATACTTTTACTCACACACAAGGCCATTAACCAAACTACACCAACGTACATCACTTCGCTTATCACAAAATATCTCCCAACCCGACCTCTTCGCTCTTCACAAGACCTGCGTCTCTCATCCACACTCATTACTCGCTCCCACTCACGATTGCAGGACTTTCATCGGGCTGCACCCACTCTGTGGAATGTCATAAAATGCACAACAAGACTCTCCTCTAGTCTCCAAACCTTCAAGCGTTCCCTGAAAACTCACCTCTTCAGGCAAGCGTATCAAATTCCAGAACCGCCCACATAACTTTCATAAACCTTCCTATCAAATTGCATCCACTCTGTACAGTCCACACTTACCTTCACATGTCTTCTCATTCTTCACTTTCCCTTCCTCTCGACCCTGGTTCATCATTGCTGTATGACCATATCATACAGCCCACCAAGAACCTTTGCAATCTGGCTAGCAACTACGCAATAGATAGCACCTTTCCTTGTGTATACATGCCTATTTCCCTATAGATTGTAATCTGTCCAGCCTGGCATGAGGCTGGACAGATACGGAGGGTGTAAGGCTGGAGAGACATAAGGGACGCATAAGGCTGGAGAGACACATGGGAGGTATAAGAATGGAGAGTGGGAGCATAAAGCTCGAGACATTCCTGACATGAGGTGGGAAAGATACGGAGGGTGTAAGGCTGGAGAGACACGAAGAGGGGCATAAGGCTGGAAAAGCATGGGGGGAGGGGGGATAAGGCTAAAGGGACACAAGGGGAATGAGGCTAAAGAGAACACTGAGGGATGGGGCAGGTGAGCGTGATGCTAGAAGGGATGAGGCTACAGCATATGGCGGCCACAACAGCTAGCGACCTGGTGACAGATGGGGCAAAAATAAAATACTAGTAACCTCTAAGGCTGGTGTAATATCTATATTTTACAAGCAGCATTTTAAGTGTCAGTAAAAAAAACCCAGCAGATAACTGCCATTAATTCACATAACTAACCATGATATGTGTGCTCTCTTGCGGACACCCCAGCCGCTTCCACATTGTTAAACGTTCATGAACGCTAAAGGTAACATTTTCTCTTTGCAGATAAAAAGATGTTACAGACCAGCCCCATTGAACCCAACATAAAACGCTGTAGTCTGACTCACACAAGCTGGTAAATCTACTGACGTATAAAAGCAGCTTCTCTAGCAGATAAAGGCTCTGAAAGGCTGAACAATTTCTGAGCAGAAATACATTTATTCCAAGTGACATCACCCTAACATATGGCATATGGAATACACTGCAATGTGAGAAACAGACACAAAATAATCTCCAATCACACAAGTAACAATTAATCCGTATTGCTATAGCATCAAAACGTCAAAACAAATCCAAGGAGTTCAGTTTAGCTGAGCAAACACGTTGATGGGAGTAAATGTAACAACTTCATAACCCTGAAACATACAAAGGCTGCTATAACCTGCATGGGAACTTGTGAAGACAAGCCGTAACTGCATAGACACCTGCAGCACTCATAAATCAGATTATACACCATGGAAATAAGTATACAGTGAGGTGCCAGGGAGCATACTAGGGACAGCAGCAACATAACAAAGCTCTGCAACGTTCAGCCATGACATTGTGTTCTGCAGCTTGTGTGTAGCATTCGGGTATTCAACATGCAGCCTTTCAGCTGCCGGGGTACTACGTATCTCAGGATGCATTGCCATAGTTTTGCTGTTAGGACATGCAGGGATGTGTAGTTCCACAGCAGCTGGAGGGCCACATGTTAACTGCTTTAGAAGCACAGGTAATCAACTATTTATGGAGGTGTGTTTAAGAGTTGCCATCACCCCGGGCGCAGAGCCTTGGGGGCTGCACTGTCGCTGCCCCATGGTCCTGGCATCTGGGTAGCCGGGAGACTAGAATGGCACCCTGCAACCAGTAGCGATGCTTCCAAAGAACGTACCAGCATGCTCCCTGCAGTGTATGAGCTGTCAGGGCATCCGGGCAGCTCAATGCTATGTCCTGCCGACAGCCCCACAGATAACGTCGCTAGTTTAGTGGCGGCACAAGGTGGCATGGAGCCCTTCTCTGCTGTTGTATACAATAAAGCACAGGAAACCAGGGCATTACGGTGGAGTTGTGTACTGCACATTTCAGTGGGCAACTGTGACTTTAGGATGGTGCAGAAGGAATACCAGGGGGCAATTTATGCAAAATGGCCAAGGCATTTCATGTTATGATTCTGTGGCTCAGAAAAAATAAGAAATAATGAAATCTATAGCATTCGTGTGCACAAACTATGCAAAATACATAATACGTTTTGTACATGTGTTGGTCCATTTTCAGTCCTGACTCTTGTACATATATTGTATATACCAATGTTTCCCAACTCCGGTAATTCAGGGACCCCTAACAGTGCACGTTACAGATCTCCCATTTGGTGCACAGGTGCAGTCATTGGGGTCATTCTGACCCAATCGCACGCTGCAGTTTATCGCAACGGTGCAATCGGGTCAGAACTGCGCGTGCGCCGGCGCATGCCAGACGCCGCTGCGGTACAATCGCCCCTGCCTGATTGACAGGCAGAGGCGGTCACTGGGCGGGGGATGAAACGGCGGCGCTTGGCCGCCATTTCGTGGGCGCAGTCCAGCCAACGCAGGCGTGGCCAGACCGTGTGGGCCGCATCGGTTGCGCGACGTCACACGCAGCCGCTGCGGGCTGGGTGCGACGAATAGCTCCCGGCCAGCACGCTAAAGCTGCGCTGGCCGGGAGCTACTCCTAAAGTGCAAAAGCATCACTGCTGTGCAATGCTATTGCGCTTCTGTGGGGGAGGGGGAAGGGGGAGGCGGCACTGACTTGCGGGGCGGGATAGCCCTGTGCTGGGCGTCCCCCCGCATGTCTATGATCGTAGCCTTGCAAAAGTTTGCAGGGATACGATCAACTCGGAATGACCCCCATTATTGGCTGACATGTTTTACAAGATCCCCAGGTGGAGCCACAGTAATTAGGTAACTTGTGATAGGGAGGAGACCTGGAACCTAAAGCACAGATAGGGGTCCCTGAGGACCGGAGTTTGGATACACTAATATATGCTTTTCTCTTTTCTTTACTTATTTGAGAAATTTTGTTTATGTAAACTGTGGAATTTTATTTTTCTACAGTCTGGTCCATAAAATCATTAGTAGTATTCTTCCTGTAAATGTCGCAAATGCCAGGACTTTTTGCATATATAGATATGTTGACCTTCATTTCTCTTTCCTATCCTATCTTCATTTATTTGGTCTTCTTTGTGTGTCCCGACAAGTGTACAAGGGAAATCTCCAGTGGGCTCCACTGCCTTAGGGTCCCATCCCCTCATCTGAGAGCCAGGTCCAAGATAGTGCACTCAGATTATACAGTACATTGTTTCTCTGCTAAAGGGTCAGTAACTTTGGTGGAGCCATGGTGGACCATGAATGAACTTGGGTACTTCTTTTGTTTCTATGCCCTCCTACCAAACAAAGTGGGCCGTCCAGACACACCAAACGCTCCTCCTTTATAAAGTGACCCTTTTCTTTACAGGTTGACCATGTTCCCCCAAATGGTTGGTTCAGTCCATCTGTGGTGGTTGGCCATACACCCCCTTAAGCCTGGGCCCCTGCCACTGCATTCCCGGTGGGCTCTTGATCCACTCAGACATTGTGTGGATGGAGCAAATCTCATATCTCGTGTGTCCTCTTGATAAGTTTCAGATTAATGGAATCACTAATCTAGGAGTCGAGTTAAACAGCTATTGAATCCAGAAGCCAGTGAATATATGTAGAGCAGGCATATCCAAACTGCGGCCCTCCAGCTGTTGTGAAACTACATATCCCAGCATGCCCTGACACAGTTTTGCTGTCAGAGAATGCTAAACCTGTGTCAGGGCATGCTGGGATGTGTAGTTTCTCAACAGCTGGAGGGCCGCAGTTTGGACATGCCTGATGTAGAGTATAGTGCACATAAGGAGAATCTCTGTTTCCGTATAATACTTCTAGATTGCCTTTGGGGACCACAGTGATTACACTGTTATGTTTTTGTTACATTTGGTCCCAGGTGGAGAAGAGGGCCTGACTCCACATAATCTGGGTAACAAGTGCCCCCTTCCACCGCAGTTGCTCTAATGCCTAGCAGTTAAATGAAGACTTGCAGAGGTTAGGTCAGGGGCCTAATCCATTATTTGTACTGGCCCCACCATTTCTGATGGCAGCCCTGACTACTTCTACTTCCCAGTATATTACGGTACAGATCAATGAAGGTGCACGCCAATTAAAATGTTGCCATATAGGAAAATGTTTATTAAGCTTTACATATAACGCAGCCTGATCTAAAGAGGGAATGTAGATTTGTTCTACAGAAAGTCAGTGACTAATATGAGGCTGTAATGGCAAAAAATGATGGAACTGCCCATAGAAGAATAAGGAGCCTCACAAGCTCAGCTGATCCCCTTCTTGTTCTTCAGGTTTGTCATGACTGTAATAATTTAAGCACTTACGGCTCAAACAAATAATCTCTTTTTCTTTCCAATTATTACCACACTTCATACCTGCCGTAAACATTGCATAACAAGAAAAGTCATTGTCCTGGCTACACACGGACAGCACTCTCCCCCGGGCTCCATTCTCAAACACTGATCCGGTAAGTGGCTACAAGTGGTTTGAAGTTTGCAGAAAACCCTGAGACCTCTTAGAAATAAACAATAATATTATTCCGTGCCCTAGAAATAGGCCCCCTTTCTGCTCCCTGGTCTCACCCCACCCCTCCCAGGTGCAGGGTTTACAAAGAGCACCTAAGGGAGGCCAGTGTTATGTGACCCAGGTATTTACTCAGCTAAGCGGAACACACCCATAGGAAGAATGTTCTATGCTGACAGAAGATTGTATTGCAGAACAGAGTCTACTGTAGTCCCCCAACAAAAGAGAAGTAGTGTATCAATCACAGAGGCATCAAAGAAGGCCATCTTCTACAATCACTGTAAATGTATATATTTCTCTTATGTCACTGATGGTGGAGAGTGGACAAAGGGACAAAGGAGCTAGCACTTAAATTAAAACTATGCCTTTAAGTCTAACTCCTCCCCTCAGCAACTCCCAACAGGCCAGTGTGGTTTTAGTGCCCCCTTGAGTAGACATGTTTATTGGGACTGCTGTTGTAGCCCTGCTTCTTAGTTAGATTTGTTTTTTTTTGTCATTTTTTTTAATTTGTTTTCACTTTCCCTCAGGGGCTTGGACACTTATTTATGGCTGCGTTCCTTGAAGGAGCAAGTTTCAGCTTTGTCAGTTTATTTATTTCCAGCGGCGTCTTGAGGTTCAGACCTTTTTACAGGGTCTGTTGTGGGTTCAGCCTCCATATTCTTCGTTGGTGGCTCAATGGTATTTGAACCTTGTCCTCTTGGCTCTCAAGCAGGCTCCCGTTGAGCCTTTGGATTTGGCGGACTTTAAATTTGTTACTTGGAAACTGGTTTTCACATGGCCATTGCCTCAGCTCAGTGTGTCTGTGAGTTGGGTGCTTTGTCTTGCAGGCTGCCCTTTCTTATATTCCATGATGATAGGGCAGTTCTCCAGACATTCCCTACTTTCTAGCCGAAGGTTGTTTCAGGTTTCCACTTGAACCAGGACATCGTCTTTCCAGTGTTTCCTCCGTCTGCGATTTCTTGGTACTGGGACGATCTGGCTCTGTTAGATGTCGTCCGGGCCTTGATGATCTATTTGGACAGGACTTCCGCCGCACTGATTTTACTTATGGTGTTTTATGACCCTAAAAAATGTGGTTGGCTTGCTTCAAAGCAAACCATTTCATGTTGGATCCGCCCCGTCATCTCTTGGGCCTAGTCTTGTGCGGGGAGGCCGACTTCAGACAGCGTGTTGGTACATTCTACTAGGGCGGTGGCAACCTCCTGGGCGATGCGGCATGGGGCTTCTTCTGAGCAGGACTGCGACTTGGTCCTCTGGCCACAATTTTGATAATTGTTACAGTTTTCATGCTTTTACCTCTGGTGATGGCCACTTTGGGCACACAGTTCTCCGGTCAGGCAGCCTGAGCGTTCCCTCACCTGGGGGCAGCTGTTGAACGTCCTTTTGTCCAGTTCTGAAGTGACGTATGAGAAAAGGATTTCTGGTTACTTACCGTTGAATCCTTGTCTATGTGTCATGTTGGGGAACACTGCGTTCCCTCCCACATGCTCTGTTGCATGGTGTTATGTTCTTGTCTATCTTTACCCTATGGGTTATATTTTATTGTTGTTACAACAGATTCACTGCGATACGGCTTCTCCTTACTGGTTTCTTTTAAAGTTACACTGACCTGTTGTGAGTTGCTGAGGAGAGGCGCTTAGGCTTAAAGGCATAGTTGTAATGTGCCTCCTCCTACTGCACACCAGCAATCCCATTATCCACTGTCCCCCAGCATGACTCAGAGAAAAGGATTCAGCGGTAAGTAACCAAAAATCCTCTTATTGTGTCTCTAGACTTATTATATGCCACTCCTGTCCTATCATTCATTCTCTATATCCATATAACTCTGTAATCAAGTGACGTAAAACAATTTAAGGCCCTCAGACTCCTGATGCACCAGAACAGAAGCAAGGCGTTGTTACACAGCACAAACACCAGGGTAACCCACAACATGCTTGTCAACCATAGACATACCTGCGACATAGACCATGTGACTGCACTGAGAACTCTCTATTGTCAAATAATCAACAGGAGGAGGACTGAGGTCGGGGAGGTTGCATGTGACCCCGTAGAGGAAATCATGTGGCTATTAGGCTACTCATCTTCCAGTGCTCTCTATCTCAACACTATAAATATCAGCATCCTTAGGTCTCATTCACCCTAGACCCAAGGACAACTTCTCATGCTTCAACCAAGTCCCTATCCCTTCACTAAGTCCAATATTGAGCACTTAGGATTTGCGATCTATGTAAAAAGAGGGCATTGCTCATGCTTCAACCAAGTCCCTATCCCCTCACTAAGTCCAGTATTGAGCACTTAGGATTTGCGATCTATGTAAAAAGAGGGCATTGCTCATTCTATATGAGGCATAAGGTACATAGGCTGCCCAAGGTCCATTGATTCTACGGCCATTTGAGAATGGAAGCAGATAGTGGATGCTGCCCAACTGCTCTGATTGAAAATTTCACACATTTTCATCAGAGAGGCCAGGCAGCCCTTCTACACGACTCCTATCCTGTAGCCAGACAGTGAATGGCTGTCAGCATGGCAATTGGTACAGTCGATGGCTGGAGCTTTCCACCAATCAAAGTGATGACAGCCATTCACCGTATGGAAGCATGTAAAGAAACAGTGGTGACCGCACGAGGAGCAGATTATGATTGCACTACGTGTGCTAATTGTGGCCCCAAAATCTAAACACTGCTCTCAGAGTTACTCTAGTGGCTGGGATTAGAGTAGCCATGATCCAAGGCTTCCGCAAGTGAGTGTAACTAAGCTGTGCTCTATCTGTATGTAGCTTATTTTACAAAGGGTTATAACAAGCACTTTGACTGAACACTGCAGTAGATCTCTGTGTGGAAGGACTTGCTTTCTCCTTGTTTACAAATGGGAAATGACTAGGGTCGACGTGTCCAAGCACCAGCCCTGCAATGAAACCATGGCACAAAATGGTATGCTTGTTTAACATCTCTTTCCCATAAGCCCCTGCAGCTCACTGGTTGCAAAATGTGTTTAATAGGCGAAGACGGTGTAAAACGCCAAAGCCATTTACTCTCACAATAATTTTTTGTTGTTTCGTTTTATTATTCTCATTCTCCAAATATAACCACATTTATACAATGCTTGGATAAGTATTTGGAACCGTGTCATGTTCTTATATTTCATTTCCCATGACAAGTACATGAAACTGTGGGAGATTCCGAGTCGTACGGATCTCGGCCGCAATTGAGTGGGTGCAACTGCATCAATTGGGCTATCGTACTTAGGCAAAGTGTAATGAGGGGGGGTGTAGCCGGAACTGCGGGCTTTGCTATGGTAAGTGTACGTGTAGATGTTCAATTTCAGGCGGAGCTTATGCACCAAGGATGGGCTGATAGTGAGGACAGCTGCTGCCACAAATGGACGTACAGGAGTGGTGCGGCCGTGTTTGCGGCTGCCTCATGAGTACTGGTGAAGATCCTCATTTTATTTCCAAACATGCAATGAAGGCCTACTGTATGCATCTGAGGGTTTTTTAATGAATAGCCATGGTTGTTACATGGAAACTCTCCACTGCGCAAAGGTGAATGACAGAGGTTGATTACTGCCCTATCAATAAATACACTCATCTGAATTGAGTCTGCATAATGAAGTGTCCATACTTTGGCCTAATTATCTCTACTGTGCATATATCTTGATTATTCAATAAACCTGTTGGCCTTAATGGACATGCAAATGGTTTCTATTACCATGTGTATGATGGATTGAGTGTGTCGGATTTATCAGTATTATAACAGTTTTATATTTTTCTATAGGTAGAAACAGAAAAACCTGTGAAATGAAAAGCAAAGATCACAATTATCCAACTGCGTAGTAAGCTCAGACATACCTGTGTCTGTCTCGTTCACACAGGTTCTCCAAGCACTGGTAAAACTGCGCAGCTTCTACTCCGTCCAGAGATGCGCTCTCAGTGTAAGGCTGCCGCTGGCGTGACGTTGCAGACCGTGACGTAGGGACTATGACAGTGTTTAAGGTCTTTCCGGTCAGCAGGTCCTGATAAATAGCAGCAGCACTGTCCAAAAACTCTGCAAATATAAGACATGGCGTGACTTCACATGTCCATCACGTATAACCCCAATCTGTACAATGACATGGCGTGACTTCACATGTCCATCACGTATAACCCCAATCTGTACAATGACATGGCGTGACTTCACATGTCCATCAATTATAACCCCAATCTGTACTATGACATGGCGTGCCTTCACATGTCCATCACATATAACCCCAATCTGTACAATGACATGGCGTGACTTCACATGTCCATCACATGTAACCCCAATCTGTACAATGACATGGCGTGACTTCACATGTCCATCACGTATAACCCCAATCTGTACAATGACATGGCGTGACTTCACATGTCCATCACATATAACCCCAATCTGTACAATGACATGGCGTGACTACAAGTCACGCCATGTCATCATCACATATAACCCCAATCTGTACTATGACATGGCGTGACTTCACATGTCCAACACATATAACCCCAATCTGTACAATGAAATGGCGTTACTTCACATGTCCATCACATATAACCCCAATCTGTACAATGACTAGAGATGAGCTGATTCGGTTTTACTCGGTTCTCAAAACGGCATCTTATTGGCTATCCAAAACACGTGACATCCGTGAGCCAATAAGATGTCGTTTTGAGAACCGAGTAAAACCGAGTAAAACCAAATCCGCTCATCTCTAACAATGACATGGCGTAACTTCACATGTCCATCACGTATAACCCCAATCTGTACAATGACATGGCGTGACTTCACATTTCCATCACGTATAAACCCAATATGTACAATGACATAGCGTGACTTCACATGTCCATCACGTATAACCCCAATCTGTACAATGACATGGCGTGACTTCACATTTCCATCACGTATAAACCCAATATGTACAATGACATAGCGTGACTTCACATGTCCATCACGTATAACCCCAATCTGTACAATGGCATGGCGTGACTTCACATGTCCATCACATATAACCCCAGTCTGCACAATTTGTATAATGACTATAGGCAATGAACTGCTTCCCCTACCTAATGCTTTAATGAGACCAGACATCCTGCAAAGGACTAGTGACATTATGCAGACACCAACTCACAGAGGGCAGATACAGGAGCAGAGCTGTCACAGTGCTGCCGACTGGTCCTGTGTAAGTGGTTGGATACTCACCAGAGTAATAAAACTGGATCTGGAAGGCATATAGGAAATCGGAGAACGACATCAGACAGTCCATTGCATCGTCCATCAGAACAATCCTGCCGAAAGAGGAAACAAAGACTGAAAGCAGACACTGGGATTACTATTCCAAGCTAGTAGAGATAAAGGGGCTCATTCCGAATCATGTGCAATGCAGATATCTGTGCACAGGGTTGACGCTTTCAACTGCGTCTGCATCTAAACTGCTATAAAGCCGCACAGTCCATGTATCTCATGGATGAGTCAAAAACATATTGGAAATGTATTGAGTGCTCCTGTCAAGTGACTGGGTGGTGGCTACTCAGACACACAGAACTGTACCACCTCATAGATGTGTTATAGGAGCGCTGCGGGCATGTTGCAGACACTTTGCTGCTTATATTGGAGGTCACACTCTGATACGAGAATCTGCATCTGTATTGATGGCGCGCTTGATGGTAGGGTCTACGCAAGCACAAAAGGGACGTCCCAGCCCTGGCACAGTCAGAAGTGCGGCTGTACCCCAAGGATAGGGCTGATACAACCATTAGCATAAAGTTGCAAACATGACTACGGCAAAAGGTGCGAATGCGTTTGCAGCAGCGTGCGACTCTAAATAAGACCCACAGTAGGAAGACAGACCATGCAAATGGGATTCTTAAAGCATCATACACTAGAAACAATACTTCGTCAACAAAGACAACAACATCATTTAAAATGTACCCGTGCTGTACCTAACACAGTCCAGGATGGTAACCGATTTCACCAACATTAGGACGCCACAGAATGACTGTAAATACATACATTAGATTGCCGCATTTGAATTCTGTGCGGAGTATATGTGCTAAGTCTTGAGGACTGAAAAAGTAGAGAGAGATAAAGTTCCAACCAATCAGCTCCTGTCATTTTTCAGACACAGGAGCAGATGTATTAAAGATACGATAATGGAAAGAAATGGGAGCGCTGAATGAGTCTAAAGAGTAAATTTATTATTAAGACGGATAAAAACAGTGTTTCATTAAACACATTAATAAAAATAAAGATGAAAATGTCCATACATAAAATGACCCATTAATGAATAAATAAAAAATCACAAATATATGATAATAAATTTGACAGCAATATAGCACCTGAAGAGACATCAGATGGAAAAAGTCTTTGTGAACCTTAATGAAAAGGTGCAATGATGCTTGGTGATTTTTCAACCGTGCGTCCACGGATAAACATATTATGTGAGTGGAGACTTATAAGAGGTACCTCTAATATGAATCACTGTTGCAAATTAAAGTCTCACCTCTCCTTAAGCACATGCAAGCCGCATGAAGTGTTGGAAACGGCTCTGTTGGGACGGGCAAGCAGTATCCCAATGATGGAAATGCGGACACCGGCACTGTGCTAATACCACATTTTTAGATGGAAATAGTGTGGAAAACCCAATTCCTCCTATGGTGTGTCATCCGATGGAAGAACGCTTCTTCGTTCTGAGCGCTGTACTGAGCCGGGTGTGTGCGGCGGCTCGATGCAATCAGAGTACAGAGTGTCACGCCGCTGGAAGAATGTCCGTGTATTGCGGCTGAGCTCTAATCGGTCCACACAACTCAAGGGTATCAGGGAAATATCGCAGTCAGACTAGATCCTTCACTGGGGTGCCTTAACGCGTTTCTCGGCCTGTAGCACTGGCCGTTTCATCAGAAGGGAAATGAAAGGCTGCCCGCCCACAACTGGTGAGCGGCCATCTGAGTCTCAGTAGGTGTGTGTGCATTGTGGAGCGCCAATTTCTTGTATATGCAGATGTATTAAGCCTGGAGAAATGATAAAGCAGTAATAAGTAGAAGTAGTAATAAGTAGAAGGTGATAACGCACCAGCCAATCATTACAGGTTTTAAAAATGACAGCTAGGAGCTGATTGGCTGGTGCATTATCACCTTCCACTTATCACTTCTTCAGGCTTAAAGCATCTGCCCCACAGCCGGTAACATGGCTGATTGGCTGGTACTTTATCTCCATCCACGTTATCTCTCTCCTAGGCTTAGTACACATTACTAGTGAACCGATGCGGTCTCGTGAATATTGAATCAGCATTCAAAATCGCTGTCTCTGTTGCAGGTAGATTAATGGGTGCTACTATTTATCATCATCACTGACTACTTGTATGGTGCCACAAATTCCATAGCGTCGGATAATTAACACACAAATACATGAGTACATATTAAGCCTAATAATAAGATATGTAGTACAAATACATCTCTGAGTTCGGCAGGGGCAATGACACAACAAGAACACAAAACAAGTGCACATTCCAGGCCTGATTATGAGACGGACATAAACAATGAGTTGTAGCAAATGGTACATGCGCAGAAGGGAATTTATGCATTTGTGCATCTCTGTCTGATTCTGAGTTGCCCGGATTTTGGCTGAATCTCTCTATTCATGAAATGGGCATTTCAGGATGGCAACACTGCAAATCACAAGCAAGAGAACTGTGGCATGGGACTGTCATGGGTGTGCAGCTACTGTATATTTCTGCTATGCTGAGTCGCATGTACAGCATAGGTAGGGAAGCCTGTTAGTGATAGTGAATGGGAAACATGGGTCAGGTGTAAGTGCGGAGTACTAATAATGACAGTTGCGGCTGTGGACGGAGAAAACAGTGAGCGTTGAAGAGGGACAGATTTAATAGGTGAGCTACTGCCTGGCAGGTATTTGGGGAAAGGGAGTGGATGTAAAGGGAAATAACAGCATCAAGGGGAAGACTGAGGGAGAGGAGAGTGAGGATCTCAGTCACAAACCGTAATGAAAAAGAGAGCAGGCGGCAGAGAAACAAGCTGACATTTGTGAAGAGGCCATGGGGGTTGTCGGACAGGGTAGACTGGAAGATTTTGTCAAAAGAGAGGGCAGTATAGTAGAATTGTATGATGTGGATGTAATCAGTGTCTGAACAGGAGGGTGGAACACTTGTGAAGGTAGTCAGTGAAAAAGTGGTGTAGCGTAGACAAGAAAGAAAAATCTGATTTCAAGGGAGTGCTTGAAATTTGGGGAGAGTGTGGTTGGGCAAGGTAGGGAGTTCTATAAGTGGGGAGCAGTGCAGGAGAGGTCTTAATACCTGAAGTTTGAGGAGGAAATGAAAGGAGAGGAGTAAGTCAGAGGTAGAGAGCTGGAGCTGAGATAGAGCTAGAGGTCAAAGATGCATATTAGGGAAGCATTGGTGAGGGCCTTGCAGGTGAGGGTAAACAGTCTGAAGTGAAAGCTCAAGAAATGGGAAGCCAGTGATGGGATTTACAAAGAACTGGTGCATATGAGGAACTGCCGGAGAGACAGATACACCTAGCCGCTGCAGTCTGCATGGACTGAATAGGGGAGAGGCGGAAAGGCCAGCAAGGAGACGCTTACAGTAGACCAAGAAGGAGATAAAGTGCCTAATTCAGACCTTATCGCAGCAGCAAAATCTTTCTCTAATGGGCAAAACCATGTGCAATGCAGGTCGGGCAGATATAACACATACCTCCCAACTGTCCCGATTTTCACGGGACAGTACTGTTGTTTTGGGACTGTCCCATTGTCTCACCCGCGGGGCTGTAGTTGCCGCGGTCGAGTGGGGGTGGGTGGGGGGCTTTGGGTAAGGGGGCAGTTGAGCGGCTCTGTCACGCGCTTCTCTGCTTAGTAGAGCAGCAGTGAATAGACACTGAGCACTTCAGCGTTTATTTACAGGAGACAAAGGGAGAGAGGGCATGGCAGCAGCTCACAGAGCGCTGGGTATGCTCCCTCAGTGACGAAAATGGGGAGGCGCGGCATGCAGTCGCAGCATTGCCGTGAAGCCACGCCCCTTTCCAAAGGCCGGTCCCTATTTCGATAAGATAGATGTTGGGAGGTATGATAGCATGTGCAGAGAGAATTAGATTTGGGTGGGTTATTTTGTTTCTGTGCAGAGTAAATACTGGCTGCTTATTTTTACACTGCAATTTATATTTTAGTTTGAACACCCCCCACCCAACTCTAACTCTCTCTGCGCATGTTACATCTGACCACCTGCAGTGCAGCACGGTTTTGCCCATTAGAGAAAAATGTTCCTGCTGCGACCAGGTCTGAATTAGGCCCAAAGAGTGAGTGACCACAGTTTGTGTTACTTCTTGATTGAGAAAAGGAAGAAATTTCAACATTATGTGATGGTAAATATGGAAGGACTGCGGAAGGGACTCGAAGTGTATGAGGAGTCAATGATGACATAAATACAGCATTCTTGGTCACAAAGGAAAGTGAGATGTTAAACGTGATATAATGGGGGGGGGGGGGGGGTATAATGATACTGGAAGAAGGAGTTCAAATTTAAACATGTTTAGTTTAAAGTGGTAGTGGGACATCCAAATGGAGATGGCAGGGAGGCAGTTAGACATGCTGGATAAGAAAGGAGGAGAGGTAGATTTGGGTGTCATCTCTCATCAAGGTATTAGGAGAGTGCAATGGAGTGTCCAAGTTCCCCCCAGAGAGGAGGTGTGGTTAGAGAAGTGCAGAGAGCCAAGAACAGGACAGGAGGGACCTAGATTGAGAGGCTGAAGAATTTGAGAATGGAGAAGCAAACCTTTTATTTCCTAATGGTAGATCACTGGTTACTTTATTGAGGTCAGTTACAGTGGGATGAAGAGGGATGAAAATAGAATACAGAGAGTAGATGAAAGAGTGGATGAAGAGTAAGTGGGCCAAGGCAGTCATTCAAGACGTTTGGAATCAAATGCAACAGAGAAATGAGGCAAAGGGAAGTAGGATCAAGAAATTAGGTCTTGAGACAACAGAAGACAGGAACATGTCTGAAGGAGGAGGGAAAAGCATCAGTGGAGAGGTATAGGGGTTGAAGGGGTTTGCTAGTTTCCAGCAAGCATTATGGTACAGGGAGTGGAGGTGAAGAAGGTGGCAGCGAGTTAACACTAGTCAACTGAATATAGGATTAAAGAGGGTTGAGATAAGAGGTTTGAAGTATGTTTGAAGTTTTTTGTTGAGAGAGGGGGCAGTGTAGTAGGAAGATAAAATTAATAGATGTGGTTGATGTCGGAGTAGGATTTCTTCCATTGACAGTTACAGTAGGAGAGAGGAGTACTTTGGAGGTAGCGAGGCTGTAAGAAATGCCAGGGTTAGGGTTGAAACTGTAGTTTTGGCTTCTATATCAACGGTATTGGAAAGTATGCTGTTGTACAGAGATAAATGAATAACGGCAGTATATGGAAGACTTGGAAGCGAGGACAGGTTTCGAGAGAGGTGGAGAAGTGGATGGAATCAGGGCCATTAATGTTTTACTGTGTGCATATTGATTTTGGTGGAGGAGATGTACAGTAACAGGAATTATAGGATGCAGACATTGTGATCAGAAAGCAGTACATCAGAATTAGAGAAGTTTGAGATGTTGCAAAAAGTAGATGAACAATAGGTTGTAGAAATGACCATCAGGAAGGATGAGAATAGGTCCATTGGTAGAGTGGATGTAGGAGGTGAGAATAAGCAGTTTAGAGGTAGCAGTGCCACTAGCGATGGTAAATCCCTGACAATAAAAATAGGTAGATTGATGGAAAGAGTGGGAAAGCCAGGCTGAGTAGTTGTTAGGAATGTAGAGGCCTGGAGAGGATAGATGATAGATAGAGGTACAATGGAAGGAACGGTGTATGGAATTGACTCTGTAGAAAGAGAAGGTGAGGGAGGGTACAAGAGGAAACTTTAGGTACAACAAAGAGACAGAAGGATGTCTACTCCACCACCATGTCGGTCACCAGGACAGGGAGTGCTGTCGAATGAGAGACTATTATAAGGTAGTGCAACAGGGGATGTACAGTAGTACCAGAGGTAGAGGATCTAAGTTTCAGAGAGAGCAAGGAGACTTAAAGAGTGAGGAAGGAAAACTAATGAATGGATCTGAGTTTGTTGCAGACAGATCAGATTAGCAAAGGAAAAAGCTGGGTGAAAGCAGGGATAATATAGTGGTTGTAGGCAGTGTTAGAGTGGGGCATGAAAAGCCCACGGGGGGAATGCTGTTGTAGCTGCCCATGCTTAAGGGTGTGGCCAGGCTCCACAGGGGCATGGCCAGCCACCACAGAGGTTTAGCTAACCATTACAGAGTACATGTTCTGTGCCCCTTGTTAAATATATAATAACGAGATTTATGGTAAGAACTTACCGTTGGTAAATCTCTTTCTGCAAGTTACACTGGGCTCCACAAGGCGCCCACCCTGATGCACTTTGCTTCTTTGGGTTGGTATGGCATGAGCCTTACCAAGGGTCGCACCACGGTGGGCCGCCCAAGAAGGTCCAACCGACCGAGTAGAATGGGCTTCAATGGTAGCAGGAGCTGGATGACCAGCCTGTACATAAGCACGTGCAATCACCATTCTAATCCATCGGGCCCGGGTCTGCTTGGAAGCAGACCAGCCACGTTTGTGAAAACCAAACAGTACGAAGAGAGAATCAGATTTCCCAATGGAGGATGTTCTCTTCACAGAGATACGGAGGGCCTGTACCACATCCAAAGATCGTTCTTTGGGAGACAACTCAGGAGAATTACAAGCCAGAACCACAATCTCCTGGTTAAGGTGGAAGGAAGACCCCAACTTGGGTAACCAACCCGGTCGCGTTCTAAGAACCATCTGGTCATGGTGAAAAATCAAATGGGGGGACTTACAGGATAAGGCACCCAAGTCAGAGACCCGATTAACTGAAGCAATAGCCAGCAAAAACAAAACCTTAAGGGAGAGCCACTTAAAGTCCACAGATGCAAGAAGTTCAAACGGATACTCTTGCAAGGCCTCCAGAACCACCGACAGATCCCAAGGGGCCACAGGCGGTATAAAAGGAGGCTGAATCCGCAACACGCCCTGAGTGAATGTATGAACATCGGGTAAGGCAGCAATCTTTCTCTGAAACCAAACCAACAAGGCAGAAATGTGAACCTTGAGGGAGGCCAGACGAAGGCCTAAGTCCAGGCCCTGTAGCAGGAAGGCCAACAGTTTTGGCCGTGCTAAACTTGAAAACGTCATGATTGTGAGATGCACACCAAGTAAAGTAAGCATTCCCTATGGTAAATCTGAGCAGAATCCGGCTTACGGGCCTTCAACATAGTTTGAACGACCGCCTCAGAAAATCTCTTGGCCCTCGGGATGGAAGCTTCAAGAGCCATGCTGTCAAAGCCAGACGGGCCAAGTCCTGGTAAACACAAGGGCCCTGAACGAGGAGAACTGGTCATTGTGGAAGTAGAAGGGGACGATCCAACGAGAGGCCCTGTAGATCGGAGAACCAGTGCCGCCTGGGCCACGCTGGAGCAACCAGAAGTAGGATTCCTCCTTCTTGCTTGAACTTCTGTATTACTCTGGGCAGGAGCGACACCGGAGGGAACACATGCGGCAGCCGATAGTTCCATGGGATTGACAGAGCATCCACGAACGCTGCTTGAGGATCCCTTGTCCTTGCTCCGAAGACCGGAACCTTGTGATTGTGTCGAGACGCCATCAGGTCCACATCTGGAAGGCCCCACTTGTCCACGAGAAGTTGAAACACCTCTGGACGGAGGTTACATTCTCCAGCGTGTACATACTGACTGAGAAAGTCCACTTCCCAGTTTAGGACCCCCGGAATGAACACTGCGGATATGGGCGGTCGATGGCGTTCTGCACACTGAAGAATCCGTGATACTTCCCTCATTGCCATGCGGCCTCGAGTGCCGCCTTGATGATTGATGTATGCCACCGTGGTGGTGTTGTCCGATAGTACTTGAACAGGTCTGTTCTGTATTAGATGCTGGGCCATTGTCAACGCATTGAACACTGCCCGCAGTTCCAGAATAATTATCGGGAGTAGAGACTCCTCCTTGGTCCACCGACCCAGAGGAGAGTGTTGTTCAACACAGCGCCCCAACCTCTCAGACTGGCATCCGTGGTCAGCAGGACCCAGTTGGATATCCAGAAGGGACAGCCCCTGCTCAATCGTTGGTCCTGAAACCACCAGCTCAGTGACAGGCGGACCTCCGGAGACAAGGAGATCATGTGAGATCTGATCCGGTGAGGCAGGCCATCCCACTTGTTCAGAATTAACTTCTGCAGAGGGCGAGAATGGAATTGATCGTACGCCACCATGTCGAAAGCCGGCACCATGAGACCTAGCACTTGCATTGCCGAATGTATCGACACTTGCGGATGAGATAGGAAGCATCGAATCCTGTCCTGAAGCTTCAGGACTTTCTCCTGAGACAAGAACAACCGTTGGTTGTGAGTGTCCAATAACGCTCCCAGGTATATCATGCTCCGAGCAGGAACCAGGGAGGATTTCTTCCAGTTGATTAGCCACCCATGGACTATCATGAACTGGAGCATCAGAACTAGATGACACAGGAGAAGTTCTGGGGAATTTGCCAAGATCAATAAATCGTCCAATTACGGTAGGATTCTGACCCCTTGATGGCGGAGTGTAGCCGTCATGACCGCCATTACTTTGGTGAAAACTCGGAGAGCCGTTGTCAAACCAAAGGGCCCGAAATTGGTAATGAAGGTAGCCCACCGCAAACCTCAGGTACTGGCGATGAGACACTGCAATAGGAAAATGCAGGTAGGCATCCTGTATGTCCAGGGAGACCATATAGTCCCCAGGCTCCAAGGCCAGAACAATAGAGTGCAGAGTTTCCATACGAAACTAGGAGACCCGCACATACTTGTTCAAGGACTTTAAATTGAGAATGGGCCGCCAGGACCCGTTCGGTATCAGGACTAGGAACAGCGGTGAATAGTACCCCTTGCCTCTCTGAGTCAGAGGCGCCTGTACTACCACTCCTGTTGTCAGGAGGGAATGTACCACTGAATGCAGAGTGTTTGCCTTTGCCAGGTCCAGAGTAACATCTGTCAGGCAAAATCGATGAGGGGGACGATTCTTGAAGGGTACGGCGTAACCTCGAGCGACGACTTCCCTTACCCAGGCATCGGAAGTGGTCTTCAACCATTCCTGGGCAAAACCCAGAAGTTGGCCCTCCCACCCTGAGATCCCCGCCCCATCATGCGGAAGGCTTGTGAGTTTTAGAAGCAGGCTGATGGGCAGCCCAGGTCCGCTTCGGTCTGGGCTTGACAGGTCTGGAAGCACAAGCTTGCTTTGGGTACGCCTGACCTTTTGTTTTACCTGTAGGACGAAAGGGCCGAGGGAAAGTACTTTTAGCCTTCTGCGTGGAAGGAGCCGTACTAGGTAGGCAAGCTGTTTTAGCAGTAGGCAGATCAGCCACAATCTTATTGAGGTCTAATCCAAAGAGAATGCCTCCCTTGAAAGGAAGCACCTCCAGGGTTTTCTTGGAATCCATATCCACCGACCAGGATCTCAACCAAAGGATACGCCTGGCCAAGACGGACGTAATAGGCTGGCCACCAGCACCCCGGCATCGGAGGCCGCCTCCTTAAGGTACAGAGAAGCCGTGGTAACATACGAGAGACATTGTCGAGCATGCTCAGATGCGTTGGACGGCAGCTCCGCCTCTAGCTTCTGAGCCCACGCCTCAACAGCTTCAGCAGCCAAAGTTGCTGCAATGGTTGGCCTAAGCACAGCCACCGTTAGGGTGTAAATTGCTTTCAAACAACCCTCCACACGTCTATCAATCAGTTCCTTCAGAGAGGTGACAGTAATTACTGGCAGAGCAGAGGAAACTACCATGCACGCCACATGAGAATCTACAGGGGGAGGAGTTTCCCAATTTTTTTTTTACATAGCTCCGCAGAGAGAGGATAGTGAGCCAACAGTCTCTTATGCGGTGTGAAATCCGTTCCCGGATTATCCCATGAGTCCTGACGTATGTCAGCCAGGTGTTGAGAATGAGGTAAAACTTGTTTAACCACCTTCTTACGTTTAAACCTATCGGCTTTTTAAAGACAGGCTCAGGATCATCAGACACCTGAAGAATGAGCCTAATTGCTTCAATCAAATCCGTGACATCCACCAATGGTTTCCCTTCCCCATCAGAAACATCTGTGTCAGTGTCTGTGGGATCAGTATATGCACCATCCTCCTCAGAGGGAGTGTCTGTAATAGCAGTGGATTGGGAGGAGGTAATGGCCCGTTTAGAAGATTACTTAGTCTTAGGTGGGCGAGAGTGACACTTAGATTTAGTCAGTGACCGGTTCAAATGCTGTAACTGAGTGGAGATTTGATCTGCCCATGGCGTAGTAATAGAAGGGACCATAAACTGGTGCATTGGCACAGGTGGTCCTAACGGGGGCGCCAATTTAGTTACAAGCGTATTTAATAGCGTAAAAAACGTAGCCCAAGGTGGGTCCTGTGATGCTCCAGGTGCTACCGACCCACTGGGGGGTAAGGAACCCCCTGAACCTGAACTAACAACTGCCATATTTTCCTCCATCACGTCTGCGGCCTCACTACCACGCAGTGTGGGAGAAGCCCCAGCGTCGTTGCCACGTGTAGCAGACATAATGATGTGCACAATATCAGGCAACCAGGTACAAGGTATAGCAGCAATATACCTATCAAGAATACTCGGTGCAGTGTGCCTGTGACAGGTCAAACCGGGAGTTCAAGAGATATAAACTATATGGTGACTATAAATCGCAAGTAAAAATACGCAGCACGTATATCTTGTGATACAATCCTATATTAAATAGAGAAACCTGATACACTTAGCTCCCTCAGGTATAGCAATATAGGAGCAGCACACTGAGTGAAATACCCTGTATTAAGGCAACCACGCAGCAGTTACATGCACACACACATATATAGTCACAAGCGTACCATGCAGAAATTATGCACCATAAAACTGCACTGGACTAGCAATAAAGTAATACTCAGTATGGCTATATGTGTCAACAATAGATATAACAAAGCACAGTAGATACTGGATGTATATCACAGGGTGGTTGTACCACACAACCCTGAATGTATGCACTCTTTCTTAACTACAGTAACACTGTCCCAGTGACAGGTAGAATACTTAAGTGTCCTGTAAGAAGCACAGCACTGGCAATCAGGCGGTTCTACAGAGGAGGATTTGCCACAGCAGTCCCAGGAACAGCTCAGCTCAATCTGTGATGGCCGCTGGTCGTGAGTGAGGGAGAGATATGCAGCTCCAGGGCGGGAATATTTACAGAAATGGCGCCCTGGGGCTGGGTGGAGGGGCATCAGGTCCGGCCTGCTCCCCCTGCTGGCATCCCCACAGGGAGCTGCAGGCAGTGAAAAATGGGGGTTTATATAATTAAAAAAACCCTGACCTGTGCCTCTTAATTGTCCCTGGTGGCTAGTGGAGCAGCTGCCCAGTAATCAGTGTCCACGCAAGCGCGCGTGCGGCCCACCTCCTGCGGCCGCGCTGGATAGCGGTAAAGTGCGGGCACAGAAGCCCCTTACCTCCCCCGTACCTGTGGCCCCACGATCCGGGAGGATGGCGGCGTGTGTGTGACTGACCGTTGTGAAGGAACCAGAGCCTCCGCTACAGTGACCCGGCAACCAGGGCGCGGGAGTATACAGCGCCGCTGGGGGTGACGGAGCTGCAGACAGAAAAGTCTATGAGACTTTGCCTGCGGCAGCCCTTGTAGTCTGTAGAAGAATCTTCTTCTTTTCTTTTGAAATAAAGCTTCAATAGGCCTCCTGTTAAGTGCCTGCTTACTGCATGGCACCAACTTACAAACTGAGCTCCTGTGCACGGAGGCGGGGTGATATAAGAGGCGGCGCTATGCATCTTGGGAAGAAGGTCAAAGCTTTGAGCCTGTTGGTGACTCGGATCAAGATCCTACTCTACACCCCGATGTTAATCCTTGTGGAACCCAGTGTACCCCGCAGCAGAAACATGGGTCCCAGGGGGGATAAACCCCCGAGACTGCCATATGTGAGATGGTTAAGTGGTTGAATATCTTTTGAGAATTTAAGATTATATACACAAAGGGCCTGATGCGGATTGGCGTATATAAATAGGCTTATTTTGTGTGCATGGTAAAAATAGGTATATGTGCTCTGGTGCAGAGATGCATGTTTGCTATTATTTGTCATAATCAGGGCTGCTGAGAGCTGAATGGGGCCCGGGTACTGAGGGTGTGGCCAAATTCGTGAGGCGTAATAACCATGCCCCCTCCCAAAAAAAAGTTATGCGCTGTACCGCCAAGGGATACATTTCTCAGCCGACCCGGGCTCCTCCAATAAGCCTAGGCCAAGTAATCAGTACCCGGTCTGGGCGCAGCTGGTTATTATCAGTGCATCAGCCTTATTCTAGGTGCAAAATATACACCTCCAAGCAGACGTACTTATGCTTACATCCACCTCTGCATATCCTGCATTTATATGAAATCCGCCTATGTGACAGTAGCCTGTCGCAGCGCAGCTCCATAGCTGGGTGGTACAGGCACGAGTGATAATATAAATGCTGCATGCCGGTACTTGCTTATTACATCCCTCTATAGCGCTCATCTAATTTTATATATTCTGCAATAACACTTGTGCCAGTTGCTGTTTTATTAGTTTCGGTGTGTTATAATTTAAAGCAGACTGTGAAACATCTGACAAGGGCTGCAGATATCATATGGTGTACTAGCAGTTGCGCCAGGCGTTGCCTGGGTATATATACTGTATACTGTGTGTGTATATATATATATATATATATATATATATATTTTTTTTTTTTTTTTTTTTTTACTTCTCTCTCTCTAAAGTTCTTTGTCCACCAAACTGCATGCCCCCAGACACAGGGTGATACTACGCCTTCTTTTATGGACAGGTCATTATCAGGAAATGAATTTGTTGGGTCGACCCTATGTAGGTCGACACTATTAGTTGAAGGCAGTAGGTCAACAACTGGAAAAGGTCGACATGATTTGGTGTCGTTTTGTTCGTAAAGTGACCAGGAACCCCAATTAGGGGTAAGTATAAACATGTAAAAAAAAATATTGGTGAAAAACCCATGTCGACCTAATGTACATGTTGACATAATGCATGTCGACCGAATGACTGTTGACCTAAGGACGGTATCCCCATTATCGGCATCCCAACGTCCAGTATTTCATACCGAACTCGGAATTACAGACTAAATTTTCCACTCCCAACCATTACAGCAACAATGCTCCCGTGCTTGGGACCCTTCAACTCAAGTTAGGCTGGGTACACACTTGCCGATATCGCCCGAACCGGCGGATCGGATGATATATCATATACATCGCCAAAGTGTGTATACCCTATATCGTTATCGATGCGCGTTTCCGAGGGTAGTTAACGAGGTACAAGGGGCCTAATTCAGAGTTGATAGCAGCAGCAAATTTGTTAGCAGTTGGGCAAACCCATGTGCACTGCAGGAGGGGGGGGGGGCAGATGTAACATGTACAGAGAGAGTTAGATTTGGGTGGGGTGTGTTCAAACTGAAATCTACATTGCAGTGTAAAAATAAAGCAGCCAGTATTTACCCTGCACAGAAACAAACTAACCCACCCAAATCTAACTCTCTGGGCACATGTTATATCTAAACCCCCTGCAGTGCACATGGGTTTGCCCAACTGCTAACAAATTTGCTGCTGCGATCAACTCTGAATTACCCCCAATATCTTTAGTTTTCAACTTGAGATGGCATGCACCTTGATGTGGGTGCATGCCGTCACTGATGAGACGTAAATTATATCATTCAGTGTGTATGAACGTTATCGTTTGCGGGGGGATATTGCATGATGTCACTGACATCTGCAAGTGTGTACCCAGCCTTAGAATGAATAAAATGCAAGACGTGGAAAAGGTTTATTTGCAAACATTCCTATAGACTGTTCCCAACGATGTCGTTCCACAGCACTTAATAATAATGCGAATCATTGTTGCTATTAAGAAGTCATGATATTAAAACTTTCACACTACCAGTTATTTCTTTAAAGATAATCTTTCATGTTTGGATCGCTTTGAAATAAAGTCTTATTATTTTCCTTTAAGACCTAAAGTGGAAACCTCAAACTGGTCATCAGATGTCACCCCTTAGGCGTTCATGGCCCAGCTTCCCAGAACATTTAAAAAAGACTGGAATTGCCTTAGTCAGAGCCGGCCCTAACCAATATGATGCCCTAGGCAAGATTTTGGCTGGTGCCCCCTAGCACCGCCACTAATTCTGCAAGAGATGCCTGACATGAGTCAGCTGGCAGCTCTGCTAACGTCGGGCGCTTTTTGTTTATAAAAATGCATCGTATTTGCTTTACTATGTGGCTAGGATGCACAAGCAGCTTCTGCTGATTAAAATGATATGCAGCATGCCTATATTCTGTATGAAAATGCAGCTGTATCTGTGTATGAAATGCTACATTACAGCGATTTCCAGGAATACACACAGAATATAGGCATGCCGCATATCATTTTAATCAGCAGAAGCTGCTGGTGCCCCTACGCATATCAAATGCCCTAGGCATTTGCCTAGTTTGCCTATGCCTAAGGCCGGCTCTGGCCTTAGTAATCTGTATATGAGATGCTTTCAGTGTGAAACCCGGACGGAGCTGTAATAGAGAAGTCTGACCCTCACTGTGCATTGCTTGATTTCACACTATCGGGTACATGTATTAACCTGGAGAAGGGATAAAGAAGTGATAAGCGCAGGGTGATAACGCACCAGCCAATCATTACGGATTTGAAAAATGACAGTTAGGAACTGATTGGCTGGTGCGTTATCTCCTTGCACTTATCACCGCTTTATCACTTCTCCCGGCTTAATACATCTGCCCCTATTTGAACCCAGCAAGTAGTCTATTTATTAGTGATGAGCGAGGTTCGGTTTTACTCGGTTTTACTCGGTTTTACTCGGTTCTCAAAACGACATCTTATTGGCTATCCAAAACACGTGACATCCGTAAGCCAATAAGATGCCGTTTTGAGAACCGAGTAAAACCGAGTAAAACCGAGTAAAACCGAATCCGCTCATCACTACTATTTATTAGTAATGATAAAGTTACAAAACATTACAGGGCAGATTTAACAATAAGTGATCGCTCGTTATGACTCGTTATTACTCGTTACAAATGTGAAATGGCGACCCACCCAATCAGCTCCTGTCATTTTCAAACAAATTACAGTTGGGAGCTGATTGGCTGGTGCACTATTAATCATTCATAACAAGTGGTAACAAGAATATCAGTAGTTGTTAAATCTGCCCATCTATTTTAAACAAACACTGCTGTAATATATTTGCACACATAAGACATGTTTCCTTATTATATACGGCTGGCATGCCACATCTCCGGCAGACTTTGCCGCTATTACATCTGGCCCAAAGTCTTGCACTTCCTTCTACTCGCAGGCTATTATATTCCCCCATTATGTTATACCTCATTATAAATGACCAATAACCATAAGACACTAAGGGGGGTAATCAATTGTTTGAAAAGTCAGTTGGGTGTCTGTTGTTCTTATCTAATAGACAGGAAAAAACAGACACCCAACCGACTTTTCAAACAATTGAATATCCCCCTAAAAGCCCAAATTGTGCCCAAACGGCATCCAAGACCAAATGTGGCCTCCTCTACGCGTGTTTTGTTTTATTAATAGAATGTAAGCTGTCACGAGCAGGGCCCTCTTCCCTCATGTGCTTATCCTTTTCTTACTTTAATAATCTTCTCTGCCCAAATCCTGCAGTTCTCGGCCACCTTACTACTTATCTCAGTGTCGTCTACTGATGTAGTTATGCTTAGTTACCCTGTACTTGTCCAATATTATCTTCAACTGTAAGTCACTGTTTTCCTAGTTTGATTATGTGCCTATGTACTCTGTAATTGGCTCGTGGATAACCCCACTATCTACCTCCACTGACTCCCCCTCACACACAGTAACCTATCACTGTTACACAGCGGGCGTTCCACCAATTCACGTGTCACTGTTACAGCTTTATCAAGGCCACACATATCAGAAGAGGCAATCTATAGTACCAAAGTGGGGTGGTATTTATCAATGTACAGGGCGCATATATTCAATTTAAAACATTAAATACATCCCTTAGGTTACTGGAGAGATGATAAATCCTTAGTGTGGTAGCTTGATGGATTATTCTGGAGTTTTCTTCCTCCTCTCATAGAATCATATAAGGATCCAAATGTTCATAGAAAACAAAAAGTAGAAAAGAAAATGTGTAGAACAATTTTTCCACTAGTCAAATGTTTCCACAACATTAGGAACAAGAAGGCGTACCCCACTCACACAAAGATAAGTGAGTGGAAACCCATAAAGGTATCTTTATATCAGTAGAAGTATTGGAGATTTGAATTGTAGGGGCGTACCCAGAACTCACACAGGTGAAGTAATGGAAATTCTCATAAAGGTATCTTTAGTAGACCTTCAGATATTCATCAGATGAATTATTCTGGAGTTTTCTTCCTCCTCTCATAGAATCATATAGAGATCCAAATGTTCATAGAAAACAGAAAGTGGAAAAGGAAATGTGTAGAACAGTTTTTCCACTAGTCAAATATTTCCACAACATTAGGAACAAGAAGGCGTACCCCACTCACACAAAGATAAGTGAGTGGAAACCCATAAAGGTATCTTTATATCAGTAGAAGTATTGGAGATTTAAATTGTAGGGGCGTACCCAAAACTCACACAGGTGAAATAATGGAAATTCTCATAAAGGTATCTTTAGTAGACCTTCAAATATTCTGTGAGTAACCTGGGACGTTTTTTAAAAACCGGATTTTTGTCTTTTTAGTGTTTGAATTTTTTTACTTTTTGTGATAATTGCATTATCATATTTTACTACCTTTGGAAAATAAACCCCTTTTTTTAAACTGAGAAAGTGGAACTTTTTCCTGGTTTTTTCCGTGTATTCTGTGTGGAAAAACTGCTTAAAACCTGTGGATAAAGATACCATTATAGGAGTTGGACATCTCCATTTTCAGTGAGTTGTGGTACGCATCTTGCTTGCTGGTTGAACATTTGAAAGATACCTTTATGCATATGTTTCAGCTATTGTCTGTGTAAGTTGGGGTACGCATCTGATGAATATTTGAAGGTCTACTAAAGATACCTTTATGAGAATTTCCATTATTTCACCTGTGTGAGTTTTGGGTACGCCCCTACAATTTAAATCTCCAATACTTCTACTGATATAAAGATACCTTTATGGGTTTCCACTCACTTATCTTTGTGTGAGTGGGGTACGCCTTCTTGTTCCTAATGTTGTGGAAATATTTGACTAGTGGAAAAACTGTTCTACACATTTCCTTTTCCACTTTCTGTTTTCTATGAACATTTGGATCTCTATATGATTCTATGAGAGGAGGAAGAAAACTCCAGAATAATTCATCTGATGAATATCTGAAGGTCTACTAAAGATACCTTTATGAGAATTTCCATTACTTCACCTGTGTGAGTTCTGGGTACGCCCCTACAATTCAAATCTCCAATACTTCTACTGATATAAAGATACCTTTATGGGTTTCCACTCACTTATCTTTGTGTGAGTGGGGTACGCCTTCTTGTTCCTAATGTTGTGGAAACATTTGACTAGTGGAAAAATTGTTCTACACATTTTCTTTTCTACTTTTTGTTTTCTATGAACATTTGGATCCTTATATGATTCTATGAGAGGAGGAAGAAAACTCCAGAATAATCCATCAAGCTACCACACTAAGGATTTATCATCTCTCCAGTAACCTAAGGGATGTATTTAATGTTTTAAATTGAATATATGCGCCCTGTACATTGATAAATACCACCCCACTTTGGTACTATAGATTGTTTGTTTGTAAAACTAGGTGATTTTTACATTGGTTTTTGTAGTGGACGGGCTGCATTGCGCCACACGAACAAATAGCTCAGAATAAAATTTTTCCATATCAGAAGAGGCGCCTGCTCTGCCCTTCTGAGAGCACAGGGGGTGCCCTGGGAGACTGGAGCAGCATCGGCAGGCCCTTACCCAAACTTTTTTCTGGTGCCTGCCAATGCCTGATCCTCTTCACAGCATTCAGACATGTGACATTGGGACAAAATAAGCCCCTTTCATGGTGTGTGAATTGGGACAGGTGGGAGAGACGCTATTCTGCCCCTGCTTACCCCTCCCTACACACAGTCTGATACTTATTATCATACACATATTGGCCTGTATGACTGCTGCTAATGTCTGTGCTATGACATCATAATGGTCCTATGAATGAAATGCCAGCGCAGCACACTAGGGTTTATCCCGTCTCGTGGCAGCCCCTAGAGCGGGAAGCATTTGTCGGTGCTCCTGGCATTTGTTCTTATTGACCTTATTGGTGATATTATAGAGCCTGCAGGCTATCTACGTCTACATAGTAGCGTCATTTATATTTACTTAATAGTAAATTTCATCGGAGAGGAGAGCGAAGGAGAAGGGAGCAGCCATGGACTGCTGCTTCCCATTTGGCCTGTGCTGGCCATTTAACAAGCGGAAGGTAGGAGCGCTGTCATTTTTATTTGTACTTTGTTATTTGTACAATTATGGTGTTTTGTGGATTTTATAAGGGATGGGACTCACCTTAAAGTGGGCGTGTCAGGGCATAGAAGGAGGTTCTGTCCCAGTGGAGTAGGCCTAAATGTCAGGAGGTGTTTCTGCCCAAAACTGACTAAGCTAAGAGGCTATTTATTATTATTTACAGTATTGCTGGTTCTCAGTGGCCGCAAAACATAGATATTATACAGTAGTGTGAGGGCAGCCTCAGGAGATTGTAATGGTGGAAGCCTGACTAGGGATGTTTGCATATAACTGAGATAATTATTTATTTAGAATTTCTATTTTATCTTCATTTAATTAAGGAGAAGCTGATAAAGAATGAGGTGCTCCCAGCCCAGGAGATGCCCGAACAGGTACCTCACCCTGGGAGGCAGGAGACCACACCACCCGCAGAGAGAGATGAGCCGAAACAAGACCAGGCAAGACTGGTGCCCTCTGCACCCCGTGCAAAGCAAGCACCCCCTCCACCTCGGGCAAGACTGGCACCTCCTGCACCCCGGGAGAGAAAAGTGCCCCCACCACCTCGGGCAAGAAAAGGTCCAACATCTCGCCCAAGACAGGTGCCCCCACCACCTCGGGCACGTCAGCCACCTCCCCCACCCCGGGTAAGACAGGCACCTCCGCCTCCCCGGGCAAGGCAGGCACCCCTGCCATAGAGGCATTTATCAACGCCATAGTCATCTAAGAGGCATGCCTTAACAAACATCAAAGGCATGCGAGCCTCACCACCATCAGAGGCAAGCGCCCTCACCACCGTCAGAGGCATGCGCCCTCAATACCATCAGAGGCATGCGCCCTCAAGACCATCAGAGGTATGCGCCCTCAACACCATCAGAGGCAAGCGCCCTCACCATCAGAGGCATGCACCCTCACTACCATCAGAGGTATGCGCCCTCACCACCACCATCGGAGAGGCACACACCTCTACCACCATCGGAGAAATGCCTGCAGACACAAAAATCTTTTTAATAAAATACTTGTTGCATAATGATACTGCTCTCTCTGCTTTTTATTCCCCCCACTGAATTGTCTATATGCTGAATTAATCTTTGGGAGCATCATTAAATGGGTCAGATAAGCATGTATTCATTATTTCCCAGCATGGGGACACACACAGCTTTCATATTGGAAATTGAGACGCATTTGGGGGGCGTTATAGGTAACCATCCTTATAACCGATTGCCAGGACTGTGATCTTATGACCAATTACATACACCCCACGGTGTGCTTTCCTATAGCTATGCCTTTGTGTCTGGTTTCAGACTTTACAATGCATCAGATTTACACACACATATATATGACCCGATGGTTCGTGTGGGCATTATACAAGGGTGAAGCCCTATTAACTTTGTTTATATACACTGCTCAAAAAAATAAAGGGAACACTTAAACACAATGTAACTCCAAGTCAATCACACTTCTGTGAAATCAAACTGTCCACTTAGGAAGCAACACTGATTGACAATCAATTTCACATGCTGTTGTGCAAATGGAATAGACAACAGGTGGGAATTATAGGCAATTAGCAAGACACCCCCAATAAAGGAGTTGTTCTGCAGGTGGTGGCCACAGACCACTTCTCAGCTCCTATGCTTTCTGGCTGATGTTTTGGTCACTTTTGAAAGCTGGCGGTGCTTTCTCTCTAGTGGTAGCATGAGACGGAGTCTACAACCCACACAAGTGGCTCAGGTAGTGCAGCTCATCCAGGATGGCACATCAATGCGAGCTGTGGCAAGAAGGTTTGCTGTGTCTGTCAGCGTAGTGTCCAGAGCATGGAGGCGCTACCAGAAGACAGGCCAGTACATCAGGAGACGTGGAGGAGGCCGTAGACGGGCAACAACCCAGCAGCAGGACCGCTACCTTCGCCTTTGTGCAAGGAGGAACAGGAAGAGCACTGCCAGAGCCCTGCAAAATGACCTCCAGCAAGCCACAAATGTGCATGTGTCTACTCAAACGATCAGAAACAGACTCCGTGAGGGTGGTATGAGGTCCACAGGTGGGGGTTGTGCTTACAGACCAACACCGTGCAGAACGTTTGGCATTTGCCAGAGAACCCAAAGATTAGCAAATTCGCCACTGGCGCCCTGTGCTCTTCACAGGTGAAAGCAGGTTCTCACTGAGCACATGTGACAGATGTGACAGAGTCTGGAGATGCCAAGGAGAACGTTCTGCTGCCTGCAACATCCTCCAGCATGACCAGTTTGGCAGTGGGTCAGTAATGGTGTGGGGTGGCATTTCTTTGGGGGGCCGCACAGCCCTCCATGTGCTCGCCAGAGGTAGCCTGACTGCCATTAGGTACCAGGATGAGATCCTCAGACCCCTTGTGATACCATATGCTGGTGTGGTTGGCCCTGGGTTCCTCCTAATGCAAGACAATGCTAGACCTCATGTGGCTGGAGTGTGTCAGCAGTTCCTGCAAGATGAAGGCATTGCATCAATGCCTTCATCTTGCAGGAACTGCTGACACACTCCAGCCATATGACTGGCCCGCCCGTTCCCCAGACCTGAATCCAATTGAGCACATCTGGGACATCATTTCTCGCTCCATCCACCAATGTCACGTTGCACCACAGACTGTCCAGGAGTTTGCGGATGCTTTAGTAAAGGTCTGAGAGGAGATCCCTCAGGAGACCATCCGCCAACTCATCAGGAGCATGCCCAGGCGTTGTAGGGAGGTCATACAGGCACGTGGAGGCCACACACACTACTGAGCCTCATTTCGACTTGTTTTAAGGACATTACATCAAAGTTGGATCAGCCTGTTGTTAGGATACATAGAAACATAGAAACATAGAATTTGACGGCAGATAAGAACCACTTGGCCCATCTAGTCTGCCCCTTTTTTATTTTATCCTTTAGGCAATCTCAACCCTTTTTTAATCTTGATTCTTTGTAAGGATATTCATATGCCTGTCCCAAGCATGTTTAAATTGCCCTACAGTCTTAGCCTCTACCACCTCTGATGGGAGGCTATTCCACTTATCCACTACCCTTTCTGTGAAGTAATTTTTCCTTAAATTTCCCCTGAACCTCCCCCCCTCCAGTCTCAATGTATGCCCTCGAGTTCTAATACTTCTTTTCCTTTGAAGAATGTTTCCCTCCTGAACTTTGTTAAGACCCTTTATATATTTGAAAGTTTCTATCATGTCTCCCCTTTCCCTTCTCTCCTCCAAACTATACATGTTAAGATCTTTTAGCCTTTCCGGGTAAGTTTTGTGATGTAGGCCATGCACCATTTTAGTTGCCCTTCTTTGTACACTCTCTAATGTATTTATATCCTTCTGGAGATAGGGTCTCCAGAACTGGACACAGTATTCCAGATGGGGCCTTACCAATGACCTATACAGTGGCATTATCACTTCTTTTTTCCTGCTACTGATTCCTCTCCCTATGCAACCAAGCATCTGACTTGCCTTTCTCATTGCTTTGTTGCATTGCTTTCCTGCCTTCAAGTCACTTGAAATAGTGACTCCTAAATCTCTTTCCTCCTCAGTAGTTTCCATTATAGTACCCTTGATACTATACTTAGCCTTTGGGTTTTTGAGACCCAAGTGCATGATTTTGCATTTTTTAGCATTAAACTGTAGTTGCCACGTTCTTGACCATTTCTCAAGCCTACCTAGGTCATCAATCATTTGTTTGACCCCTCCCGGTGTGTCTACCCTGTTGCATATCTTTGTATCATCTGCAAAAAGGCATATCTTCCCTTCAATACCATCTGCAATGTCACCAACAAAGATATTAAAGAGAACTGGACCAAGTACAGATCCCTGGGGTACTCCACTGGTAACATTTCCCTCCATAGATTGCACTCCATTAACTACAACTGTCTGTTTCCTATCCTGCAACCAGGTTCTTATCCATTTCACTAATTTATAATCCACCCTCAGGCTTTCAAGTTTATTTAGCAGTCTGTGATGTGGGACAGTGTCAAATGCCTTACTAAAGTCTAGATATGCTACATCTACAGCTCCCCCTTGATCTATTATTTTCATCACAGAGTCAAAAAAGTCAATAAGATTTGTTTGGCATGATCTCCCACCAGTAAATCCATGCTGTTTTGGATCCTGTAAGTTGTTTGATTTAAGATATTCCACTACTCTTTCTTTTAATAGTTTTTCCATTACTTTCCCTACTACTGATGTAAGGCTTACTGGTCTGTAGTTACTTGCTTCTTCCTTGCTTCCACTTTTGTGCAGTGGAACTACATTTGCTCTTTTCCAGTCCTCTGGAATATCACCTGTATTTAGTGA
The DNA here is from genome assembly GCF_028390025.1 of Pseudophryne corroboree. Lineage (NCBI taxonomy): Eukaryota > Metazoa > Chordata > Amphibia > Anura > Myobatrachidae > Pseudophryne > Pseudophryne corroboree. The sequence goes on from NC_086454.1 coordinate 97,814,069, forward strand.
CTGGTTAAATAATTCTGTTAAAGGTGTAACCAGGACATCTTTTAGCTCTTTGAGTATCCTTGGGTGTATCCCATCTGGTCCCATTGATTTATCCACTTTTAGTTTTGAAAGTTCTGTTAGGACCTTCTCCTCTGTAAATGTATTTTCATCTACCTTATTTTTATGAATGTCCTTGCAATTTAACTGTCTCCTGTTCTGTACTGCCACGTCGCCATGGCAACCGGGAGGCAAGTGTTAGCGAAGTAACCTGAGCGCAGCTGATACTCCGGTCCGGGTTTTTACTGTGTAGTGTTTACAGGCTCTGTGCACGGCAGGGAATCCGGCGCTGGTTTTGTGCTCACAGTCTGTGAGGTCTGAGTGGGGCGTGGACAGCACCTGCTATATAAACCATCCTCTCAGGCTAGGCAAATGCTGCTGAATCTTTGTTTGTTAATCAATTCCAGAGAGTTAGCTAGTACTGTGTGACTTTGTATTTACTTGTTGCTTACTGCGAATAGGCCTTGGGATTCGGTACTTCATTCTGCCAATCCGGACCTAGCAGTAAGACTGGAGTCAGTTGTTTAACCTGCTGGGGTTCTTTTGCTATTCTGTGAACCCAGCAGGTTTGCGGCTGTACTCTCAGACCTGCTTGCTTAATTCTCCCTCACTGTGCAGGGCGTCCAGGTGTCAGTTTAGTGGCAGTAAGCTGAACCTGTGCCCTGCAAGTGGGGGTTAGGATTGTGGATACTCTCCTTGCGTCTATATTTCTATCTCTGACCAAGGAGTTTATTCCCACACCCGTTGGTAACCCTTTGGGGGTTTTTCTGTTGCTCTTAGCAACATCATTTTGGGTGCTCCACATGTTAAAGCACTACATCTCGCTTCATTGTCCGCTCTATTCCATCTGAGCATTCCTGACACTAGGGAGACACCCAATTCCTGAGCCTTTGGGCTTCCCCGTTCATTTTGTGTTTATTAGTTATTCCATCACCTCCTGTGTATGTTGTGTTATACTGTCTGTGAGTTCGTTTTGCCTCGCATCCCTCTCTGTTCATACACCGGTATACTCCTGTTAGCACTGGTGTGCGTAACATATTCAGCAGCCCTACTCCTGTTGAAATTTTGTGGGAATATGGAGCATACCCCTCAAAATACTTTGCAACAGGTGGTCGATCAGGTGCAGGTCCTGACTCGACAATTTAATGAGATGTCCATTAAAATGAACACCCCGCAGGCTGCTAGCGGAGCTCCCGCAGCAGCAGCGGCAAGTTTAGGGGTTAAGGAGCCGAAAGTAAATCTCCCGGATCGTTTTTCTGGAGATCGCTCGCAGTTCTTTTGTTTCAAGGAGAGCTGCAAGCTATATTTCAGGCTTAGGCTCCAGTCTTCTGGGTCGGAGATTCAGCGGGTGGGCATGGTGATTTCCTTGCTACAAGGAGACCCACAGGTCTGGGCACAGCCTGACTGTCCGTCGCTTAAAAGTGTTGATGCTTTTTTTACGGCACTGGGCATTTTGTATGATGACCCTGACAAGATGGCTTCAGCCGAGGCTCAGATTACGGTCCTAAAGCAAGGGCGACGGCCAGCTGAGGTTTATAGTACGGAGTTTCGGAGGTTGGCTCATGATACCCAGTGGAATGACCCAGCCCTGAGAAACCAGTACCGAAGGGGCCTTTCTGACCAGATAAAGGACCAACTGGTACAATATCCCTCGCCTGATAGCTTAGATCAGCTCATGCAGTTATCCATCCGGGTGGATAGACGGCTGAGAGAGTGTAGGCTTGAAAGGGAGACCGCAGTTTCCTTTTTTCCCAAGGGAACCTCAGACTCTGAGGAATATTCCGAGGAGCCTATGCAGATTGGGGCTACCCGCCTCTCCTCGCGTGAGAAGACGCGGAGGAGACAGCAGGGTTTGTGTTTGTACTGTGGGAATAAAGGTCATGTCGTAGTATCATGCCCAGAAAAGCCGGAAAACTTCAGGGCCTGAGGGTGATGGGAAATATCCTGTCAGGCCAGAAGTCAGATTTTCCCAAAAAGACTTTTCTCATTCCGGTGACTTTGGAGATCCTCGGTCAAACTGTCAAGACTGAGGCCTTTGTTGACAGTGGGGCCGATGGGGTTTTCATGGACCGTCAATTCGCCCTGGAACACTCTGTTCCCTCAGTACCTTTGGCATCAGAGATTGAGATCTGTGGGTTAAACGGGGAACCATTGTCCCAGGGTAAAATTACCTCCTGCACCAGCCAAATTCCTTTGTTTATTGGAGCCACACACTCTGAAAAATTGTCTTTCTTTGTGACTGTCTGTTCTTTTGCCCCATTGGTTTTGGGGTTACCCTGGTTAAGGGCCCATAACCCTCAATTTGACTGGGTCTCTGGGGAGATTCTTAGTTGGGGTAGTGATTGTTTCAGGAGTTGCTTGAGCCTTCCAGTCAGGCTCTCGCAGCTAAGTTTGCCAGGATTGCCAGGATGTTATGCAGATTTTGCGGATGTGTTCTCCAAAAAAGTTGCGGAGGTACTACCTCCCCATCGCCCCTATGACTGTGCCATTGATTTGTTGCCGGATGCTAAGCTTCCCAAGAGCAGGTTGTACTCCCTGTCACGTCCTGAGACTCAGGCTATGGCAGAGTACATTCAGGAGAACTTGGTTAAGGGTTTTATCAGACCCTCACAGTCCCCAGTTGGGTCGGGGTTCTTCTTCGTGGGTAAAAAGGACGGTTCGTTGCGACCCTGCATCGACTTAAGGGAATTGAACCGTATCACGATTAAAAACTCGTACCCACTGCCTCTCATTTTGGTTTTGTTTGACCAGCTTCGTACTGCCACCATTTTTTCTAAGATTGACCTACGCGGTGCTTACAATCTAATCCGAATAAGAGAGGGGGATGAATGGAAGACTGCCTTTAATACCCACTCGGCATTATGAATATTTGGTGATGCCTTTTGGGCTCTCTAATGCCCCGGCAGTCTTCCAGGAATTCATGAACGATGTGCTCAGGGAATATTTGGATAGATTTTTAGTTGTTTATCTAGATGACATCCTAATTTTCTCCCATTCCCTGGAGGAACATCGGAAGCATGTACGCTTAGTCCTCCAGAAACTCAGAGACCACCAGCTTGGGGCGAAGCTGGAGAAGTGCGAATTTGAAGTCCAGCAAATCGCATTTCTAGGGTATATTATCTCCTAAGAAGGTTTCCAAATGGAGGGTTCTAAGGTACAGGCAGTCCTGGATTGGGTGCAGCCCACTAGTTTGAAGGCGCTTCAGCGTTTTCTGGGCTTTGCGAATTTTTATAGACGGTTCATCGCTGGATTTTCGTCTATCATGGCCCCCTTGGTGGCACTCACTAAGAAAGGGGCGGATGTTGCTCACTGGTCTTGTGAGGCCAAAGCGGCCTTTGCCCGTCTCAAAAGGGCATTTGTCTCGGCCAAGGTGCTGCGACACCCAGATCCAGAGCGTCCTTTTGTGGTAGAAGTGGATGCCTCTGAGATAGGTATTGGGGCAGTGCTCTCTCAGATGGGGGTGTCTGATCATCGCCTTCATCCCTGTGCTTACTTTTCCCGTAAATTTTCGTCTGCCGAGATGAATTATGATGTGGGTAACCGGGAATTGTTGGCTATAAAGGATGCACTCGGGGAGTGGAGACACTGGCTTGAGGGGGCCAAGTTTGTGGTCTCAATTCTTACCGACCATAAGAATCTGGCATATTTAGAGTCAGCGAAGCGGCTCAATGCCAGGCAAGCACGATGGGCTTTGTTTTTTGCACGCTTTAATTTTTTGATAACATATCGCCCTGGGTCAAAAAACATCAAGGCTGATGCGCTCTCGCGGAGTTTTGCTCCAGTCCAAGAGATCACCGAAAAGCCATTGCCCATTGTGTCCCCATCATGTATTAAAGTGGGCATTACCCAGGACCTCTTGTCATTAGTCCTTAGAGCACAGGACCAGGCTCCTCCAGACCTTCCGGTAGGTCTCTTGTTTGTGCCTCCTAGGTTAAGACAGCGAGTGTTCCGGGAATTCCATGCCAAGAGGTCGGCAGGGCATCCGGGTATTGCCAGAACTCGGGAGTTGCTGTCTAGGGCGGTGTGGTGGCCCTCGGTGGCTAGGGATGTGGATCAGTGGGTTCGGGCATGTGACGTTTGTGCCTGAAATAAAACTCCTAGAGGGGTTCCTGTCGGCCCATTACATCCACTCTCTATTCCATCTAAGCCATGGACCCACATTTCCATGGATTTTGTGGTGGACTTGCCCAAATCCTCGGGGATGACAGCCATTTGGGTTGTCGTTGACAGGTTTTCGAAGATGGCGCATTTCGTTCCACTGGTTGGGTTGCCATCGGCCAGACGCCTGTCTGAGTTATTTATGCAGCATGTTGTGCGCCTCCACGGGTTGCCACTTGATGTGGTCTCTGACCGTGGATCCCAGTTTGTGGCCAAATTCTGGAGGGCATTTTGTTCTGATCTCCTGATTTCTGTGAGCTTGTCGTCAGGCTACCATCCACAGTCTAATGGGCAGACTGAGAGGGTGAACCAGTTCTTGGAGCAGTTCCTCAGGTGTTATGTCTCCAAGTGTCATACTGACTGGGTTGCTCATCTGTCCATGGCAGAGTTTGCCAATAACAACGCGGCTCACTCTGCTACAGGGATCTCTCCCTTCCTTTGTGTGTATGGGCATCATCCTAAGGCCAATTCTTTTGACCCCCTGGATTCCACGCCTGGTGGTTCCTCTGTGGTTTCGGCCCTTAGGGGTATTTGGAGGAAAGTTAAGAAAGCCCTTGTGTCTGTGTCATTAGTGACCAAAAGGGTTTTTGATAAGCGGAGAAGACCCTGCAGCTTCAAATTAGGAGACTTCGTCACGTTGTCCACCAAGAATTTGAAGTTGAGACAGCCATCTCATAAGTTAGGCCCCCGGTTCATCGGCCCTTATAAGATCACCAGGGTTATCAATCCGGTGGCATTTCAGTTAGATCTGCCCCGTTCATTGGGTATCAATAAAACATTTCATTGTTCCCTTTTAAAACTGGCGGTTAGTAATCCTTCTTCCAGTGGAAGACCTTCTCCTCTTCTGATACGGGGTCAGAGGGAGTTTGTGGTTGAAAGGGTTCTTGACTCCAAGATGGTTCGGGGTCGGCTGTCATTTTTGGTGCACTGGAATGGGTATGGCCCGGAGGAGCGGTCGTGGGTGCGCAGTTGTGATCTTCATGCCCCCAGACTGATACGCTCTTTCTTCTCGCAGTTCCCCGATAAACCCGGTGGTAGGGGTTCTTTGACCCCTCGTCAGAGGGGGGGTACTGTTAGTATCTCCTGTTCTGTACTGCCACGTCGCCATGGCAACCGGGAGGCAAGTGTTAGCGAAGTAACCTGAGCGCAGCTGATACTCCGGTCCGGGTTTTTACTGTGTAGTGGTTACAGGCTCTGTGCACGGCAGGGAATCCGGCGCTGGTTTTGTGCTCACAGTCTGTGAGGTCTGAGTGGGGCGTGGACAGCACCTGCTATATAAACCATCCTCTCAGGCTAGGCAAATGCTGCTGAATCTTAGTTTGTTAGTCAGTTCCAGAGAGTTAGCTAGTACTGTGTGACTTTGTATTTACTTGTTGCTTACTGCGAATAGGCCTTGGGATTCGGTACTTCATTCTGCCAATCCGGACCTAGCAGTAAGACTGGAGTCAGTTGTTTAACCTGCTGGGGTTCTTTTGCTATTCTGTGAACCCAGCAGGTTTGCGGCTGTACTCTCAGACCTGCTTGCTTAATTCTCCCTCACTGTGCAGGGCGTCCGGGTGTCAGTTTAGTGGCAGTAAGCTGAACCTGTGCCCTGCAAGTGGGGGTTAGGATTGTGGATACTCTCCTTGTGTCTATATTTCTATCTCTGACCAAGGAGTTTATTCCCACACCCGTTGGTAACCCTTTGGGGGGTTTTCTGTTGCTCTTAGCAACATAATTTTGGGTGCTCCACATGTTAAAGCACTACATCTCGCTTCATTGTCCGCTCTATTCCATCTGAGCATTCCTGACACTAGGGAGACACCCAATTCCTGAGCCTTTGGGCTTCCCCGTTCATTTTGTGTTTATTAGTTATTCCATCACCTCCTGTGTATGTTGTGTTATACTGTCTGGGAGTTCGTTTTGCCTCGCATCCCTCTCTGTTCATACACCGGTATACTCCTGTTAGCACTGGTGTGCGTAACACCTGTAGTGTGTTTGTCCACTTTAATTTTGAGTGTGACTCCAAATCCAGACCTCCATGGGTTAATAAATTTGATTTCCATTGATAATTTTTGTGTGATTTTGTTGTCAGCACATTCAACTATGTAGAGAACAAAGTATTTAATAAGAATATTTCATTCATTCAGATCTAGGATTTGTTATTTTAGTGTTCCCTTTATTTTTTTGAGCAGTGTATATATATATATATATATATATATATATATATATAATATTGGTGCAATTTTGACAGGACGCCCACCCCTGGAGTAGAGAACGTTGTAGCGTGGAGTCATAGCTCAAAACCAGAAGTGGCATCTTAATACTATGGAAGGTGCATTATTACCACCCAATACAGTACTTTAATAGATAGAGCCACTTTCCCTCCCCCAAACCACCATAGTCCCAACTCTATCAGCCAAGGAATCACTAAGAATCAGCTACCAAACCTCCGTTCAGTCAGGGACATAACCTGCATTATAAACATATGTAAGAAACACTACACACTAGAAACCAGTCCACATTCATTGCTAGCGATTTTATCATAGCAGGATAACATAATCGTATTAATTGTGTGTGAGTAAATAGGGATGAAAGCCATAAGAAGAGAACATGCTCAAGTCTCACAGCAACCAGAATAGGACTCACCTTCCCAAAACTGCCCTCCTGGTAATTTCTTTGCATCTCTGAGACTTATAGTTCAACAATAGCTGGTGTGCGTGTGACATTGCATTTGGGCCTTGTTTCCCCATCTTCCCAAAACGACCCGACAATCAATATGTAGACAAGTTGACATTTTACAACGTTGACACGTTCAGAATGTCTACATTTAACATGATCTGATTCCTGAAGAAGCTGACGTCAGGAACCCTCCCAGGAAACGGCCGGACATGCCTGCATTTCATCCGACACGCCCAGAAAACGGTGAGTTGCCGCCCAGGAACACCTTCTGCTTGTCAATCTTCTTGCGATCGCCCCTGCGATCGCTTCCGTCGTAGAAGCCGTCGCTCTCTGGTGACCCCCGTCAACGGGCAGCGACGCACCTGCATATTGCAGGTCACACGCATGCGCAGGAGAGACCCGATCTCACGGCTGCGGAAAAAATGCAGCGTGCGATCGGGTCTGAATGAAGTCCATTCACCGCTGACCTAATAACCACGTCAACATTCAGAACCTGTCAATATTTTGGTGTCCTTCTGCAGACAAGTTAACCAGATACCCTTTTCGGATGTGGTAAAACGTGTCGACATTCAGAAGGATAACATTTTAAATAAGTCGACATACCATATTGTCGACTTAATGACCATGTTGCCCTACAGAACCCATTGATCTTCAGAATGTCGACAAGTTGACTTGATCATCTTTCCTGACCCCACAGTCTTCTGCTATTCTGTATGTGGGAAATATTGCGGAAAGACATTTGACAGCAAAAGTCCCCTGCTGTCAGCCAGAAGACAACTGCACGTATCTAAGCAGATGTAAATGGTTGGTCCTAGACCAGGCATGTCCAAACTGCGGCCCTCCAGCTGTTGAGAAACTACACATCTCAGCATGCACTGACGCAGCTTTAGCGTTCTCAGACAGCAAAACTGTCAGGGCATGCTGGGATATGTAGTTTCACAACAGATGGAGGGCCGTAGTTTGGACATGCCTGTCCTAGACCAAGAACGCACACAGAGACAGCTGGTTACATCCCGGCCATGTTACATAGCTGTGTGAGAGCTCATTACTTTATTATCTCCTTCCATGTGCGAATCGGGAAATTATATTCTCCCGGCATTCATGTTTGAGGTGACTCTGATGGGAAGGAATGGTTGTCGGGAGCTGGTAGGAGAGAGGTTACAGGTTTCCTACAGAGTTATCTCCTCTGAAGCTGCATGATTGTTTTCAATCTGAGCTTAAAGGGGGTTTACACAATCGAGGCCTGATTCAGAGACGGACACAAATGCAGTCGCCACTGTAATCTCATATGCAGCGGATCTGCAAAAATATCAAATTCTGCAGTTACATGTACGTGTACAGAGATTACCAGTGGCTAGTACTCTAATTCGTTACATACGCCAGAACTGAAGGTCCATACACACTAGACGACGTCGCCCTATGAGCGTCGTCACCTAGTGTTTCCCCTCCCGGGCTGGCCGGTCGGCGGCGGCCCATACACACTGAGGGATATGACCACTCGTATCGATCAGTGGCGTCACACGGCGGCCGGCCGTGCATGCAGCTCCTGGACGACAGTCCAGATCGAGCATGCATGCACTGCTGACAGCGACGATAGTTGCCAACCCGACGTCGCTCAGGAAGGGGAAAATGTTGCTCATTTTCTCGCCAAGTGTGTATGAGCCTTAAGATGGTGGGTCCAGTACAACTGCAAACAAATTCTCAGTCGCCGGCTGTGAAACACCTTTGTTTGACAACCCCCCCCCCCCCCCAGTTGCCTCCTACAAACGCTCACTACCTGTCATTCACTGCGTGCGAGATCGCTATCGATCACACTAATGCATGAATCTCTTTGGTCGTCGCCTTCAAACGGACAGAACCGGATGCATCTATTGCTACCATGTGGTGTAAATTGATGAATCTTTCCCTCTGCAGAAACAAGCTTTTCTGCACAGAGATTGTCCTGATAAATGTAATAAAAACGAGATTTATGGTAAGAACTTACCGTTGTTAAATCTCTTTCTGCGAGGTACACTGGGCTCCACAAGGATCAACATCAGCGTGTAGAGTAGGATCTTGATCCGAGGCACCAGCAGGCTCAAAGCTTTGACCTTCTTCCCAAGATGCATAGCGCCACCTCCTATATCACCCCGCCTCCATGCACAGGAGCTCAGTTTCGTTAACCAGCCCAATGCAGTAGCAGGTACCAGAGACGACAAACATGAGTAGCCACATAGACCACACACTCACCACAGGGGATAGTGTCATCGGCTAATGCCATACCAACCCAAAGAAGCAAAGTGCATCAGGGTGGGCGCCTTGTGAAGCCCAGTGTACCTCGCAGAAAGAGATTTAACAACGGTCAGTTCTTACCATAAATCTCGTTTTCTGCTGAGGGGTACACTGGGCTCCACAAGGATTAACATCGGGGATGTCCTAAAGCAGTTCCTTATGGGAGGGGATGCACTGTAGCGGTCACAAGAACCCGGCGTCCAAAGGAAGCATCCTGGGAGGCGGGAATATCGAAGGCATATAACCTTATGAACGTGTTCACTGAGGACCACGTAGCCGCCTTGCACAATTGTTCAAGGGTCGCACCACGGTGGGCCGCCCAAGAAGGTCCAATCGACCGAGTAGAATGGGCTTCAATGGTAGCAGGAGCTGGACGACCAGCCTGTACATAAGCACGTGCAATCACCATTCTAATCCATCTGGCCAGGATCTGCCTGGATGCAGGCCAGCCACGTTTGTGATAACCAAACAGTACAAAAAGAGAATCAGATTTCCTATTGGAGGATATTCTCTTCACATATTCTCTTCACAGAGATACGGAGAGCCTGTACCACATCCAAAGAACTCAGGAGAAGTAAAGGCCGGAACCACAATCTACTGGTTAAGGTGGAAGGAAGACACCACCATGGGTAACTAACCCGGTCGCATTCTAAGAACCGCCCGGTCACGGGGAAAAAATCAAATGGGGGGACTTACAGGATAAGGCACACAAGTCCGAGACCCGACTAGCAGAAGCGATAGCCAGCAAAAACAAAACCTTAAGGGAGAGCCACTTAAGGTCCGCAGATGCAAGAGGTTCAAACGGAGACTCTTGCAAGGCCTCCAGAACCACCGACAGAGCCCAAGGAACCACAGGCGGTACAAAAGGAGGCTGAATCCGCAACACGCCCCGAGTGAACGTATGAACATCGGGTAGGGCAGCAATCTTTCTCCGAAACCAAACCAACAAGGCAGAAATGTGAACCTTGAGGGAGGCCAGACGAAGGCCTAAGTCCAGGCCCTGTAGCAGGAAGGCCAACAGTTTGGCCGTGCTAAACTTGAAAATGTCACGATTGAGAGACGCAAACCAGGTAAAGTAAGCGTTCCAGACCCTATGGTAAATCCGAGCAGAAGCCGGTTTACGGGCCTTCAACATAATTTGAACGACCACCTCAGAAAAACTCGGCCCTCAGGACGGAAGCTTCAAGAGCCATGCCGTCAAAGCCAGATGAGCCAAGTCCTGGTAAACACAAGGGCCCTGAACGAGGAGAACTGGTCATTGTGGAAGTAGAATGGGACGATCCAACGAGAGGCCCTGTAGATCAGAGAACCAGTGCCGCCTGGGCCACGCTGTAGCGACCAGAAGTAGGTTTCCTCCTTCTTGCTTGAACTTCCGTATTACTCTGGGCAGGAGTGACACCAGAGGGAACACATACGGCAGCCGATAGTTCCATGGGATTGACAGATCATCCACGAACGCTGCTTGAGGATCCCTTGTCCTTGCTCCGAAGACCGGAACATTGTGATTGTGTCGAGACGCCATCAGGTCCACATCTGGAAGGCCCCACTTGTCCACGAGAAGTTGAAACACCTCTGGACGGAGGCTCCATTCTCCGGCGTGTACGTCCTGATGACTGAGAAATTCCGCTCCCCAGTTTAGGACTCTCGGAATGAACACTGCGGATATGGCCAGCCAATGGCGTTTTGCCCACTGAAGTATCCGTGATAATTCCCTCATTGCCATGCAGCCTCGAGTGCCGCCTTGATGATTGATGTACGCCACCATGGTGGCATTGTCCAATAGTACTTGAACAGGTCTGTTCTGTATTAGATGCTGGGCCATTGTCAATGCATTGAACACTGCCTGTAGTTCCAGAATAATTACTGGGAGTAGAGACTCCTCCTTGGGTCCACTGACCCTGAGGAGAGTGTTGTTCCCACACTGCGCCCCAACCTCTCAGACTGGCATCCGTGGTCAACAGGACCCAGTTGGATATCCAGAAGGGACAGCCCCTGCTCAATCGTTGGTACTGAAGCCACCAGCTAAGTGACAGGCGGACCTCTGAAGACAAGGAGAGGCAAGCTGTCCCACTTGTTCAGAATTAACGTCTGCAGAGGGCGAGAATGGAATTGATCGTACTCCACCATGTCGAAAGCCAACACCATGAGACCTAGCACTTGCATTGCCGAATGTATCGACACTTGCGGACGAGATAGGAAGCATCGAATCCTGTCATGAAGCTTCAGGACTTTCTCCTGAGACAAGAACAATCGTTGGTTGTGAGCGTCCAATAACGCTCCCAGGTATACCATGCTCCGAGCAGTAACCAGGGAGGATTTCTTCCAGTTGATTAGCCACCCGTGGACTATCATGAACTGGAGCGTCAGATCTAGATGTCACAGGAGAAGTTCTGGGGAATTTGCCAGGATCAACAATTCGTCCAATTGTGGTAGGATCCTGACCCCTTGACGGCGGAGTGTAGCCGTCATGACCGCCATTACTTAGGTGAAAACTCGGGGAGCCATTGTCAAACCAAAGGGTAACGCCCAAAATTGGTAATGAAGGTAGCCCACCGCAAACCTCAGGTACTGCTGATGAGACACTGTAATATGAAAATGCAGGTAGGCATCCTGTTTGTCCAGGGAGACCATATAGTCCCCAGGCTCTAAGGCCAGAACAATAGAGCACAGAGTTTCCATACGAAACTAGGAGACCCACACATACTTGTTCAAGGACTTTAGATTGAGAATGGGCCGCGAGGACCTGTTCGGTATCGGGACTAGAAACAGCGGTGAATAGTACCCTTTGCCTCTCTGAGTCAGAGGCGCCTGTACTACCACTCCTGTGGTCAGGAGGGAATATACCTCTGAATGCAGAGTGTTTGCCTTTGCCGGGTCCAGAGTAACATCTGTCAGGCAAAATCAATGAGGGGGACGATTATTGAAGGGTACGGCGTAACCTCGAGCGACGACTTCCCTTACTCAGGCTAGTCGGCCCCCCCACCCTGGGATCCCCCAGAGGGAGGCCCGCCCCGTCATGCGGCAGGCTTGTCAGTTTTGGAAGCAGGCTGACGGGCAGCCCCCCAGACCTGTGCCCATGAGTGTCCCTGGTGGCTAGTGGAGCGGCTGCCCAGTAACCAGTGTCCACACCAGCGCACGTGCGGCCCGCCCCCTACGGCTGCGCTGGATCACGGTAAACTGCGGGCACAGAAACCCCTTACCTCCCCCGTAGCTGCAGCCCCACGATCCGGGAGGATGGCGGCATCTGTGTGACTCACATTTAGAAGGAATCGGCGCCTCCGCTGCAGTGACCAGCAACCAGGGCGTGGGAGTATACAGTGCCGCTGGGGGTGAGGGAGCTGCAAACAGAAAAGTCTCTGAGACTTTGCCTGCTGCAGCCCTTGAAGTCTTGTGTAGAAAAATCTTCTTTCTGTCATTTAAGCTATTAATGGACTGCCTCAGGCAGCCCTCCTGTTAAGTGCCTGCTTACTGCATGGCACCAACTTACAAACTGAGCTCCTGTGCATGGAGGCGGGGTGATATAGGAGGCGGCGCTATGCATCTTGGGAAGAAATCAAAAATGTGTACAAAACCCAGCACTTACATAAGCCACCAAATATGTGTTGAATAATTTCTAGATACCAATTTCTTGCAGCTCCCACCAGTGGTACTGTTCCACCAATCAATTAATATAAACAAGATCAAGACTATCAAGGGAGCGCTAGAGCTTGGATAAATTAATTTAAAACATATTTAGTTTATTTATACTCCATATATAAAACAACATTTAAAAAATTTCATAAGTATAAATACACGTGCAATTTTCCTCAATCGAGTGCCCTTAACTCCATTCAGTGCATAATAACGTCCATATAGACTCCGCTTTTATCAGTCCATTGGGTTACTTGTAACCAAGTTGTATTAAGAACTTTTCAGTGGACACACTAGTCTCTTTGAGCCGGAATGTTAAATGATACAGTCTCTATATTGCCACTTATAAAGGTTTGTGCTAGCAGGGGGAGAGCGCTGTGTTATACGAATGTTCACAGCGGTATGCTACGACCCCTGTTAGTAGCAGCCGCAATGTGTGATGCCGGATACTCACGGCCGCCTCGGCTTCTGATATACGGGGTGCGGACCTCCTTTGCCAGGTCTCGCGTCAGCCTTGTCCCCTGTTCTACGGCACTTTGTGTGATAGCGGGATTAGTGGTGGAGATTCTCCGGGCAGCAAGGTCCAAATGGTGATGCCTTCCTGGGAAGAAGGTCAAAGCTTTGAGCCTGTTGGTGCCTCGGATCAAGATCCTACTCTACACCCCGATGTTAATCCTTGTGGAGCCCAGTGTACCCCGCAGCAGAAATACCATATTCTTGTGAAGTATAATGTAACATATGTATAATGCATAATTCAAGTGCACTAGGATAGTCTGGAACCTGATCCCTAAAGGAGGAGGAGGAGGGCCCACAGGCAGTGGGGCCCACCGGGGGTTCCCCCTGTGGGCCAGTCCGACTCTGGTTGTAGGGGTGCAGTATGGTGCATGGGTAGTTTGTGGTGGAGGAAGAAGAGTGAGGTGATAGTGGCAAGGGTGGAGGAGGGCAGGAGGGTACACGGTAAGATATAAAAGGAGGAGGAGAGGAAGAAGTGAGAGGAAGTGTAATAGATATACTGGGGGTATGCGGTCAGCATACCGATTGTCGGGATCCCGGCTGTCACAATACCGCCGCCGGGATCCTGACTGGGGCACCATACCGCTGCCGGTAACCCGGTGAGCAATCCCATACTGGGGCAGGGAGCAGGGATACTGGTGGAGGGTAAGCGGATAGATCTGGGGAACTGAAAAGTAAGGAAGGAATGTACGAGGGAAAGATAGGAAGTGCCAGCCCCATATAAAGTAGTTATAAACATTACTTACAGAGATACAGTATTTCACTTTAATGCTATGCAACATGTAAGAATGAAGAAAAGACAAGTGTTACAGTATGTACAGAGGACTTGGGACACCGGAGCCTGCTGTGCTGATCTCATGTGAAGCAGTACAGACTGACAGGCTATAATGCCCTTATTGTTACTGTGCTTGTGCTGCAAACAATAGGCTTATTAATACAGACAGTTAAAGGTACCAACAAATTACCAGTGGAAGCTCTCCAAGTTATGTAACCCATTATCACACTTTACAATGTGTGTTGTTGCATCATGTGAAAAAAACATTTTAATAGGTTTTATTTTTTGTACAAGTCAAATACTGTATATGTTCCACCATATTTATACTGGATTCTATGATAATTGCCCTCTGCTCCCAACGTCAGAGGCACCACACACTAGTACTTGGCTTCTCTTACTGTTAATACCCTGTTTGAACATTTAAGAAACATTTTAGGTGTGCTAACTACTATTGATATTGGCTTACTCAGTCCGTCCACATGTGGCGGCTCGCTCACAAGAAGACCTATGGCAGACTGCGAGGAATAAAACGCATAAAATCACTCTGCATGTGCTGGGAAATACAGACCACGCACGTCGCCCATCATGAATCTGATACTTACTACCACCTGACAGGGGAGAGAACAGGCAGATTAGCTAAAGCCAAACCCTCCCAAACTTGGTTCTCAAGGCACGCTTGCAGTACACGTATTAAGAATATCCATGCTTGTGCACAGATGTTATAACCAAACTGACAAATGTACAAAATGTCATCTCTGCTTAAGCATGGATATCCTTAAAACCTGGAATGTTAGGGTGCCTTGAGGATAGAATTTGGGAACCACTGACCTAAGGAAAAAAAAGAGAACTGTTAGGGCGTGATTGGGTAATGGGAAACTGATGCAGGCCAGCAGAGAGATGCATATTATGCTTGCCCAAGCCATAGCTGTGGGTGAGTGAAGGCAGGGCATACTTGCCGACTCTGCTGCGGGGATGCCCAGTCGGCGCATAGGGGGTGTAGCAGCCACAAAGGTGAGCTGTGCAGGGGGTGTGGTGGCACAATCATGACATTGTGGCTCCGCCCCCTGCTATACAGTGATAAGAAAACAGACATTGCATAGCAGGGGGAGTGGCTACAATCACGTCATCAGATCACTTGTGGGCAACAGCAGAGGGGGTGTGAGTGGCTGGGGGAGGATGCGAGCAGCTGGATGCTGGTGCAGGAGACTTGGCCACCTTTCTGGGGACCAAGAGCGATACTCAATTTTCGGGGGCCTCCCGGCTGTATCGGGAGAGTAGGCATGTCTAATACACAATGATGACTGTCACCAGCACTAGTGAGCTACTTGTAAATTGCTGATTGTGAATACACCACTGGCACTTACAGGGGCTTTCTATGTTGCTTGTACATATACTGTGCTGGAATACAGTGACACACTAGAACCAACATTGTAGACCTTACTGCAGTATAAATTGAGGGAGGTGTACAGTACTGTATTTACTAGGAAAACGATAAAAACTGTAACATTTGGGGTAGCGATTCAATTGTTTTTACCACATCTATTAGTTTTGGGCTCCCTATGGAGCAATTCAATTGTTGCTTCATTCGGGTGTGAATAACCGCGGCTGCACACATTTCAGCTTGCAGCCCCTGGAGGTGGCGAGCTGAAATGTGCGAAAAGTCATCTGGGCGCTCAAGCAGCACTTTTCCCATTGCACCCATTAGTTTAGTCAGGTTTTGCCGCTTTATGCTGCTAAACTCTGTCTAATTGTGTGCGCGATAAGCCGATAATTAAAGGGTGCCTAAAACAACTGAATTACAATAGTGGGCGCCCATTAATTATGGCATCTTACAAAAAACAACTGAATCGCCCTTGGTTTTTGGGTGTACAGTACTAGGTAAAAACAATATAATCTTACTGATATATAAGTGGAGGCTAATGAATGAATAATACTTAACAGGGTATTTGTTAATGAATGAATGTTTATTGAAAACATGTTGACACAAATCTCTCAGATACAAAACTAATCTTTCTTTCTTTCTCAAGGAAAGAACACAGTTTTGCTTCCCCTGATACCCACCCATGTATGGATGTGGATCATTAGATCTACACTAAAAAGGTCTACAACCAATAGGGCGACCACAGATGACCAACCGGCATTAGGTCAACAGGGTCAAACAGTCGACATGTAATAGGTAGATAGTAAAGTTCAACATGGTCAAAAGGTCGACATGGAAAAGGTAGACACAAAAGAGGTTGACAATTTGTAAAAAAAATTGGGGGTGTTTTGTCACTTTTCTGCCACAAAAAAGCCCCATTAGTGTACTGGGTTACTATTTCCAATCGTTGTCCACATGGATGGTAAAGTATGAAAAAATAGGATTTTGGTACTTACCAGGTAAATCCTTTTCTTTTAATCCATAGGGGGCACTGGAGTACTCTAGGGATATGGACGGTTCCACAGGAACTAGGCACTGAATAAATTAAAATTTGAGAGTACTTCCCCCCTCCATATCCCATAGTACCTCAGTGTTTTTTTACTGAGCCGAACAGGAGCTATAGAGGTTAATGGAGAATTACATATAACAAACGGACAACAATAAACAATAAACTGAAGACCATGTAGCCGCACTGCAAAGCTGTGTCATAGAACTCCACGACCAGCTGCCCATGACATTCCCGGAGAACGTATGGAATGAGCTGTTACTGATGTAGGCGGCTGTAACCTAACATGAAGGTAAGCCTGACGTATGGTCAGTTTTATCCATCTGGATAAGGTCTGCTTAGAAGGTGGCCAACCCATCTTGGCCGCACTATAGGGAATAACAACGTATCCGTCTTAGGAACTGTAGACGTTCGGAATACTTAAACGCGTAATGCGCGTACCACAACCAAAATTCCAGAATCTCCTGTTAACACAGGAACTACTATTGGATGATTGATGTGAAAAGAGGACCCTACTTTTGGCAGGAAAGCGGGATTCCTCTAAAGTTCCGCTCTGTCATTATGAAACACTAAATACGGTGGCTTGCATGACAAGGCACCCAAAACTGAAACCCGCCCTGCCGAAGCTAAGGCTAGGAGAGAAATTGTTTCCCAAGTGAGAAACTTAATATCCACTTGTTGTAAGGGTTCGAAACAAAAAGACTATAAGAAATCTAAAACCAGATTCAAGTCCCATGGCGCAGTAAGTGGAGTGAAATGGAGGCTGTACTTTGAGGACACCCTGCATAAAGGTGTGTACCGACGGCAATAGAGCCAATCTTCTTTGAAAATAAATTGACAACGCAGATATCTGCACCTTTAGTGTGGATAAACGCCGACCTCCATCTAACCCCATCTGTAGACATAACAAAAGACGGGATAACTTGAAAGATGATGACGGAAACTTCCGAACTTCACACCAACCTATATAGGCACGCCAAATTCTGTAATAATGAGCTGCCGTAACCGGCTTCCTAGCTCGTAACATGGTTGGTATAACTTATTCTGGAATGCCCTCTCTTTTTAAGAGGGCTGTCTCAACAGCCACTAAATCGGAGAAAAAGAACGGACCCTGTTGTAACAGGTCCGGACGCAGTGGGAGCGGCCAAGGAACGTCCGCGAGTAGACCGCGGAGATCCGAAAACCAAGCTCTCCGAGGCCAATGAGGCGCCACTAGTATGACTGTGACGGACTCTCTTTTGATCCGTTTTAGCAACAGAGGGAGCAGCGGAAAACGGTGGAAGCAGATACACGAGACTGTATGGCCACGTGATTGTGAGAGCATCCACCGCCACTGCCTTTGGATCTCTCATTCTGGACACGTACTGGGGCGTTTGTTAATTGTGGCGAGATGCCATCAGGTCCACTTGCGGGTAACCCTACTTCTAGACCAGCATGTGAAACACTTCTGGATTTAATGCACATCCTGGATAAAAATCCCGGCAGCTGAGATAATCCGCCTCCCAGTTGTCCACTCCCGGAATGAATACTGCCGACAAAATCACCTCGGCCCAATGAGGACTCGAGCTACTTCCCGCATTGCCATGCGGCTTTTCGTTCCTCCTTGTTTGTTGATGTATGCGACCACCGTCGCATTGTCTGACTGCACCTGAACAGCCTGAGCCTGCAGCATGTGCACTGCTTGTCGTAGCGCATTGTAAATGAACTACAGCTCCCCAACCTCTGAGACTCGCGTCCGCCGTGAGAATTATCCAATTCCAGGCGCCGAACCGTTTCCCTGCGGTTAGATTCTGTACTTTGAGCCACCAGAGTAGAGACACCCTGGCCCTTGGAGACCACCTCACCCTGCAGTGAATCTGCAGAAGCGAGCCCGACCATTGATTTTGGCATGCATTGCAGGCAGACACTGTACTCGTTAGGCCACAGCCAACCATTGCGAGCACATCCAGTTAAAAAGGACGTGAGTGAAGTCTTCCGAACTGAAGCGCTTCGAAAACCGCCACCATCTCCTATATATTAGCCCAGATCTGTGACTTTGTGACTCATTTGCTAACGCTGGGCGGAGTTACATCGCTGGGCGGAGTCAAGTCACAGATCTGCCCTAATATATAGGGGAGATATAGGAGGATAGGAGAATACATAGGCGAATAGGCTATATAGATAGAGTTACTGTTGATAAAAGTACCACAGGATGTAATTACTGAGACCAGTACAGACCGCTGGCTTGTGCGGAGACATCAGCAGCTGCACCAGGTTAAGGCTCCGTCCAGGTCCCACCCTCCGACGCCAGCCATTGGACAGATGGCGGAAGCCCGCGCTGTCATTGGCCGCTGCGGCTAGCTGCTAGCAACGCTATGCTTCACTCCTGCCGGGTCCCCTCTCACGCATGAGCCGCTGCCGGACACTGGGATGCCACGCCGTCCCCTCATACTGCGCCCCTCCCGCTACCCGGACTCATCCCCCGTCCCCGCTATATGGAGGGAGCTGGGGATGCTGGAGGGAGCTGGGGAGCACGCACACCAAACCGCTCCTCGGCCCCTGTGTGCTCCAGAGCGGTATCATCCTGACTTACAGCAGCAAATACATACCCGACCACTATGTGCGGACACCGGAGCGGGGCCAGCAGCAGTAGCAGGCGGATAGAGCCTGAGGACAAGGGGGACACCCAGCGCATAGATCCAGAGGCTGGAGTGGCTGCAGAGCCGCATAACCCATCACATTCTGGGTAACCCACCACGCCACTATCTTAAACTGTATATGCACTACTCTATTCTGCCTATGTATAACACATATACTATACCTACCTCCATCCCACCCACAGCACACCCACACCTGCCCCTACACCACCCGCAGCGCCTCTGGAACCCCTCCACCATCAACCGCACCCCCGCCCCTCCCCCACCCACGTAACCCCAGCCCCTCACCGGCCCGCCACACCACTGGACCCCCAACACCACCCGCAGCACACCCGCCCCTTCCCCACCTGCAACACCTCTGGAACCCCTCCACCATCCACCACACCCCCACTCCTGCCTCTCCCCCACCCACGTAACCCCAGCCCCTCACCGGCCCGCCACACCACCTGACCCCCAACACCACCCGCGGCACACCCGCCCCTTCCCCACCTGCAACGCCTCTGGAACCCCTCCACCATCCACCGTACCCCCTCCCCTGCCCCTCCCCCACCCACATAGCCTCAGCCCCTCACCGGCCCGCCGCACCACCCACTGTACACCTACCCCTTCCCCACCCCCAGCGCCTCCGGCACCCCTGCCACATACGCAACAGTCCTGCACCTGGACATCCCCCAGCACCTCCAACGTTACTCCAAACGCAGCTGCGAAAACCAGCAGCGTGCAATCAAGTTGGAATGACCCCCTAAGTTTCCTCCTTATCCAAATGCATTTATCTATCTTCTCACTAACACGCACAGTTTAGGTATAACATCTCTATTGCCCTGCCTCTCCCTACTCCTTACCGCTCTCCCTTTCCGTAGACTATCCCTACCATCCGGCGTGTCCGTAGCTTCTCCCTAACACACTGCATCGCACGGGTACAAAGCGGATCTTTGCCATGGGTTTGAGCCAAGAATACATTTGCACGATACTCGGGTTACAGGGGCGCAGCTCCTTCCGACGGTGTGAAGAGCGCCCGTAGGGCGCGATGAATCACCTAGTTGTCTCTAATAGGCGAATGTACAAATGAACCGAGACTGTGCGAGGCTTGAGCACTAATTGTACCAGATGACGAATGACCTGTACTTCTGATCGGGTAGGTAAATTCTTTGATTTACCGTATCGAGTATCATACCTAGGAATTGAAATCGTTGAGACGGAATCATTCAGGAATTCGCGTAGACAATGGTAGGAAATCAGATTTCCCCCCCCCCACTTGGTCCGCGATCTATTCTCGTTTGGAACATAGCCAAAGTGGACGTTGTGCGCCACTAGCGAAGCTGAAACGCAAGAACCAACTGCCAACTTCACAGAAGCTGTAGGCAGCAAGAAGTGTAAGGTGGTCTTTATTTAGGTTATATTGGGTGAGGGTTTTTTTGGAGTCTGCACTGGACCAGATTGTACATTAATTAATACACAATTATAATACCATATAAAGTAAGAATTTTGACCAACATATAGCTGCCGACTTCGCCTAAAAAAGCTTTTGAGGCAGAACAGGGTTGGCGGTGCTCACGGACATTATTTCAGAAGAAACTATTTGGGGGTTGTTTTGCAAAGAAGCAAAAGAAAGACTGTTTGGTATGTCTCTCTGGGGCACACTTTAAAGTGTGCCCCAGAGAGACATACCAAACGGTCTTTATTTAGGGCCAACCTGAACTGGAGCGCCCTGCCACTACAGCCTTGTTACCTCAAATCCTTACCAAAGCAGGGCGAAGCAACAGCCCTACTGCTGTGTAGGGTACACTCCGATAGGTAGTTAAACGCCCAATAATTGCAATTGTCTCTCATTGGAAATTGTTCAGCCTTCGCTGAGAACCTGACGTACTGGCCTGGTGCTATGAGGGCTGGCGGCGAATCCACCGCAACAATCTAGCTGAAACAGTAAATTTTTCCCTCTCAGGCAGTACATGCGCCCGAATTCCCCCCAAAGAGGACCGGTAAGGGTCTGTCTGTGCAGTCGAATTTGTCCGACACACTGTGCGACAGACTCTGCAGCGAAGCTGCTTGTTTGATTATGCATTAGACTTAGTGATCATGTACCCCGACCAGTAAGTACACCACGGAAGTAATCTGTGTATAAGCCTGCATTATCGTGCATGTGGTTTCCAGCAATAGTGAATCTTTCTGTAGAGACATGCTGTCAAAAACAATTAATAAATTAAATTCCTAACAACCCCTCGCTCCCCCAGAGGCTGAGTGTTGTAGGGCAGCAACCTCCAGCAAAGACCCAGGAAGTAACGTTAAAAATGGTGTCCTACCATGTTTTTTTTTTTTTTTTTTATATATATTACACCTGTTAAACCAGGATCTGAACCAGTGTCCCTGCAATCACAATGTTCACTGTGGGTGGGAAGCCTAACCACTTGGCTACAGAGCCACCTGTAAAAATAATAAGCAAAGCTGCTGTTTAAACATCAACTCTGGTGATGAAATGGTTGCTGTAGTGCCTTGCAATCCAGATGGTACCTGAACCCACAATCCCTGGTTTAGGAGGGCAGTGTCCTATCCATTAGGCCACTGGGGATCTGGGGAGGTGAGGCCTGAACCCACAAGGTTTGCAGTGCTCAACAGATACTGTTTAATAAGCACTGTGTGCCGACCAACTGCGCCACTGTAGTCTTGCTTATTGCAAAATAGATTATTATTTTTTTATGTCAGCATATTATATATATATATATATATATATACACAACAATGTATATTCACACATACTCAGACCTTATAAATATATATATATATTTCATATATGCATACATACACACATATATTATATACCCATATACATATATCCAGATATATCCTGATTCAGAGGTATAATAATTCAAAGAAGTCTGAAACTCAATGTGATCACTCACAGGCTTAAAAACCTGAGAAGTCTGCCGTTTAACCGCAGCTTAGTTAATGGGTCTCGTATCCAGTGTGGCGTGGCTGTAGATTTAAAAATACCTACAGCACCTTGTATTCCCAGGTGGCTAACCAGGCCCAACGTTGCTTAGCTTCTAAGATCAGACGAGATCGGGCGTATCCAATTGTGGTGTGGCTAAGTGAATTAAGCAAAGCTGCTGCAGGTGAGCCTGAACTTACTGTTACGCACACCAGTGCTAACAGGAGTATACCGGTGTATGAACAGAGAGGGAAGCGAAGCAAACGAACTCACAGACAGTATAACATAACATACACAGGAGGTGATGGAATAACTAATAAACACAAAGTGAACGGAGAAGCCCAAAGGCTCAGGAATTGGGTGTCTCCCTAGTGTCAGGAATGCTCAGATGGAATAGAGCGGACAATGAAGCGATGTGTAGTTATTTCACATGTGGAGCACCTGAAATTATGTTGCTCTTAGCAAAGGGTTACCAACGGGTGTGGGAATAAACTCCTTGGTCAGAGATAGAAATATAGACACAAGGAGAGTATCCACAATCCTAACCCCCACTTCCAGGGCACAGGTTCAGCTTACTGCCACTAAACTGACACCCGGACGCCCTGCACAGTGAGGGAGGATTAAGCAAGCAGGTCTGAGAGTACAGCCGCAAACCTGCTGGGTTCACAGAATAGCAAAAGAACCCCAGCAGGTCAAACAACTGACTCCAGTCTTACTGCTAGGTCCGGATTGGCAGAATGAAGTACCGAATCCCAAGGCCTATTCGCAGTAAGCAACAAGTAAATACAAAGTCACACAGTACTAGCTAACTCTCTGGAACTGACTAACAAACAAAGATTCAGCAGCATTTGCCTAGCCTGAGAGGATGGTTTATGTAGCAGGTGCTGTCCACGCCCCACTCAGACCTCACAGACTGTGAGCACAAAACCAGTGCCGGATTCCCTGCCGTGCACAGAGCCTGTAACAACTACACAGTAAAAACCCGGACCGGAGTATCAGCTGCGCTCAGGTTACTTCGCTAACACTTGCCTCCCGGTTGCCATGGCGACGTGGCAGCACAGAGCAGGAGATCCTAACAGTACCCCCCCTCTGACGAGGGGTCAAAGAACCCCTACCACCGGGTTTATCGGGGAACTGCGAGAAGAAAGAGTGTATCAGTCTGGGGGCATGAAGATCACAACTGCGCACCCACGACCGCTCCTCCGGGCCATACCCCTTCCAGTGCACCAAAAATGACAGCCGACCCCGAACCATCTTGGAGTCAAGAACCCTTTTAACCACAAACTCCCTCTGACCCCGTATCAGAAGAGGAGAAGGTCTTCCACTGGAAGAAGGATTACTAACCGCCAGTTTTAAAAGGGAACAATGAAATGTTTTATTGATACCCAATGAACGGGGCAGATCTAACTGAAATGCCACCGGATTGATAACCCTGGTGATCTTATAAGGGCCGATGAACCGGGGACCTAACTTATGAGATGGCTGTCTCAACTTCAAATTCTTGGTGGACAACCAGACGAAGTCTCCTAATTTGAAGCTGCAGGGTCTTCTCCGCTTATCAAAAACCCTTTTGGTCACTAATGACACAGAAACAAGGGCTGTCTTCACTTTCCTCCAAATACCCCTAAGGACCGAAACAACAGAGGAACCACCAGGCGTGGAATCCAGGGGGTCAAAAGAATTGGCCTTAGGATGATGCCCATACACACAAAGGAAGGGAGAGATCCCTGTAGCAGAGTGAGCCGCGTTGTTATAGGCAAACTCCGCCATGGACAGATGAGCAACCCAGTCAGTATGACACTTGGAGATATAACACCTGAGGAACTGCTCCAAGGACTGGTTCACCCTCTCAGTCTGCCCATTAGACTGTGGATGGTAGCCTGACGACAAGCTCACAGAAATCTGGAGATCAGAACAAAATGCCCTCCAGAATTTGGCCACAAACTGGGATCCACGGTCAGAGACCACATCAAGTGGCAACCCGTGGAGGCGCACAACATGCTGCATAAATTACTCAGACAGGCGTCTGGCCGATGGCAACCCAACCAGTGGAACGAAATGCGCCATCTTCGAAAACCTGTCAACGACAACCCAAATGGCTGTCATCCCCGAGGATTTGGGCAAGTCCACCACAAAATTCATGGAAATGTGGGTCCATGGCTTAGACGGAATAGAGAGTGGATGTAATGGGCCAACAGGAACCCCTCTAGGAGTTTTATTTCGGGCACAAACGTCACATGCCCGAACCCACTGATCCACATCCCTAGCCACCGAGGGCCACCACACCGCCCTAGACAGCAACTCCCGAGTTCTGGCAATACCCGGATGCCCTGCCGACCTCTTGGCATGGAATTCCAGGAACACTCGCTGTCTTAACCTAGGAGGCACAAACAAGAGACCTACCGGAAGGTCTGGAGGAGCCTGCTCCTGTGCTCTAAGGACTAATGACAAGAGGTCCTGGGTAATGCCCACTTTAATACATGATGGGGACACAATGGGCAATGGCACCTCGGTGGTCTCTTGAACTGGAGCAAAACTCCGCGAGAGCGCATCAGCCTTGATGCTTTTTGACCCAGGGCGATATGTTATCAAAAAATTAAAGCGAGCAAAAAACAAAGCCCATCGTGCCTGCCTGGCATTGAGCCGCTTCGCTGACTCTAAATATGCCAGATTCTTATGGTCGGTGAGAATTGAGACCACAAACTTAGCCCCCTCAAGCCAGTGTCTCCACTCCCCGAGTGCATCCTTTATAGCCAACAATTCCCGGTTACCCACATCATAATTCATCTCGGCAGACGAAAATGTACGGGAAAAGTAAGCACAGGGATGAAGGTGATTATCAGACACCCCCATCTGAGAGAGCACTGCCCCAATACCTATATCTCAGAGGCATCCACTTCTACCACAAAAGGACGCTCTGGATCTGGGTGTCGCAGCACCTTGGCCGAGACAAATGCCCTTTTGAGACGGGCAAAGGCCGCTTTGGCCTCACAAGACCAGTGAGCAACATCCGCCCCTTTCTTAGTGAGTGCCACCAAGGGGGCCACTATAGACGAAAATCCAGCGATAAACCGTCTATAAAAATTTGCAAAGCCCAGAAAACGCTGAAGCGCCTTCAAACTAGTGGGCTGCACCCAATCCAGGACTGCCTGTACCTTAGAACCCTCCATTTGGAAACCTTCTGAGGAGATAATATACCCTAGAAATGCGATTTGCTGGACTTCAAACTCGCACTTCTCCAGCTTCGCCCCAAGCTGGTGGTCTCTGAGTTTCTGGAGGACTAAGCGTACATGCTTCCGATGTTCCTCCAGGGAATGAGAGAAGATTAGGATGTCATCTAGATAAACAACTAAGAATCTATCCAAATATTCCCTGAGCACATCGTTCATGAATTCCTGGAAGACTGCCGGGGCATTAGAGAGCCCAAAAGGCATCACCAAATATTCATAATGCCCTGAGTGGGTATTAAAGGCAGTCTTCCATTCATCCCCCTCTCTTATTCGGATTAGATTGTAAGCACCGCGTAGGTCAATCTTAGAAAAAATGGTGGCAGTACGAAGCTGGTCAAACAAAACCGAAATGAGAGGCAGTGGGTACGAGTTTTTAATCGTGATACGGTTCAATTCCCTGAAGTCGATGCAGGGTCGCAATGAACCGTCCTTTTTACCCACAAAAAAGAACCCCGACCCAACTGGGGACTGTGAGGGTCTGATAAATCCCTTAGCCAAGTTCTCCTGAATGTACTCTGCCATAGCCTGAGTCTCAGGACGTGACAGGGAGTACAACCTGCTCTTGGGAAGCTTAGCATCCGGCAACAAATCAATGGCACAGTCATAGGGGCGATGGGGAGGTAGTACCTCCGCAACTTTTTTGGAGAACACATCCGCAAAATCTGCATAACATCCTGGCAATCCTGGCAAACTTAGCTGCGAGAGCCTGACTGGAAGGCTCAAGCAACTCCTGAAACAATCACTACCCCAACTAAGAATCTCCCCAGAGACCCAGTCAAATTGAGGGTTATGGGCCCTTAACCAGGGTAACCCCAAAACCAATGGGGCAAAAGAACAGACAGTCACATAAAAAGACAATTTTTCAGAGTGTGTGGCTCCAATAAACAAAGGAATTTGGCTGGTGCAGGAGGTAATTTTACCCTGGGACAATGGTTCCCCGTTTAACCCACAGATCTCAATCTCTGATGCCAAAGGTACTGAGGGAACAGAGTGTTCCAGGGCGAATTGACGGTCCATGAAAACCCCATCGGCCCCACTGTCAACAAAGGCCTCAGTCTTGACAGTTTGACCGAGGATCTCCAAAGTCACCGGAATGAGAAAAGTCTTTTTGGGAAATTCTGACTTCTGGCCTGACAGGATATTTCCCATCACCCTCAGGCCCTGAAGTTTTCCGTTTTTTCTGGGCATGATACTACAACATGACCTTTATTCCCACAGTACAAACACAAACCCTGCTGTCTCCTCCGCGTCTTCTCACGCGAGGAGAGGCGGGTAGCCCCAATCTGCATAGGCTCCTCGGAATATTCCTCAGAGTCTGAGGTTCCCTTGGGAAAAAAGGAAACTGCGGTCTCCCTTTCAAGCCTACGCTCTCTCAGCCGTCTATCCACCCGGATGGATAACTGCATGAGCTGATCTAAGCTATCAGGCGAGGGATATTGTACCAGTTGGTCCTTTATCTGGTCAGAAAGGCCCCTTCGGTACTGGTTTCTCAGGGCTGGGTCATTCCACTGGGTATCATGAGCCAACCTCCGAAACTCCGTACTATAAACCTCAGCTGGCCGTCGCCCTTGCTTAAGAACCGTAATCTGAGCCTCGGCTGAAGCCATCTTGTCAGGGTCATCATACAAAATGCCCAGTGCCGTAAAAAAAGCATCAACACTTTTAAGCGACGGACAGTCAGGCTGTAACCCATATGCCCAGACCTGTGGGTCTCCTTGTAGCAAGGAAATCACCATGCCCACCCGCTGAATCTCCGACCCAGAAGACTGGGGCCTAAGCCTGAAATATAGCTTACAGCTCTCCTTGAAACAAAAGAACTGCGAGCGATCTCCAGAAAAACGATCCGGGAGATTTACTTTCGGCTCCTTAACCCCTGAACTTGCCGCTGCTGCTGCAGGAGCTCCGCTAGCGGCCTGCGGGGTGTTCATTTTAATGGACATCTCATTAAATTGTCGAGTCAGGACCTGCACCTGATCGACCACCTGTTGCAAAGTATTTTGAGGGGTATGCTCCATATTCCCACAAAATTTCAACAGGAGTAGGGCTGCTGAATATGTTACGCACACCAGTGCTAACAGGAGTATACCGGTGTATGAACAGAGAGGGAAGCGAAGCAAACGAACTCACAGACAGTATAACATAACATACACAGGAGGTGATGGAATAACTAATAAACACAAAGTGAACGGAGAAGCCCAAAGGCTCAGGAATTGGGTGTCTCCCTAGTGTCAGGAATGCTCAGATGGAATAGAGCGGACAATGAAGCGATGTGTAGTGATTTCACATGTGGAGCACCTGAAATTATGATGCTAAGAGCAACAGAAAAAACCCCAAAGGGTTACCAACGGGTGTGGGAATAAACTCCTTGGTCAGAGATAGAAATATAGACACAAGGAGAGTATCCACAATCCTAACCCCCACTTGCAGGGCACAGGTTCAGCTTACTGCCACTAAACTGACACCTGGACGCCCTGCACAGTGAGGGAGGATTAAGCAAGCAGGTCTGAGAGTACAGCCGCAAACCTGCTGGGTTCACAGAATAGCAAAAGAACCCCAGCAGGTCAAACAACTGACTCCAGTCTTACTGCTAGGTCCGAATTGGCAGAATGAAGTACCGAATCCCAAGGCCTATTCGCAGTAAGCAACAAGTAAATACAAAGTCACACAGTACTAGCTAACTCTCTGGAACTGACTAACAAACAAAGATTCAGCAGCATTTGCCTAGCCTGAGAGGATGGTTTATATAGCAGGTGCTGTCCACGCCCCACTCAGACCTCACAGACTGTGAGCACAAAACCAGTGCCGGATTCCCTGCCGAGCACAGAGCCTGTAACCACTACACAGTAAAAACCCGGACCGGAGTATCAGCTGCGCTCAGGTTACTTCGCTAACACTTGCCTCCCGGTTGCCATGGCGACGTGGCAGCACAGAGCAGGAGATCCTAACACTCACAATGCTTGCAGTGCTCCACAGATACTGTTTTATAATCACCATGTGCTGACCAATTGTATAACACATCTTACTTTACAACAGTGAACAAAGCCAGTATTTGGCTGACCACAGTCATGATTCAGATTTGCAGTCTTTGGGTTAATATCATTATAAACAGTTATGATAAAAATAATAGTAAGAGAAGTGAGTGTAGATCCATGTAATACACTGTTACAGACATGGTAGGGAAACTGCTTTTTAGTCTTTGCTGGTGTCTTACTCATTATGCAGACAGACAATACAAAATACAACTTGCGCGACTCAGTAAATAGGACTAAGGTGTCTCTATAAATATATATCTGGCCAAGTGCAGTGCACGCCAGCAAAATGCCTGATCCCAAATTCCCCTTAACACCCCTGCGCCTTCAATGGAGGAGAGATGTAATACAGGAAATTCTGGAAATACAACAGGAAAAACAACAGGAAGCATGGTTAAATATGTCCTCATGCTCACAGTATAACACAAAGTGCAGACTTATAATTATGTAAGCAGATTTAATAAACATACTATGTTGCATTCAAACCTGCACATATAACATGTATCCTGTTTAACAAAGACTTAATAGCCTATTGTAATACATATGCAGCGCTGCTGTATTCTAGTAAACATACTTTCTTTTATCAACAAGAGTTGAACATGAGATTTTATCCAGTGACCCTGACATTTCTGTGTGCAGGGAACATCACTGTGGCAGCAAAGTTGCTCACTAGGCTATGGAGCCTGCCTTTTACAAAAACTCTTATTTGTGTGCCCCCCCCCCCCCCCCCCCCCCGTGCTCCGTGTACCGTTCTCTATACACGGAGCCGGGCTATGGTGGAGAGGGAGCCGGAAGCGGCATCGAGGGCCGGGGAGTGCGCTGCATAGAGCCGTGGAGCGGCCTATGCATAAATCAACGTGGCCGGCGCGGCTCAGAGCGGTGGGGGACACAGCATAAACAGTGGCGCTGGAAGCGGCGGCGGGCGGCTGAAGGCAGCGGCTGGTGGCCACACACACACACACACAGTATCCCACACAGCTCACGCTGCCGCCCCGTTCAACATACCTGGACACTGTGGTGAGGGCTATGACGGGGCTTGTCTGTAAGTTCCGTCCAGCCTTTACAGCAGGTTTTAGTCCTGCATGTGGTAGTGAGGGAGCTCTTTCAGAGAGGACCGACACCCACAGCTGCTTCAGCTGCTTCCACTATCCCGGACCCTCGCCTTTCTGGAAGGGGGGAAGGGATGTGGAACATTGAAAAATCAAAAATAAATCCAATAATTGTGGAGAAACTCCACAGGCCTAGTTGCTCGGTGAGCACCGAAAAAACACTGAGGTACTCTGGGATATGGAGGGGGGAAGTATTTTAATTTTAATTTATTCAGTGCCTAGTTCCTGTGGAACCGTCCATATCCCTAGAGTACTCCAGTGACCCCTAGTGGATGAAAAAGAAAGTTGAAAACACCCAAAACAAAACTTGCATCGACCATTGTCTTGTTGACCTTTTGACCCTGTCAGCCTAATGCATGTCAACTTACTGACTGTAGACCTTTTTAGTGTAGATCTATAGACCGGATACCCACATATACGGTGCTGTAAGTCCCATTTCACTCCTCATCTGTGCATTTTGAACTGCCACCTGAGGGTGGGAGTAACACAGAATTCCCTGCATCTTACATAAATGTGTTATTGGTGAGACGCTTGCTCCGCTGCCTTACAGCATTGCATATGTTATATACGATACTGTGCAACAAAGGGAAAAAGAGAGACAGTATACAGTCAGTACGTCTTCATTCAAAATGTTGACTGGGCAGCTCAATCGCACACGTGTGTCACACGCACTGTGTATCGAGGTCAGGTGCATGAGGACACATATGTATGTACCACACCCAGGAAGGTATGTAATACCCACGCTACATCACAAATAGTGGCATATAAGGCCATGATATTAATGGGGTGCACTGAGTGTCATTGGCTGCATTATTGAGGACCTATGGAAGCCTAATAGCAAACGCGAATATTAAAAGCAAAACAAATAGCTAATAGTATGGGTGTAAGTGTATATGATGTATACTGGACATAACCCTGTTGTAGCTGCTTCTGGTGAAGACCCTTATACTGTCCACAATTGCTGCACCGCAGGCACACCAGGCTGCGGAGACTGGTGGATTCATAACCAGGGGAAGACACATTGGATGTTATAGTAGCTAAAATGGCTGCATTCTCTGATTTCTGACCTTTCATTTCTGCTGTCTGTAACAGAGGGGGGAGCGTCAGGTTAGTCCTGCACAATTACCTTATGGCGCTCAGGAGAAATGTACCTCCGATCAACTCACAGCAGCTGCGTGGTCAGCCAAACACATCAAAGAAAATGAAGAAATAACACAACACTAGGATGTGATCATTGCTGCCAATGAAAAACCATGATTGTAAAAATGTAACAATGTATGAAAATCATACAGACAGTGGGGTGAATTTATTAACATGGGAGTTCTATTTAAGATGGGATGTGGCCCATAGCAACCAATCAGATTCTACTTCTCATTTATCTAGCACCTTCTAGAAGATAATACCTGGAATCGTAAATAGAACTCCCATCTTAGTAAATTTACCCTACTGTGTCCATCTCTGAATCCTGCCCATAGGTGGTCATTCCGATCACTAGCTGAATTTATTCGCAGCGCAGCTATCAGGCTAAAAAATGGCAGTTCTGCACATGCGGCGCAATACGCACGCACAACTTACGGGCACAACGAACGATGTAGTTTTACACAGGGTCTAGCGATGCTTTTCAATCGCACTGGTAGCCGCAGAGTGATTGACATGAAGTGGGTGTTCTGGGTGGCAACTGACCGTTTTCAGGGAGTGTTCGGAAAAACGCAGGCGTGCCAGGGAAAACGCAGGTGTGGCTGGGCGAACGCTGGGCGGGTGTGTGACGTCAAATCCGGAACTGAATAGTCTGAAGTGATCGCAAGCGCAGAGTAGGTTTTGAGCTACTCTGAAACTACACAAATTTTTTTTGCAGGCGCTCTGCGATAAAAACGTTCGCACTTCTGCTAAGCTAAAATACACTCCCAGTGGGCGGCATAGCGTTTGCATGGCTGCTAAAAACAGCTAGCGAGCGATCAACTCGGAATGACCCCCATAGTGCGGCGCATGAGCACAAGATGTTTATTTAGCATTCTGCCAATTTACCGAGACTTCAGGTTCTTTCTCAGATACACTGTGGTGTATTGGCTTGAACCTGCTTATTGGCAATGCTTATTAGATCGTTTCTAGTATTATACACTCTGGGACTGATTCAGATGTGGCTGGAGTGGCCATGCAGTGATAGCGCTGTGTGGCAGCGGGAGACTCCTCTTACAAGTAGAAGTCTCCTGTTGCAGTAGTGATCCGACCTACATCCAGGACACAGCATCAGATCACTGCAACACCATTGGGCAGTTTGCGGCATCCATGAGGCCAGGAAATCTCTGTCCTACGACAGAGGTCCCTGACCTCTTCCCGCCCCCTGACCAGAGGCAACACGCAACCATTTGAACAAATGGAGGCCATTGCTCCCCAGACAGCAGCAGACTGTCAATTACTGACAGCCTGACGCTGGACTGCGCGCTACGTTGCAGGACCTTTTCGTACATGCGCAGAATGGGACCTGAGCATTCGCAAAGTACCAAGCATCGGTACTTTGCAGTATGTGCTGCAACAATGACTAAACCTAAATGAGGTCTTCTATGCATAGAATATTTTAAAGTGTGTTGTTGTAAATGTGTTATTGCGTGTTTTATAAAGTGTTAAATTTTTTACAATGGCAGTTATTTCCTTAGAAGTGAGTGATCACATCCAGGCGCTGTGTCATTTCTTCAGCACAGAACAATGAATTCTGCCCTCAAGGCTCATATATGGCAATGTCGATGTTGAGGTTTAGTGATCCTTTGCACGGGGACAGGTAGCCGAGGTGAATTATGTATTAGTGAAGCCAGAGATGTTTCTGGCTGCGACAACGTTTTAAATGTAGGGTTTTCCCAAGCTGGAATGCCCTGGAGAAGAGAGATCGTTAAGGGCACAGCTTTTCGGTTCCTTGTATCACGCTCACAAACATGACTGCCAAAGCATTACATTCCCTCACACACATCACGTCTCCCGGCGCCTCTTTCATGTCTTCTTCCAAAGCTCTCTCCGCAGTTCTCTTTGAAGTTCTGTACAAAGTGTAAAAAATTATATTGCCCTCCTCCCTTCCCCACACGCTCCTCAAAATGTGAATTCTAAAAGTGGAAGTAACTAGAAGGGGCTGTGTGAGAGCACAAAATAAAACAATTCCCTATCTTTCTGTGGGTGTACCTGTGATGCGTTTACCCCACCAGCTGAGAGTGCTGACCTAACGTCACAGTCACTACTCCCCCTGAGTGTATAACAATATTATCTTTTTAGTGATACTGTATGTGTTATTTTGGCAGCGCGTTGAGAAAATGTCATGCTATTAACTTTTTCTTGAACTATATAAAATGTCACTTGACTGTGCAATGATGAGCGATCAGCAGTTGTTGTGTCTGAGTCTGGTAATGTCAGATCTTAGATTACAGCCACATCAGTATTTTCAGCCAGAGGTCTGCGAAGAGACCTGGGGGGTTTCTGGAGGGAAGACGAGCCAGGTTACAGCATATCGCTCTGTGCCGCTGTGCGGACCTACCTTGCTGCTTTCTGTGTCAGGTCCATGGGAAAGTCCGGGCACAGCATCTGCAGCAGACTCTGATATTCTTTCATAGTCAAGAGATCTGCAAGAAATGTAGATAGTGTTACATTCTTCTATATCTAAAGGCCGACTCTACCCAGAATTGAAAATGTTGTTTTGGATGGAATTAGATGAGTTAAAGTAAAACATAGAATTCAGATACTGGTGTGCAGTAGGATCCCCAAAGTGTATAATGGTTAAAGCTGGATTTGTGGGGCCCCAAGGCAACTCACTTGTGGGGGCTCCTACCACTAACATTATCAATGAAGTGCTGGCATTATAAAGTAGAATGTTGTCTCTCTCTCATCTTTGATTTTGAATATAATCTGGCCCCCTGGTCCCATATGTCTTCCGGCAGCCCCTTCACATTTGATCGTTAACCTCTTCTTCACAATCTGGTCTCGGTGTAAAAATAGGATTTTAATTACCTACCGGTAAATTCTTTTCTCATAATCTGTATAGGATGCTGGGGTTCCATTTAGTACCATGGGGTATAGATGGGTCCTTTGGGAGCCACTGGCACTTTAAGAGTTTAACAGTGTGGGCTGGCTCCTCCCTCTGTGCCCCTCCTACCAGACTCAGTCTAGAAACTGTGCCCGAGGAGACGGATATACTTCGACAGAAGGAAATACAGATAGTGGTGAGATACACACCAGCTCACACCGAATCAAAAAAAAAAAAAAACATGCTGACCAGCATGCAACATGGAGAAACCATGCTAACCAGCATGCACCATGAAGAAATCATGCAAAACCGCATGAAACATGAAGAAACCATGTCAACCAGCAGGTAACATGAAGAAACCATGCTAACCAGCAGGTAACATGAAGAAACCATGCTAACCAGCAGGCAACATGAAGAAATCATGCCAACCAGGATGAAACATGAATCATGCCAACCATCATGCAACACAGAGAAACATGTTATCTAGCATGACAGAGGAAGCAACTTTGCCAATCAGCATGTAACCTGAAGAAACCATGCTAACCATGCATGAAAGAGGAACAGCAACAGCTGAACCAATACTTAAGCAAGTAGCAACGCAGGAAAATGAAGCACTGGCCAGGCGCCCAGCATCCTCTACGAACTACGAGAAAAGGATTTACCGGTAGGTAATTAAAATCCTATTTTCTCTTACGTCCTAAAGAATGCTGGGGTTCCATTTAGTACCATGGGGATGTACCAAAGCTCCCAGTACGGGAGGGAGAGTTCTAAGGATCCTGCAGAACGAAGTGACCAAACTTTAGGTCCTTAGATGCCAAAGTATCGAACTTGTAGAACTTCAGCAAACGTGTTCGACCCCGACCAAGCAGCAGGTCGGCAAAGCTGTAAAGCCGAGACACCCTGGGCAGCTGCCCAGGAACAACCCACTGTACGAGAAGAGTGGGCCTTAACAGATCTTGGACACGGCAGGCTTGCTGTAAAATAAGCATGCTGGATAGTAAACCCGATCCAGTGAGCAAATGTCTGCTTAGACGCAGGACACCCAACCGTGTTGGGACCATAAAGGACAAACAGAGCGTCCGACTACCTGTGACGAGAAGTCCTCTTCACAGAAACTTTCAAAGCCCTCACAACATCCATGGACTGTGAGGTAATTGAGGAGTCAGTAGCCACTGGCACCACAATAGGTTGGTGATATGAAAAACCGACACAACCCATGGAAGAAATTGCTGACACGTTCTGAGCTCAGCTCCATCTTCATAGAAAAACAAGTAGGGGCTCTTGCATGACAATGCCCCCAATTTTGACACCCATCGAGCAGATGCCAATGCCAACAGTGTGACCACCTTCCAAGTTAGAAACTTTACGTCCACCTCCTGTAAAGGCTCGAACCAATCCGACTGCAGGAACTGCAGCACCACATTAAGATCCCAAGGTGCTGTAGGAGGCACAAAGGGTGGCTGCATGTGCAGAATCCCTATCAAGAAAGTCTGAATCTCAGGGAGAGCAGTCAAATGTTTCTGGAAGAAAATGGACAAGGCCGAAATCTGGACCTTTACTGAGCCCAAGCGTAGGCCCACAACCATACCTGCTTGCAGAAAGAGGAGAAATCGTCCTAGTTGAAACTCCACCGTAGGAAACTTCTTGGATTCACACCAAGACACATACGTTTTCCAAATGCGATGGTAATGTTTAGACGTTACCCCTTTCGTAGCCTATATCAGGGTAGGAATGACTTTGTTCAGAATACCCTTCCGAGCTAAGATCTGGCGTTCAACCTCCATGCTGTCAATCGTAGCCGTGGTAAGTCTTGATAAGCGAACGGCCCCTGTTGCAGAAAGTCCTCGCGAAGAGGAACAAGCCTTCCAGCAGTAACTCCAGAAGCTCCGCGTACCAAGCACTTCTTGGCCAGTCCGGAGCAATAAGGATCGCCTGAACTCTTGTTCTTTTTATTAGCTTGAGAATCCATGGGATGAGTGGAAGTGGAGGGAACACATACACTGACTGGAACACCCACGGAGTTACCAGTGCGTCCACTGCCACTGCTTGTGGGTCTCGTGACCTGGAACAGTATCTTAGAAGCTTCTCGTTGAGGCGAGAGGCCATCATGTCTATCTGAGGTACATCCCATTGGCTTGTTACCTCTGCGAATAACTCTGAGTGGAGGCCCCATTCTCCTGGATGGAGATCGTGTCTGCTGAGAAAGTCTGCTTCCCAGTTGTCCACTCCCGGAATGAAGACTGCTGACAGTGCCCGTGCATGCTTCTCTACCTAGAGGAGGATTATTGTGACCTCTGACATTGCAGCCCTGCTCTTCGTTCCACCCTGCCTGTTTATGCAGGACACCACTGTCAGAGTCAAAAATATTACATACACACAGCATACAAACTCCAAACAGAATGGCCTCTGTGTGTGTGAGTTATTACTCAGCTTGTGTGCGGCAATGCACTGTGCGTACGCATACAAGCAGCGTGCACAGGTTCGCGCACCTTGCGTATTAACGCATGGCGAGAGTATCTACGGTAGTATACGCATCCGCACAGAAAAGCAACAAAGGCATATTCAATATTTTAGTCATATAGTGCATAATTTACACATACTCTCCATACACCTTGTCAGCGACCTGCATACACATTAAAGGTAAAGCAATGAAGCTATTCAGCGCTACATGGTGTGAGTGGATGGGGCAGTGGTAGGACTTAGTGTTTGGTATCCAGATGTGCAGTATTTTATGATCTACATTCCGGTAGCTATTTCAAATATATCGCTTATGTCTGCGTATAGATATACGCAGAATTGGAATATTCGCGAACTGCTATTATACTGTACTCATGATATTCGGCGGGAACCTAGAGGCAAACATCTGCAAGTGCACCCTGGACCAAGCTTCGCCCACTGTTCCAAACCAACCAATGACCCCTCATGTACTGTAAATGACTTGCCCCCTGACCTATGGAAGAAGAGCTTACATTCCCCATTATACTGTATTTGGACAAACTGTATAAAAGAGAGGTCTCCTGGTCCAAGCTTCAGTCCCTATGCTCTGAGGTCATCTTGCCAAGACTGACTGAGGCCTGGATCCAGGAGCGCTCGCGTTTGAACGTATGTATTATTGGTTGTAGCTCTTCTCTGTATATTGTTTTACCTTTTAACTGTTTTATAAGTAAATACTGTTGATGCGTTGGACCACAACATTACATCTAACTACTGGTGTCGCATTCCATTCCTGTTAGGGGTAAAGTGTATACAGCCACATGCATCGCTATATTGTGCGCATAACGTGTCGGCGTATATACGCAGTGTAAATACGCAATTAGCGGCCATAGCGGCACTAACCACAGTGTGCGTTTGCATTGCTTTTTCCTTGTATTTTAAACTGAACTTCACACCGCTGTGACGTTGTCCAATTGAACCTGAACGGCTTAATCTCGCAGAAGATGTGCCACTTGTAGAAGGTCGTTGTATACGGCCTTCAGATCCAGAATGTTTATTGGAAGGAGAGATACCTGAACTGACCGCTTTTCTTGGAAGTTTTACCCCCTGAGCAAATGCTTCCCAACCCCTGAGACTTGCACTGTGGTTAGATGAATCCAATGCTGAATCCCGAACCTGCGACCCTCGAGTAGGTGAGAAGTTTGCAGCCACCAGAGGAGTGAAATTCTGGCTTTCAGCAACAGGCGTATCTGCTGGTGTGTGTGAAGATGAGATCCTGATCATAAGACCAGGAGATCCAGTGGGAAAGACCGTGCAAGGAATCTTTCGTACCTCTTGGTAGGCAACCATCTTCCCCGGAAGGCGAATGCACTGATGAACCGATACCTGGGCTGGCATCAGGACATCCCGGACCATTGATTGGATCACCAACGCTTTCTTCACCGGTAGAAACACCCTCTGCACTTCCGTGTTGAGAATCATCCCCAGGAAGGAACGCCTCCTTATCAGCTTCAAATGCGAAATTGGAAGTTTCAGGATCCACCCAAGATCCTGGGACAGTTGATTTGAGAGAGCAACACTCCGTAACAACATCTCCCTGGAGGATGTTAAGGTCGCCAAGCTCAGTGTTTGGAAATGGAAGCGACATAGTTGTGGTGTAACTTTAGATAGGCCTAGAGAGGCGGCCAGATTGGAATGTGAAGTACGCACCCCTGATATCCCGGGATCAGTACTAAATCCCGCTGGACGGGATCCCAGCGGTCGAAATACCGATGCCAGAATCCCGACGACACAATCCCGACAGGGGTGGTGAGCGGAACGCAGCCCCTTGCGGGCTCGCTACGCTTGGCACACTAATTTATTCTACCTCTATGGGTGTCGTGGACACCCACGGAGGGAGAATATGTCGGGATTGTGCCGGTCTGGATTCTGGCGTCGGTATTTCAACGGCCGGGATTCCGGCTGGCGGGATCTTGACCGCATCCCGATATCCTGGGTACCAGGAATTCCTCTACATCTCGAGCAGAGATCACCACTCCCAGACTCCATCCTGAATTGAACTCCCACCAGTAGGGAATCAATGACCCCAGGTTTGAATAGTAACCCCTGTTACGAAAATGAGGTGGAACTGGAATAATGACATTAGTTTGACAAATGATATGATAGCTTCCAGCAGTAGTACACTTTCTGCCTGAGAAGCTAGTAAGCCTGATTTGAATAATCTGTGAGGCGGGAATACTAGAAATTCTAGTCTGCACCCCTGGCAACCCAACTGTTTCCAGGGGTCAAGGCAGGATATCGCCCAGATGTGTTACTGAATCTCTTTAGTCTCGCTTCCACCTGCCTGATCCCCAGGCAGTGAGGTCCACCGACAAACCGAAGGGTTTGAAAAAGATTGAATTTGCAATCCGTCCCTGGGAACCTGGAGGTGCAGGTTTTCTGGATTTCCCCAACGTCCTCTAAAGGAAGTGGAGGAATATGTGGAATCATGTTCGAAGGAATTGCAGTGTAGGTGTAGGGTATAATTTCCTGGCCAGTGCAGCTGCGGAAGGAAGACATACCGACTTACCCGCAGTTGACATGGATAATCACGTATCCCGTGCGTTCCAACAGGGTCTTACCTGTGAAGGGCGGACCTGTCATACCTTACTCGGATTCTGTATCCGCAGTCCATTGGTGTAGCAACCATCCCCTGCGTGTCGAAACTGCCAGAGCAGTGGTCCCTGTGTTATGCAGGTCAATCTCCTTCATGGTGTCTCGCCGTGAAGCCTGTAGAATCCTGTATGTGACATAGAAACAATTAAAAGTCACTTCTACACATAGAATCTAAATCATCAAGAAAGGAGCCTGACCACGTTACAATAGCCCCAGAGATGTACGCAAAAGTGGATCTCCGAGTCACACCTGCAGCAGTGTACAGTATTAGAGATTAGTCTCAATAGGTGATCAGCCTTTATGGAGGTTGTACCAGGGACAGGTAAGACAACCATATTTGACAATTTAGACACTCTATAGGGATGTGGATAATAACTCTGGGTGTACTCAGGGTTACCCAAATAAGGAGTTCAACACCCTACACAGTGGGAAGGCATTCCTTATATACATATAATAATATTCCTCATCCCTAATAGCCTTAAACATATGTTGGACCCCTCATATTTATATGGGGAAGAGTACACTTTCTAGGGTACGGAGTTGGGGTGAGAGGCACAGCAGTGGAATTTGAAACCCCACTTTTCTCAAAACTGCGGCTTCTGCCCAGTATGGGATATATTTGAAGCAATGTATTCTTAAAGTACACCTTATGGAGGCCACCGTTGGTTAGTGCTGGATCCGCTCTGAGGAGAAGCTCCGCCCCCTGTAATGGCACGTCTTCCTGTACTTAGAGATTATACTGGCCTGAGGTAATTTTTGCAGCAAACAGTGGGTTAGACCTTGAAAGCTATGTTTGACCAGTGTAGGATATCGCGCTGGCCCAGGACGCCCCTAACAGCGCCGTACACAGTGTGCCACTGAGCCTTCCGAAGCGCAGCCTGTCAGAGCTGCGCTCCCACCCTTGTGCCGCCATTCTCGCCGGGGACGCGCATACTGGGACTCCGGCGTCAGATTCACCACTCTTCTTTCTTTTGGCTCTGTTAGGGGGTGGCGGCATGCTGCGGGAGTGAGCGGTCGCCTCAGGCGGCTAACGATCATGACCCTCAGGAGCTCAGTGTCCTGTCAGCGGAGATAGGGGCAATTAACCTCAGAGGGTTGGATCCTACTCCCCCCCTAAGTCTCACGAAGCAGGGAGGCTGTTGCCAGCAGCCTGCCTGTAAAATAACAAACTCTAGAAAACAATAAAACTAAGAAAACTCCTAGGAGCTCCCCTAGCTGTCACCGGCTCCTCCAGGCACATTTTCTAAACTGAGTCTGGTAGGAGGGGCATAGAGGGAGGAGCCAGCCCACACTATTAAACTCTTAAAGTGCCAGTGGCTCCCAAAGGACCCGTCTATACCCCATGGTACTAAATGGAACCCCAGTATCCTCTAGGACGTAAGGGAAAGACTGTTTATAAGCTGGCCCCATCTACCTCTCCGTTAATTCCACTTTGGCACAACCTAGACTTTCCACATGGCCTCTGTCCCTCAGCTATCTCCCACTGCCCCCACTCTTGGGTCCATTTTCTTAATGATCTACTAGTTAAGGGGGCTAATCCACCCTATTCTTTGCGTCACCAGAAACTCTGTCTTCCCACCTCTACATTACATCAATTACAGCAACTGCGGCACTTCGGATACAACTTTCTGCACAGACGCTATATCATTTGAACAATTATATCTCAAGGGGTCCTGCTTCAAAGGGTCTCATCTCTACCCTATACCACCTTATCCTTTAATATCGCTTCATGGGAGACAGTGGGAGTCTGATCTGCCAGGGGATCTAGATGAGGAAGACTGGTCTGATATATAGTTAAAAGCTGCCAACTTTTATTTCATTGGCACCCAGTACCATCCAGACTCCACAGAATTACCTAAGTACCACCTTTCACTAGTATTACTAGGTGGAAGAACACCATGTTTGTAGCGCAAATATTATTTCACATTAGCAAAATGCAAGGATTTATCTTACAGTGGCTTCTTGTGTCACATAATTACATTTTGAAAGTTCCAGAATTAAATGCAAATATACTGTAAGCAAAATCTGAATATTACATCATATATTTAACCTGTTTACAAGCAGCACTCATAAGGTACATATGGCATATATCGTCAGAGACACACACACTGGCTAAATCTCTCTTCCCTATACAGTCCGCTCATACCAATGATAAGAATAGGCTTTACTCTAGTATGGTGAGGGGACCTGGGTGGTCAGGATGTCTCATGTGAAGGTGAAGGTAAGCAGGGAGGGGGAAGCTCTGCTTGTGTTTTCCTAGCGTATAAATATCTGCAGCACAGTATAATTTGCACAGTGGTTTCCCTCCCCAGATCTCCCCTCTCTGCCACAAGGCTCTTGGGAGTGTCCAACGGAACTCTTGGCAGAAGTTAAAGGCGTATGACCGACAATGATATTTCAACATAGGACAGAAAACAATCCTAAGGACTTCAATGCCCTCTGCAATGAGCCGTAAATACAATACATACCACAGATTGTACTCTCTTGGCTGCTGGGTTTGCACAACAGCTGCCCAGCAGAGGTGGGCCACAACTGGAGAATTAGGAAACATGAGTAGGACTTGCTAGACCTACTAGAGTCTGTGGTTACTCTGTGGAAAGGAGTTGGGATAGGCCAAGTCCTTGTAAGCATCAGGCTTCTGTCTATATTATGGAGGGCTAGAGTAACAAATGGTGGGGAGGAGGGACAGAACATAACGAAAAGTTTTTTTTTTTAATACAACCTGATGTTAACAACAAAACCAGGAAAGTCTCAATACTCTCGGAAAGCTCATGATCTTCCTAGTGGGGGAAAGTAAACATGATTAACATGACATGCCGGGTCTATTATGTGGAACCACAGTCTCCATGGCAGCCATTTTGTGAGCCTGACTAATACTCTATATTCCAACATTCTCCAACCCTCAGTAAAGTCGCTGGCGAACTGATAAATGCAGCTTCATCCCACCAACTTATGCGAAGTGCTTAATGCCTTGGTGATGCTACTTGTCCTTTAATGAATGCATTCTTATACATATGGAGTTCAGAAAATGGCTGCCTCCATTGCAAGTGAAGGGTTCACACAAAGTGCTGCTGTTACTTTGTGTATGAGATGAGTGCACTTAAGATACATCCCTTAATATAAAAAACCCAATGCAAAAAAAATAAATCCAACCAAGGCCCTATCTGCAGTGGCGTATGTATAATGGGTGATGTGTGTGCGATCCAGAGGGACACTCTGTCCCCATTTTGTACAATACTTAGCTCTCTGGAGTCCTGTGACAGCGTCAGTGACTCTGAGCACTAGGCTGTGTTTTGTGCATGTGCAGTAGGTAAAATAGCCAGGAAAATGTCTGCCGTGCATTTTCACGGAGACCTACGCACCACCTAGTGCTCAGAGTCATTGCCGCTGCTTGCTAGAGAGAAGGGGCCCCGGATAGAGACTGCACATGGGTCCCCTCCTCTCTTAATACGTCCCTGCCTATATGTATACAGTCTTTGGGCATGATTCAACAGAGAATCAGTTGCGGCATTTGCACAAAGATGCATAAGCTGTTTGTGCAACGGCGTCCAACTCTGAATCAGGCGCTGCATGTGCTCCCTGGGATGTAGTCAGGTGACCGGAGGTCGGTATTCAGCGAGTCACCGAGTCTGAAAGGATTTTGTTGCGCTCGCCCCCCTACCGGCATCCTGGCGGTCGGGATCCTGGCGTCGGTATACTGACCTCAGGTCACCCGACCCCAACCCTCACCCCTGCTCCCCCTTCCCCCATGTTTGCATTGGTTTCCTTTCCTCCTGGTGCTATGGTTTCCACCCACACTCCATAAATATACAGTACTGCCATTTTAATTGGGTGCTGACAAAAGTGGTATCCAGACTCCAGGTCGACAACAAAAAGGTCGACACACCTTAGGTCGACACCAATTGGTCGACACACCTTAGGTTGACACGGACAAAAGGTCGACAGGAACAAGGTCGACATGGAAAAAAGTCGACATGGGTTTTTCACTTTTTTTTTTCTTAATTTGGAACCTTTTCATACTTAACGATCCACATGGACTACGATTGGAACGGTAATCTGTGCCGAGCGAAGCGAAGGCACCATGCCCGAAGCATGGCGAGCAAAGCGAGCCATGTGAGGGGACGCGGTGCACTAATTGGGGTTCCCGGTCACTCTACGAAGAAAACGACACCAAAAAAACATAAAAAACCTCATGTCGACCTTGTTCCTGTCGACCTTTTGTCCATGTCGACCTAAGGTGTGTTGACCAATTTGTGTCGTCCTAAGGTGTGTCAACCTTTTTGTTGTCGACCTGGAGTCCCAGACCCGACAAAAGTATGGACCCTAGTTATACGTATGTGTATGTGGTTAGAAATATAGATTGTAAGCTCCACTGGGGCAGGGACTGATGAGAATGACTGAAATATGTCTGTAAAGTGCTGCGGAATATGTGTGAACTATATAAATGTTATTTATAACAAAATACAAACAATACCTGTTTATACAGAATTCTATAACAGAATATTTAAAATTATTAAGTTACCAAAGAAACAATCTTAACCCAGAGACCTGTAGGAAAGGTGTTACCTTCTGTCTTACTGTACTGTAGTCTTATTCACAATGACAGCTATTCTGTCTCCCTTGATCACTTTGCACCCTAACCTTACCGGTTAAATGCAAATCTGAAAGTAAAAATAAGAATTTACTTACCGATAATTCTATTTCTCGGAGTCCGTAGTGGATGCTGGGGTTCCTGAAAGGACCATGGGGAATAGCGGCTCCGCAGGAGACAGGGCACAAAAAGTAAAGCTTTTCCAGATCAGGTGGTGTGCACTGGCTCCTCCCCCTATGACCCTCCCCCAGACTCCAGTTAGGTACTGTGCCCGGACGAGCGTACACAATAAGGGAGGATTTTGAATCCCGGGTAAGACTCATACCAGCCACACCAATCACACCGTACAACTTGTGATCTAAACCCAGTTAACAGTATGATAACAGAGGAGCCTCTGAAAGATGGCTCCCTAAACAATAACCCGAATTAGTTAACAATAACTATGTACAAGTATTGCAGATAATCCGCACTTGGGATGGGCGCCCAGCATCCACTACGGACTCCGAGAAATAGAATTATCGGTAAGTAAATTCTTATTTTCTCTATCGTCCTAGTGGATGCTGGGGTTCCTGAAAGGACCATGGGGATTATACCAAAGCTCCCAAACGGGCGGGAGAGTGCGGATGACTCTGCAGCACCGAATGAGAGAACTCCAGGTCCTCCTTTGCCAGGGTATCAAATTTGTAGAATTTTACAAACGTGTTCTCCCCTGACCACGTAGCTGCTCGGCAGAGTTGTAATGCCGAGACCCCTCGGGCAGCCGCCCAAGATGAGCCCACCTTCCTTGTGGAATGGGCCTTAAC
This sequence comes from Pseudophryne corroboree, assembly GCF_028390025.1. NCBI lineage: Eukaryota > Metazoa > Chordata > Amphibia > Anura > Myobatrachidae > Pseudophryne > Pseudophryne corroboree. The sequence goes on from NC_086454.1 coordinate 97,857,954, forward strand.
AGATTTAGGCTGTGGCAGGCCTGCCACAGAATGTGCAAGTTGAATTGTGTTACAAATCCAACGAGCAATCGACTGCTTAGAAGCAGGCGCACCCAACTTGTTGGGTGCATACAGTATAAACAGCGAGTCAGATTTTCTGACTCCAGCCGTCCTTGAAATGTATATTTTTAAAGCTCTGACAACGTCCAACAACTTGGAGTCCTCCAAGTCGCTTGTAGCCGCAGGCACTACAATAGGCTGGTTCAGGTGAAACGCTGATACCACCTTAGGGAGAAAATGCGGACGCGTCCGCAGCTCTGCCCTATCCGAATGGAAAATTAAATAAGGGCTTTTATAAGATAAAGCCGCCAGTTCAGATACTCTCCTGGCGGACGCCAGGGCCAGTAACATAGTCACTTTCCATGTGAGATATTTCAAATCCACATCTTTTAGTGGTTCAAACCAATGGGATTTGAGGAAATCTAAAACTACATTTAGATCCCACGGTGCCACCGGAGGCACCACAGGAGGCTGTATATGCAGTACTCCCTTTACAAAAGTCTGGACCTCAGGAACTGAGGCCAATTCTTTTTGGAAGAATATTGACAGGGCCGAAATTTGAACCTTAATAGATCCCAATTTGAGACCCATAGACAATCCTGATTGCAGGAAATGTAGGAAACGACCCAGTTGAAATTCCTCCGTCGGAGCACTCCGATCCTCGCACCACGCAACATATTTCCGCCAAATGCGGTGATAATGCTTCGCGGTGACTTCCTTTCTTGCCTTAATCAAGGTAGGAATGACTTCTTCTGGAATGCCTTTCCCTTTTAGGATCTGGCGTTCAACCGCCATGCCGTCAAACGCAGCCGCGGTAAGTCTTGGAATAGACACGGTCCCTGCTGAAGCAGGTCCTGTCTTAGAGGTAGAGGCCACGGATCGTCCGTGACCATCTCTTGAAGTTCCGGGTACCAAGACCTTCTTGGCCAATCCGGAGCCACTAGTATCGTTCTTACTCCGCTTTGCCTTATGATTCTCAATACCTTTGGTATGAGAGGCAGAGGAGGAAACACATACACCGACTGGTACACCCAAGGTGTTACCAGCGCGTCCACAGCTATTGCCTGCGGATCTCTTGACCTGGCGCAATACCTGTCCAGTTTTTTGTTGAGGCGAGACGCCATCATGTCCACCATTGGTCTTTCCCAACGGTTTATTAGCATGTGGAAAACTTCTGGATGAAGTCCCCACTCTCCCGGGTGAAGATCGTGTCTGCTGAGGAAGTCTGCTTCCCAGTTGTCCACTCCCGGGATGAACACTGCTGACAGTGCTATCACGTGATTCTCCGCCCAGCGAAGGATCCTGGCAGCTTCTGCCATTGCACTCCTGCTTCTTGTGCCGCCCTGTCTGTTTACATGGGCGACTGCCGTGATGTTGTCCGACTGGATCAACACCGGTCTTCCTTGAAGCAGAGGTTCCGCCTGGCTTAGAGCATTGTAGATTGCTCTTAGTTCCAGAATGTTTATGTGAAGAGACTTTTCCAGGCTCGACCACACTCCCTGGAAGTTTCTTCCTTGTGTGACTGCTCCCCAGCCTCTCAGGCTGGCGTCCGTGGTCACCAGGATCCAATCCTGTATGCCGAATCTGCGGCCCTCCAATAGATGAGCCCTCTGCAACCACCACAGAAGAGATACCCTTGTCCTTGGAGACAGGGTTATCCGCAGGTGCATCTGAAGATGCGACCCTGACCATTTGTCCAACAGATCCCTTTGGAAAATTCTTGCATGGAATCTGCCGAATGGAATTGCTTCGTAAGAAGCCACCATTTTTCCCAGGACTCTTGTGCATTGATGTACAGACACCTTTCCTGGTTTTAGGAGATTCCTGACCAGGTCGGATAACTCCTTGGCTTTTTCCTCGGGAAGAAAAACCTTTTTCTGAACCGTGTCCAGAATCATCCCTAGGAACAGCAGACGAGTTGTCGGCATTAATTGGGATTTTGGAATATTCAGAATCCATCCGTGCTGCTTTAGCACCTCTTGAGATATTGCTAATCCCATCTCTAGCTGTTCTCTGGACCTTGCCCTTATTAGGAGATCGTCCAAGTATGGGATAATTAATACGCCTTTTCTTCGAAGAAGAGTCATCATCTCGGCCATTACCTTTGTAAAGATCCGAGGTGCCGTGGACAAACCAAACGGCAGCGTCTGAAACTGATAGTGACAGTTTTGTACAACGAACCTGAGGTACCCCTGGTGTGAGGGGTAAATTGGAACGTGGAGATACGCATCCTTGATGTCCAAGGATACCATAAAGTCCCCTTCTTCCAGGTTCGCTATCACTGCTCTGAGTGACTCCATCTTGAACTTGAACTTCTTTATGTACAGGTTCAAGGACTTCAGATTTAGAATAGGCCTTACCGAGCCATCCGGCTTCGGTACCACAAATAGAGTGGAATAATACCCCTTCCCTTGTTGTAGAAGAGGTACCTTGACTATCACCTGCTGAGAGTACAGCTTGTGAATGGCTTCCAAAACCGTCTCCCTTTCGGAAGGGGACGTTGGTAAAGCAGACTTCAGGAAACGGCGAGGTGGATCTGTCTCTAATTCCAACCTGTACCCCTGAGATATTATCTGCAGGATCCAGGGATCTACCTGCGAGTGAGCCCACTGCGCGCTGTAATTTTTGAGACGACCTCCCACCGTCCCCGAGTCCGCTTGAGAAGCCCCAGCGTCATGCTGAGGCTTTTGTAGAAGCCGGGGAGGGCTTCTGTTCCTGGGAAGGAGCTGCCTGTTGCTGTTTCTTCCCTCGACCTCTGCCTCGTGGCAGATATGAATAGCCCTTTGCTCTCTTATTTTTAAAGGAACGAAAGGGCTGCGGTTGAAAAGTCGGTGCCTTTTTCTGTTGGGGAGTGACTTGAGGTAGAAAGGTGGATTTCCCGGCTGTAGCCGTGGCCACCAAATCTGATAGACCGACTCCAAATAACTCCTCCCCTTTATACGGCAAAACTTCCATATGCCGTTTTGAATCCGCATCGCCTGTCCACTGTCGCGTCCATAAAGCTCTTCTGGCCGAAATGGACATAGCACTTACCCGTGATGCCAGTGTGCAGATATCCCTCTGTGCATCACGCATATAAAGAAATGCATCCTTTATTTGTTCTAACGACAGTAAAATATTGTCCCTGTCCAGGGTATCAATATTTTCAATCAGGGACTCTGACCAAACTACCCCAGCACTGCACATCCAGGCAGACGCTATAGCTGGTCGTAGTATAACACCTGCATGTGTGTATATACTTTTTTGGATATTTTCCATCCTCCTATCTGATGGATCTTTAAGTGCGGCCGTCTCAGGAGAAGGTAACGCCACTTGTTTTGATAAGCGTGTTAGCGCCTTGTCCACCCTAGGAGGTGTTTCCCAGCGCTCCCTAACCTCTGGCGGGAAAGGGTATAATGCCAATAATTTCTTTGAAATTATCAGCTTTTTATCAGGGGCAACCCACGCTTCATCACACACGTCATTTAATTCTTCTGATTCAGGAAAAACTATAGGTAGTTTTTTCACACCCCACATAATACCCTGTTTAGTGGTACCTGTAGTATCAGCTAAATGTAACGCCTCCTTCATTGCCAAAATCATATAACGTGTGGCCCTACTGGAAAATACGGTTGATTGGTCACCGTCACCACTGGAATCAGTGCCTGTGTCTGGGTCTGTGTCGACCGACTGAGGCAAAGGGCGTTTTACAGCCCCTGACGGTGTTTGAGGCGCCTGGACAGGCACTAATTGATTGTCCGGCCGCCTCATGTCGTCAAACGACTGCTTAAGCGAGTTGACGCTATCCCGTAATTCCACAAATAAAGGCATCCATTCTGGTGTCGACCCCCTAGGAGGTGACATCCCCATATTTGGCAATTGCTCCGCCTCCACACCAATATCGTCCTCATACATGTCGACACACACGTACCGACACACAGCAGACACACAGGGAATGCTCTAAACGAAGACAGGACCCACTAGCCCTTTGGGGAGACAGAGGGAGAGTCTGCCAGCACACACCAAAAAGCGCTATATATGACAGGGATAGCCTTATAATAAGTGCTCCCTTATAGCTGCTTTATATATATCAAGATATTGCCATTAAATTTGCCCCCCCTCTCTGTTTTACCCTGTTTCTGTAGTGCAGTGCAGGGGAGAGACCTGGGAGCCGTCCTGACCAGCGGAACTGTGAGAGGAAATGGCGCCGTGTGCCGAGGAGATAGGCCCCGCCCCTTTTTCGGCGGGCTCGTCTCCCGCTATTTTGTGAATACAGGCAGGGGTTAAATATCTCCATATAGCCTCTGGGGGCTATATGTGAGGTATTTTTAGCCTTTTAATAGGTTTTCATTTGCCTCCCAGGGCGCCCCCCCCCAGCGCCCTGCACCCTCAGTGACTGCGTGTGAAGTGTGCTGAGAGGAAAATGGCGCACAGCTGCAGTGCTGTGCGCTACCTTTAGAAGACTGCAGGAGTCTTCAGCCGCCGATTCTGGACCTCTTCTTACTTCAGCATCTGCAAGGGGGCCGGCGGCGCGGCTCCGGTGACCATCCAGGCTGTACTTGTGATCGTCCCTCTGGAGCTGATGTCCAGTAGCCAAGAAGCCAATCCATCCTGCACGCAGGTGAGTTCACTTCTTCTCCCCTCTGTCCCTCGTTGCAGTGATCCTGTTGCCAGCAGGAATCACTGTAAAATAAAAAACCTAAGCTAAACTTTCTCTAAGCAGCTCTTTATGAGAGCCACCTAGAATTGCACCCTTCTCGGCCGGGCACAAAAATCTAACTGGAGTCTGGAGGAGGGTCATAGGGGGAGGAGCCAGTGCACACCACCTGATCTGGAAAAGCTTTACTTTTTGTGCCCTGTCTCCTGCGGAGCCGCTATTCCCCATGGTCCTTTCAGGAACCCCAGCATCCACTAGGACGATAGAGAAAATAGATTTATAAACCCAAAAGACGGCAGAGGGAGACTGGACGGCGAGTACCAGAAGCAGCGGCAGACCACGGAGTAATGAGTATCTGCAGTAGTGGTGAGTATCGGCACAGCAAAAGCCCAAACAAGTTACACTGCAAACAGTTTAGTACCCAAGAATGTACTGTCAGAAAGGAGCCATAATCTGTTCCAGGGCAAAACATGCTATGGGAATAATGATCTAACAGCATGATATCTATTCATCTTCTTCTAGTACTGGTACTTAAGAAGACATATAACAAGTCAAAACTGCAACATCTATGGGGGGATTCAATTATTTTTAGCATGCCTGTTAGCAATGGGCGCCTAACAGAGCTATTCAATTGTTTAGTTGTTGGAGTGCGACTTTATGATCTCTGCAGCCTCCTGAGGTGCAAGAACAAATTCGTGAAGTCATCTGTTTGGGGGCTAACCAGTACTTTGCTCCGCTTTAGCCGCTTTATGCGACTAAACCAGGTGGATTTGAGCACGAAAAGCGCAACAGTTAATGTAATCGCACCCGAACAGCAGGACAATTGAATAGCGCCATCAAGCACTCATAAATTCCCCCATATGTACTCAAATATGAAAATTCGTATTACAAATTTTTGGCCTGATTCTTAATCAGACTTGGGGAAAATTCAGTTAGTAGTGAGGGGGGCAGGTAGCCGTTGTAGTAGTGTGGAAAAGCCACCAATGGAACAGGAACCCGCCCCAATAGGGGTTCGATCTCCCTCGGACTCATGGATTTTTGTACACTGGACTATGGGGCTGTGGAAAAAAAATCCTCAAGTTCTAGGGTGGTACGGGGATGTACGGAGTACCATTAAGAAATATGGTGGTGGTACTCAGTACCACCAGCCCACAGCTGGGGCATAATTTATAAGAGGCATTTTTGTGTGTGGGACATAAAATGGTGTCAGTGGCATAACTGTGTGTGGCATAATATGTAATAGGCATTACAGTGTGTGGTATAATATATAAGGCATTACGGTGTGTGGCATAATATTTAATGGGTATTACGGTGTGGCATAATGTGTAATGGGTGTTACAGTGTCTGGCGTAATGTGTAATGGCATTATGGTGTGTGGCATGGTGTGTGGCATAATGTGTAATAAGCATTACGGTGTGTGGCATAATGTGTAATAAGCATTACGGTGTGTGGCATAATGTGTAATGGGCATTACGGTGTGTGGCATAATGTGTAATGGGCATTACGGTGTGTGGCATAAAGTGTAATAAGCATTACAGTGTGTGGCATAATGTGTAATGGGCATTACGGTGTTTGGCATCATGTGTTAGGGGCATTATGGTGTGTGGCATAATGTGGCCATGCCCCTAATGTCATGTATCCTCTCCCCTTGTTTTGTGTGACCACGCCCCCTCATGACACATGACCATGTCCATTTTTACAATCAGTACCACTAAAATTTCTACTTGCACCACTGGATAAACTGCACTTTGGGGCAGACTATAGCTTGGTACATGCTAATTATGCATCCTTATGGGCTGACCACAATCGCTCTAAAATCAAACATTTGAAAAGCACCCTTCAGAAATCCTGCATTTACTCCTGTAATACAAGTATACATAGTCAGCAGACTAACAGGTGCTCAGAGAGGAACGGGGAGGTGAGGCCACCTTTGGTGTCAATCACCCGATGACAAGTGCATTATTGTTGCTCAGATTACAGATAAAGTGGCTGTGGCAATTGCACAATGGAGTTCAGTGTAAGGCAAATAAATTGGCTGCCCATTGGGAGAATTATGCCAGAGTATTAGGCAGTAGAACATTTTTATTCTAGAGCCAGTGGTTTCCAAACTTTTTTGAATCACGTTGCCCTAGAGCAGGTCTGGCCAAACCAGTCCTCGAGATCTACCAACAGTACACATTTTCCAGATCACCTAGCTGGTGCACAGGTGTAGTCATTACTAATTAAGATGTGCTGCATTCATTCCTAACTGACAATTCTACAGGTCTCCAGGAGGCCTGGAAAAATAAGATTTTACTCACCGGTAAATCTATTTCTCGTAGTCCGTAGTGGATGCTGGGGACTCCGTAAGGACCATGGGGAATAGACGGGCTCCGCAGGAGACTGGGCACTCTAAGAAAGATTTAGTACTACTGGTGTGCACTGGCTCCTCCCTCTATGCCCCTCCTCCAGACCTCAGTTAAGGAAACTGTGCCCGGAAGAGCTGACATTACAAGGAAAGGATTTTGGAATCCAGGGTAAGACTCATACCAGCCACACCGTATAACTTGTGATAAACTTACCCAGTTAACAGTATGAACAAACAACAGAGCATCAACCAATGGATGCCCACATAACATAACCCTTTATTAAGCAATAACTATATACACGTATTGCAGAAAGTCCGCACTTGGGACTACGACTACGGACTACGAGAAATAGATTTACCGGTGAGTAAAATCTTATTTTCTCTAACGTCCTAGTGGATGCTGGGGACTCCGTAAGGACCATGGGGATTATACCAAAGCTTCCAAACGGGCGGGAGAGTGCGGATGACTCTGCAGCACCGAATGGGCAAACACCAGGTCCTCCTCAGCCAGGGTATCAAACTTGTAGAATTTTGCAAATGTGTTTGAACCCGACCAAGTAGCAGCTCGGCAAAGCTGTAATGCCGAGACCCCTCGGGCAGCCGCCCAAGAAGAGCCCACCTTTCTTGTGGAATGGGCTTTCACTGATTTTGGATGCGGCAATCCAGCCGCAGAATGAGCCTGCTGAATCGTGTTACAGATCTAGCGAGCAATAGTTTGCTTTGAAGCAGGAGCACCCAGCTTGTTGGATGCATACAGGATAAACAGCGAGTCAGTCTTCCTGACTCCAGCGGTTCTGGTTACATAATTCTTGAAAGCCCGGACTACGTCAAGCAACTTGGAATCCTCCAAGTCACGAGTAGCCGCAGGCACCACAATAGGTTGGTTCAAATGAAACAATGACACCACCTTTGGTAGAAAATGCGGACAAGTCCGCAATTCTGCCCTGTCCATATGGAAAACCAGATAGGGGCTTTTACATGACAAAGCCGCCAATTCTGACACACGCCTAGCCGAAGCTAAGGCCAACAACATGACCACTTTCCACGTGAGATACTTTAGCTCCACGGTCTTAAGTGGCTCAAACCAGTGGGATTTTAGGAAACCCAACACCACGTTAAGATCCCAAGGTGCCACTGGTGGCACAAAAGGAGGCTGAATATGCAGCACTCCCTTAACAAACGTCTGAACCTCAGGCAGTGAAGCCAGTTCCTTTTGAAAGAAAATGGATAGGGCCGAAATCTGGACCTTTATGGATCCTAATTTTAGGCCCATAGTCACTCCTGACTGTAGGAAGTGCAGGAATCGACCCAGCTGGAATTCCTCTGTAGGGGCCTTCCTGGCCTCACACCAAGCAATATATTTTCGCCATATACGATGATAATGCTTTGCTGTCACGTCCTTCCTAGCCTTTATCAGCGTAGGAATAACTTCATCCGGAATGCTTTTTTCCGCTAGGATCCGGCGTTCAACCGCAATGCCGTCAAACGCAGACGCGGTAAGTCTTGGAACAGACAGGGCCCTTGTTGCAACAGGTCCTGTCTGAGAGGCAGAGGCCATGGGTCCTCTGTGAGCATTTCTTGCAGTTCCGGGTACCAAGTCCTTCTTGGCCAATCCGGAACAATGAGTATTGTTCTCACTCCTCTTTTTCTTACAATTCTCAGCACCTTTGGTATGAGAGGAAGAGGAGGAAACACATAGACCGACTGGAACACCCACGGTGTTACTAGTGCGTCCACAGCTATCGCCTGAGGGTCCCTTGACCTGGCGCAATACCTGTTTAGCTTTTTGTTGAGGTGGGACGCCATCATGTCCACCTGTGGCAGTTCCCATCGATTAGCAATCAGCGTGAAGACTTCTTGATGAAGTCCCCACTCTCCCGGGTGGAGGTCGTGCCTGCTGAGGAAGTCTGCTTCCCAGTTGTCCACTCCCGGAATGAACACTGCTGACAGTGCTTGTACGTGATTCTCCGCCCAACGAAGAATCCTGGTGGCTTCTGCCATTGCCACCCTGCTTCTTGTGCCGCCCTGTCGGTTTACATGGGCCACTGCAGTGATGTTGTCTGACTGAATCAGCACTGGTTGGTCTCGAAGCAGAGGCTCCGCTTGGCTCAGGGCGTTGTATATGGCCCTTAGTTCCAGGATATTTATGTGCAGACAAGTCTCCTGACTCGACCACAGCCCTTGGAAGTTTCTTCCCTGAGTGACTGCCCCCCATCCTCGGAGGCTTGCATCCGTGGTCACCAGGACCCAGTCCTGTATGCCGAACCTGCGGCCCTCGAGGAGGTGAGCACTTTGCAGCCACCACAGAAGAGACACCCTGGCCCTGGGGGACAGGGTGATCAGCCGATGCATCTGAAGATGCGATCCGGACCACTTGTCCAACAGATCCCACTGAAAGATCCTGGCATGGAACCTGCCGAAGGGAATGGCTTCGTATGACGCCACCATCTTTCCCAGGACTCGCGTGCAGTGATGCACAGATACCTGTTTGGTTTTAGGAGGTCTCTGACCAGAGTCACGAGCTCCTGAGCCTTCTCCTCCGGGAGAAACACCTTCTTCTGGTTTGTATCCAGAATCATGCCCAGGAAGGGCAGACGCATCGCAGGAATCAGCTGCGACTTTGGAATATTCAGAATCCAGCCGTGCTGTCGCAACACTTCCTGAGAGTGTGCTACGCTGATCAGCAACTGCTCTCTGGACCTCGCCTTTATGAGGAGATCGTCCAAGTATGGGATAATTGTAACTCCTTGCTTCCGAAGGAGCACCATCATCTCCGCCATCACCTTGGTAAATATTCTCGGTGCCGTGGACAGGCCAAACCGCAACGTCTGGAATTGGTAATGACAGTCCTGTACCACAAACCTGAGGTACTCCTGATGAGGTGGGTAAATGGGGACATGCAAGTAAGCATCCTTGATGTCCAGAGACACCATAAAATCCCCCTCTTCCAGGCTTGCAATGACCGCTCTGAGCGATTCCATTTTGAACTTGAATTTCTTCAGATAAATGTTCAGGGATTTTAAATTCAAAATGGGTCTGACCGAACCTTCCGGTTTCGGTACCACAAACATAGTGGAATAGTAACCCCTTCCCTGTTGAAGGAGGGGAACCTTTACCACCACCTGCTGGAGATATAGCTTGTGAATTGCCGCCAACACTACCTCCCTCTCCATGGGGGAAGCTGGCAAGGCCGATTTTAGGTAACGGTGAGGGGGGCGTCACTTCGAATTTCAGCTTGTATCCCTGAGACACAATTTGTATAGCCCAAGGATTCACCTGTGAGCGAACCCACTGGTGGCTGAAATTTCTGAGACGCGCCCCCACCGCTCCTGGCTCCGCCTGTGGAGCCCCAGCGTCATGCGGTGGATTTAGTGGAAGCCGGGGAGGACTTTTGTTCCTGGGAACTAGCTGCATGGTGCAGCTTTTTTCCTCTACCCCTGCCTCTGGCAAGAAAGGATGCACCTCTGACTCTCTTGCTTTTTTGTGAACGAAAGGACTGCATTTGGTAATACGGTGCTTTCTTTGGCTGTGAGGGAATATATGGCAAGAAATTTGACTTCCCAGCCGTAGCTGTGGAAACTAGGTCCGAGAGACCGTCCCCAAACAATTCCTCACCCTTATAAGGTAAAACCTCCATGTGTTTTTTTAGAGCCGGCATCACCTGTCCATTGCAGAGTCCATAGGACCCTTCTGGCAGAAATCGACATTGCGTTTATTCTAGAGCCCAGCAGGCAAATGTCCCTCTGGGCATCCCGCATATATAGGACAGCATCTTTGATATGCCCCAGGGTTAGTAAAACAGTTTCCCTGTCCAGGGTATCTATCTCCTCAGACAGATTATCTGTCCATGCTGCTACAGCACCACACATCCAGGCCGAAGCAATTGCTGGCCTCAGTAGAGTACCAGAATGTGTATAAACAGACTTCAGGATACCCTCCTGCTTTCTATCCGCAGGATCCTTTAGGGCGGCCGTATCCTGTGACGGTAGGGCCACCTTCTTAGATAAGCGTGTCAACGCTTTGTCTACCCTAGGGGAGGATTCCCAGCGTAACCTATACGTTGGCGGGAAAGGATACGCCATAAGTAATCTCTTGGAAATCAGTACTTTCCTATCAGGGGAATCCCACGCTTTTTCACATAATTCATTTAATTCATGTGAAGGGGGAAAAGTCACTTCTTGCTTTTTCTCCCCATACATATAAACCCTCTTGTCAGGGACAGGGTTTTCCTCTGATATGTGCAATACATCCTTCATTGCTATAATCATGTAGCGGATGGCTTTAGTCATTTTAGGCTGCAACTTTGCATCATCGTCATCGACACTGGAGTCAGAATCCGTGTCGGTATCTGTGTCAACCATCTGGGATAGTGGGCGCTTTTGAGACCCTGACGGCCTCTGAGCTGTAGGATCAGACCTGGGTTGAGACCCTGACTGTCCCAAGGCTTCAGCTTTATCCAACCTTTTATGCAAGGAGCTTACATTATCATTTAACACCTTCCACGTATCCATCCAATCAGGTGTCGGCACCGTCGGAGGCGACACCACATTCATTTGCACTTGTTCTGCCTCCACGTACCTTCCTCGTCAAACATGTCGACACTAACGTACCGACACACCGCACACACACAGGGAATGCTCTAACTGAGGACAGGACCCCCACAAAGGCCTTTTGGGGAGACAGAGAGAGAGTATGCCAGCACACACCCCAGCGCTATATAACCCAGGGATTACACAGTAACTTAGTGTTTACCCAGTAGCTGCTGTTTATGGTAATTTGCGCCTAAATTTATGTGCCCCCCCTCTCTTTTATGCAGGGGAGAGCCTGGGGAGCTTCCTCTCAGCGGAGCTGTGGAGAGAAAATGGCGCTGGTGAGTGCTGAGGAAGAAGGCCCCGCCCCCTCAGCGGCAGGCTTCTGTCCCGCTTCTATGAACAAATAATGGCGGGGGCTCGTACATATATACAGTGCCCAGCTGTATATATGTGTCTTTTTTCCAAGAGGTATCCTAATTGCTGCCCAGGGCGCCCCCCCCTGAACCCTGCACCCTGCAGTGACCGGAGTGTGTGGGTGTAATGTGGGAGCAATGGCGCACAGCTGCAGTGCTGTGCGCTACCTCATGTGTAGACAGGAGTCTTCTGCCGCCGATTTCGATGTCTTCTTGCTTCTGCCGGCTTCTGTCTTCTGGCTCTGCGAGGGGGACGGCGGCGCGGCTCCAGGAACGGACGACCAAGGATAAGATCCTGTGTTCGAACCCTCTGGAGCTAATGGTGTCCAGTAGCCTAAGAAGCGCAACCTAGCCGCAGTTAGTAGGTTTGCTTCTCTCCCCTCAGTCCCTCGTAGCAGAGAGTCTGTTGCCAGCAGAAGCTCTCTGAAAATAAAAAACTAAAATACTTTCTTATCAGCAAGCTCAGGAGAGCCCACTAAAAGCACCCAGCTCTGGCCGGGCACAGATTCTAACTGAGGTCTGGAGGAGGGGCATAGAGGGAGGAGCCAGTGCACACCAGTAGTACTAAATCTTTCTTAGAGTGCCCAGTCTCCTGCGGAGCCCGTCTATTCCCCATGGTCCTTACGGAGTCCCCAGCATCCACTAGGACGTTAGAGAAACATGAACTGTTGGTAGATCTCGAGGACCGGTTTGGACAGCCCTGCCCTAGAGTTTAAGATTTTTTTTCATGGACACCCCTAGGCCAAAAGCTTCTTATTGAGAAATATTAAATTATATAAATTGTGTTTATATGTCATCCTGAGGTTCAATTGTGTGGTGAGGGACAAAATGTGTTTCTGTTTGTCAACATATGTTATGATTGGCAGCCACCAGCACTGGTTTTGCCTACTGCATTGACCATAAATAATTTGAATTAGTCCTGAACTGCCAATCTAAGGTATCAGGGGTACCCCAGGATGCCTAAACACATAGTTTGAGAACCACTGTGCAAGATTCTGACTCTTGGTGTGAGTCCAGCTTTGTCATGGGATCCGGTCTTTAGGTCGACAAGACTTAGGTCGACACTGTCTAGGTCGACATATACTAGGTCAACACGACAAAAGGTCGACATGAGTTTCTTCATTTTTTTAACTTTTTCATACTTTACGATCCACGTGGACTACAATTGGGAACGGTAACCTGGGCACCCTGCTCGAAACATGGCGAGCGAAGCGAGACATGCGAGGGGACACGGTGCACTAATTGGGGTTCCCAGTCACTCTACGAAGAAAACGACACAAAAAACAATTAAACTTATGTCAGCCTTTTTTCATGTCGACCTAGAGTCCCTGTCGACCTAGAAACCATGTCGACCTACTTACTGTTGAGCAATAGTGGTCGACCAAGACACTCGCAACCTAAGTCTAGTCTATCTAACATACCATACCCCTTTGTCATATGTGACCATTGTTAATACCTTAATATCACATTTGCTGTGGTCACACTAGACCTCCCTTCAGCAGACAAGACCTTTGACCTGTAACGTAGGTGAACAATGTTCTGAGGACAGGTCAGACGCACAATGATCAGCCAGGAGAGATAGGGTTACATTCTTCCAAACAACCACTTCTTTCATGCTTGCAAACTTTTGGGCAGTAAAGTCCCCATGTGGGTTCGGAACTATTTATAATGCTTCTAGATCAGAGGAGGACTCAGTCACTCTATGACTAGGTTGCGTCTCATGAAAATAAACTCAATGTCGCTGCTGTGCCAATTTGCTGTTCCAGTGTGCAGGAATAGAAGGAAAATAAACAAGTTTCAGGCCAAAGGGGACAGTCATCCTTACAGAAAGAAAAGCCCAAACCTTTAATTCCCATACAGAGAAGCCAGCACACAGACTGCCCATGGAGCTCTGATCTTCCCAGAAGGAAGCATAAAATGACAGAGCTAAACTGAAGCCAGCTGTTCTAACCACCACAGGCCCGCTGTGCCCATCTGTTCCCCACATCCTCCTTACCTCCCAGCTTTCCTGCCCTCCAGACTGCAGCACTGCGCTGAATACAGCACCACACATATATATGCCATGTGACAAGCGATAACAGACACCTGAGGAATCAGGGGAGGTCGATGGATGGCCGAGGATCATGGGAAACGTATCCTAAAACCAGCTGCAGGGCTGACATTTCCCATGTTCAGTAAAGATGGGTCTGTTACTCTGAAAATGCTGTTTGTAGTTAAACAAACCATACAGACATAAAGTGTATGGTATAATCTGGGAGGGAAAGAAGTATTGGGGGATCTATTCATGAAGCATTGAAAAGCGTGGAGAAGTGAGCCAGTGGAGAAGTTTCCCATCAACCAATCAGCTGCTCCATACAATTGTATAGTATGCAAATTATAAATGTTACTTCAATGCTGATTGGTTCCCATGGACAACTTCTCCACTTGCTCACTTCTCCACACTTTTCACTGCTTCATGAATAGACCCACAGGTGTGATATTACTAGACGCCCACGTGACTTTATCTGTGTCAGGGAAGTCAGGGTAAGACAGGTTGTGTCTGCTGCAGAGAACATTAAACCACAACTCGAAATAACCACTTTGTTCCTGAGACCTGTCATCTTACAGTTATTATATATTATACTGGATTTGTGATCTTGCCAGCCCTGTCTACAATGACCTACTACCTGAATCTGTGATTCACACACGATAACAAGCTGTTATATACTGGAAGCCGTACTTGCAGACCTTATGTTTCTCCTACATGGTAGAAGGATGGATAGGAGAAGCAGCTGAGCACTTGGTGGGCTGGGCAAGCTCTCCACGTCATTAGACAAATCGCGCGTCCATGGGATTCTCGCCAGTTTATCCCTGTGGACCCATGTTTCCTGGAATTATCTCCCCATCCTGCCCACTTCACTAGGCAGTGAATGGGATGCAAAAGATCCACCAACTCTTCCAGGGTTCAAGAGACTGGCCAAAAAATCTGAAGACTTATTCAACTTGCCAGGATAGTAGGTAAGTACGCTGTAAGCTCTCACGACCAGGGCCTCCTGAACCTTTTGCCTCAGCTGTGTCACCCCGTCTACCCACTCTCACACTGTCCATCCTTTCTGCGGATTTGGAACAAAGGATCGACAGTCAGAAGGTTGACACCAAATGGGTTGACATGCCCAAGATCGAAATGGTAAAAAGGTTGAAGGCTCGACATGGAAGCACGTAGACCCCAAATTAGTGTATTGCGTCCACTCGCATGGCTCGCTTCACTTGCCATGCTTTGGGCAAGTTACCGTTTCCAATCGTAGTCCACGTGGTAAAGTATTAAAAAGTTGAAAAAAATGTTACAGTAAAAAAATACAAAAACGCACATCGAGCATTGTCATGTCGACCATTTGAACCTGTTGACCTTTTGACCATGTCGATCATATGCATGTCGACTTTTTAAGTGTCGGCCTGTCATCCGGATGCACTTTCTGCTTTCTCTAACTATACGATCGTTACGTGATTTGTATGGTTTGCAAATGCTCTGAGTACGGCTGCAGACATCAAGTGACTGACAGTCCGTAGCCGTTTGGGGGCAGGAAGGGGGAGGATACAGCAGCCATTTCTCAAAAGGTTTTGTGGGAGTGCCAAGGCCAGGGTCTACCAACAAAGATTTCCTAGGCTGTTGGAAGGAACTCCACGGGCTGGCTTGCGTGAAATCATGGGTTACTCCGCCAGCTGAAGGTGTCTCAAGTGATCTGATGCTGCACCTTCAGACATTCATACAGGAGGCATCTACTTATACCGGATGCCACCTGCTGCATTAACATATGCTACCATCGGTGATGCTAAATGCAACCACATCTGAATCAGGCCCAAGGTGTGCAAAGTCCTTATACAGCCCCAGAGCGCTACTTAAAGTGCCTCCTCCTCACATCAAGTCACAGATGATGTACAATTGGGGCGTTTTAACAGAGGAGGGAGCATGTGTGCAGACTCCGAGTGTGCACTCTCCTCTTCACGGTGCAGCAGACTGTGGCATTGTACCAGAGTCTACTGCACATGTGCAGAGCTGGTGCCCACCATGTTCCGGAAAACTAAATCCGTACTGCGCATGCGTGGCAGCCATTTTACCAGTGATGTTTTTACAGCGACTGCAGCTCTGACGTGGAACTCGGGAGAGTTAAGTAATAAAACATGGGTGTAGTGTGTGCACCCTTCCTGGACCCAGTGGCACATGTGCACCGCACACATTGCACCCATTCTAGTAATGCTAATGCGTACACCGGAACCTGGCAAGATAACAAGACGTGGCCAATGTATCGTAGTTACATACAAAGATTCAGACTAACACAGATGTACAAATGCCGCACATCAAATTGATCACTGTAATCTAGCAAAGTAGTTTTGTTACTTCCAGTTGTTTTATTATATATTTATTATATGTGAATAGGAAAATATCGAGCCAGCTAATAGATATTGGGTGGGATCTTGTAGCGTGTGTGGCCGACATTAGATAATGGAATGACGCAGGACAATTATGGTAATAAGTCACCTCTATATGAAATGAAGTTTCGTAGGTCCAACTGGTTCTAACACGGACTATGACTCCCAGAAGCAACGTTCCATTGAAGTTTCATTTCAGCTGCAGAGGTAAAGAATGTGGCAGCGACACTCTTATACACACATGCATGCATATACCAACTGAAATTAGGCAGGAATATAATGTTTCATGTGAACTTACAGTGCTTAACATGTCAGTAACGCAAGCATAGCTTGCTGCCGTGAGCAGATCTCAGCACCTTCATAAGATTGTCAGATAACATTCTTTTCTAGAAGGGTTTTATCAAGAGTCACATCTCAGTGAGTCACAGAAGCCTATCTCACTACTGCCAGCACTGGGAGTCTGTCGCACTACTGCCAGCACTGGGAGTCTGTCGCACTACTGCCAGCACTGGGAGTCTGTCGCACTACTGCCAGCACTGGGAGTCTGTCGCACTACTGCCAGCACTGGGAGTCTGTCGCACTACTGCCAGCACTGGGAGTCTGTCGCACTACTGCCAGCACTGGGAGTCTGTCGCACTACTGCCAGCACTGGGAGTCTGTCGCACTACTGTCAGCCAGGGATGTAGCAAGGGTGGTTCCAGTGGAGATCGAGCTCTGTGCGCCGGAAAAGTTAGAGGGCGTGCCACCACCTGCCCCCCTCACTCTGCCCAATATACCGCAGGCCGCTGTACAGGCAGCCGCGTAGCAGGAGGAAGAAAAGCAGAGGGGCACACGCTGACTCAGACAGCGCGCGCCTCTCCTGTGTCCCTCCTGCGCCTCCGGCGGCAGCGGCGTGTGTGTGTTAAATGAAGTGCCGGTTCGTGAGCCAATCAGAGCTCACGAACGGACACTTCATTTAATAGAGCCGCTGCTGCCGCCGGAGATGCAGGAGGGACACAGGAGAGCCGCGCGCTGTGCCCTCCGTGTCCCTCCTAAACACTGACTCGAGTATAAGCCGAGGGGGCTTTTTCAGCACGAAAAAAAGTGCTGAAAAAGTCGGCATATACTCGAGTATATACGGTAATTTCTGCTGGTTTCTGCAATTCTACTTGAACAAGCTGGAAAACATTTACCGCAAACCCTGATGGTAAGTCAATCTCCGGGTAGCTGAAATTCATTATAATTAAGACTAACCAAGATATGCAGCCTTTTTCATCCACAGTAATAATAAGTTCCCTCCAGTAGACTTTCTTACTGACAGCGGTGACTAAGGAAAAAAGATCTGGGATAAGCTGACTTAGTTCAGGAGGTGAGACGAATGTGACGAGGACATGTCACCATTATACCTTTCACATCGCAAAAATAACCCGGTATTGACCTGGCATATTGCTGGGTCGACAGGGGTCACTGTGGGGCCTTGGAGAATTCCCGGGTTGCCTGACCCGGCTATTCAACCCGGGTAATAAGAAGGGTTATTCCCGGGTTGAATACTGGGTCAGTGGCAGTGTAAATGGGTTCCTGGGTCAGACCCGTTTACTACATAGGGAGAGGCGGTGCGGAGATGAGCTCATCTCCCAGCGCTGCCTCCACCCCTGCCCCCGCTCCCAGCTCCTCTCTCCTGCTGCTATGGCAACCGGCCTGGCATATTGCCGGGTCGGGAAACCAGCGCTGAGGCTCTAATGCCGGATCCCACCCAGGAAGGACCCGTTTCCAATTCCCGGGTGGGATCCGGAATTGGAGATGTGAAAGGGGTACATGTGAGGAGCCTCAGGCTGAGTGTTAGACAAAATTAATTCACCCAATTTATTGCAATGGACAAAGGGGATTATTCAGAGTTGGTCGCAGCATGTGTTCAATTCAATTGCAGTCACATCACAAAAACCACAAATAGAGGTTGACCCACGCCTACGCAGGGTAAGCGCCAATTTGTGCGATCGCATCGTTGTGATCAGGTCTGAGTAAGGCCCAAATCCATACAGAGTAGTCGTATACCACCAGCCCCTATCCACAATCTCACCTATATTTTTAATTACTTTTTACTTGGTAGGAACCACAGCCTGATTAAGTGTCCGGAATGCATTCACTTGTAGCGCCCCCTTTAATGCAAAGCACAGGGTATGTACATGCGCAGAGAATCACTAGGTAAGCTGATGTACCAGTACACCTCTCACTCACGTGGCACTTCTTACTTGCTTCTGCTCAGCGGTACCCGTGGGTGTGGGCTATGCAGGGTTTAGGGAGGCTGATGCCGCTAAGCAACAGCAATCTCCTCTCTCTCCCTACATGATGTACAGGGGGGGGGAGTGATAGTACTGATCTTCCACTTCCATCTCCGCATCGGCCCTTGGCTGATCGGTTCCCCAATGCCCCCCTGGGCAACTCGCGACACAGCTTTGTGGGGGTCACAGCTACGATCACTTACACTGACATGCGAGGGGGAGGCCCAGCACAGGGCTAGTCCGCCCCCCATGTCAGGACGGCCTTCCCCCCCACACAAGTACAAAAGCATCACACAGCGGTGATGCTTTTGTACTTGAAGAATAACTCCCAGCCAGCGCAGCTCTTGCAGCTGCCCGTTAGTTACTCGTCGCTGCCCTGGGTCGCAGCGGCTGCGTGTGACGTCATGCAGCCGCTGCGGCCCCCCTCCAGCACGGTCCGGCCACACCTGCGTTGGCCGGACCGCGCCCACAAAACGTCTAACAGCCATGTCAGCCATGTGCCGGCGGCGCATGCGCAGTTCTGACCTGATCGCTGCACTGTGATAAACTGCAGCGAGCGATCAGGTCAGAATGACCCTGTGTTCTTATGTATAATTTTATAGTATGCAAATTATAGATGTTACTTCAGCGCTGATTGGTTGTCATGGGTACTTCACCACTGGCTCACTTCTCCGCTCTTATCACTGCTTAGTAAATGTCCCCCTTAGTTTTATTTCCCAGCTGGCAATTGAATGACCCCCACCCACCCTCCCCAAGTTGTGGTGGCCTAGGTTTCAGTCGAATCAACCTACTGATTAATCGGCACTGGTAGGAACTTGATAATTTGAGGTTGAGATGAGGTTAAAGCAATACATTTTCCCCCATCTTAGGAGGCGTGTTTTTAAATTAAAGTGGGAGAGGAGGGGGCGACTGTTGGGGCAGGGCGAGTTAATCGCCTGACGATCGCTCGCGGGCACCGCCAGCTCCAGCGCTGATTCCGGCCACCTTGCGGCGGCCAGGAATCAGCATAAGGCATTTTACTGCTAAACCCGCCCTCTGGCCGATAGGAGTCTGGGGGACGGGCTAATCTCCATAATGGAGTATGCTGATTCCCGGGCGTTGTGCATGCTTCACGGCTGTCCCTGGGATCTTAGTCAGTAGTATGCCCAGAAATCTTCTGGGGTTGCCAGCGCTGTCATGCCCGGAAGATTTCCGAGCATGCCACTGAAGGGGTTAAAAGGCAAAACACCAGATTGCCTCTTTAAAACATTGGGCTGCCTGTTACATTTACCCATAATGGGCCTAATTCAGAGACGCATGCAAGGGTTTGCGTACATCTCCCATGGTTGTTGGTCTGTGCATGTGCGGGATGTGTACTGTGCAGATCCGTTTATGCATTGTCAGTCGCAGTGTCCCCTAAGCCACAGAATGATTCACATTTTGCGGTCCTTCGGGGGCAGTAAAGGGGCGGTGATGGTCAGTGTTTCAGAAAATGGGGGCATGTCAAACCCAAGTACATACACAAAGTTACACACTAGGATTAATCTTTTGTTGGGAGCCAATTAACCTACCAGTATATTTTTGGACTGTGGGAGGAAACCAGAGTACCCGGAGGAAGCCCACGCAAGTACGGGGAGAATATATAAACTCCACACAGTTAGGGCCATGGTGGGAATCGAACCAATGACCTCAATACTGTGAGGCAGTAATGCTAACCATTACACCATCCGTACTGTTCACTGGCACCCACCTGGAGGGTTTTCACACATTCTAACACTGTTTCCAATGGAGAGGGGAGAGTGTTCCCCTGACATCGAACTTAACATTAATGGTGTGTACACACGGTGAGATTTTTTCTTACGATTTTGACTACATAGTTAAAATCGTAAGAAAAGTTAGTGCAGATTGCAAGGTGAAAGTCACCTTGTGAGCCTGATGCGCGGTCCCGCGCGGTCAGCATCGCGAGAATAGATAGACTGTGCAGGCAAGTCAATTTTGACTATCTCTATAGAAGAGATAGTCAAAATTGACACTTAGCCAAAATCGCACATAGTCAGTATCGCAAGCACATAATGAGTGTGCTTGCGATACTGGCTATGTGCCGACCTGGCCCCTGTCGCATATTGAGAATCGGGCATAGCCCGAATATCACCGTGTCATGTGTATGGGCCATTCGAGAAATAAGATACTCAAATTTCATAGGCAATTCTAGGGGTTTAAGATCATCTTTGACACTTCCAAAAGTCCCTGCCAAAAAAGCAGACACTAGCACATCATCATTTCAGCACAACTCATAAGCCAAAGAATCCCCACCACTGTTTGGAGGTGTAGGTATCTGCGGCATATGGGGAGTGGATCTTGAAGCTGGAGTGAGGTTTCCTGGAGCGGAACTGGTGTCTGCAACAGGAGAGGAACCAGTGGGGCATCAAGGCATCACACAAGAGTCTATAGGCAATGCCTAATTTGACTTTCTTGTTTTCCAATACGACCCGCCAAATGCTGCAATAGCTGTAATGGAGATGGACTACCAGTTGAATCAATTTTTGTTGGCCAGAGTATACTCTCATGGCTGTTCAGGAAGTTTATGGATTGAATACTTCCAGCCTGTATGGAGTCTAATGAACCAATGGTGTTCACGAGGGACCCCTGGATTGACTTTGCTGCGCCCTGGAAGCAGGTTGTGGCTCTTAAGGTGTGTACACACGGTGAGATTCTGTCTATGGCCCTCATTCAGAGTTGTTCGCTCGGTAAAAATCTTCGCATTGCAGCGATTTTCCGCTTAATGCGCATGCGCAATGTCCGCACTGCGACTGCGCCAAGTAAATTTGCTATGCACTTAGTAATTTTACTCACGGCTTTTTCATCGGTCTGGCGATCGTAATGTGATTGACAGGAAATGGGTGTTACTGGGCAGTTTTATGGGCGTGTGGGAAAAAACGCTACCGTTTCCGGAAAAAACGCAGGAGTGGCCGGAGAAACGGAGGAGTGTCTGGGCGAACGCTGGGTGTGTTTGTGACGTCAAACCAGGGACGACAAGCACTGAACTGATCGCAGATGCCGAGTAAGTCTGAAGCTACTCAGAAACTGCTACGAGGTGTGTAATCGCAATATTGCGATTACTTCGTTCGCAATTTTAAGATGCTAAGATTCACTCCCAGTAGGCGGCGGCTTAGCGTGAGCAACTCTGCTAAAATCGCCTTGCGAGCGAACAACTCGGAATGACCTCCAATGTTTGATTTTGACTATGCGAGCTTGCGATATTGGCTATGTGCGATTTTGACTATACTTTGTACTAGATAGTCAAAACTGACTTGCCTGCACAGTCTATCTAGCATTGCGATACCGACTACACTGGAAGTGCATCAGGATCGAATCGGGATCGCAAGGTGGCTAACGCCTTGCAATTTCCACTAACTTTACTTGCGATTTTGACTTTATAGTCAGCTCTAGTAAGAACAACTACCCCACTGTCTACTCACTCAGTTCTAGTAAGAACAACTACTCCACTGTCTACTCACTCAGCTCTAGTAAGAACAACTACCCCACTGTCTACTCACTCAGCTCTAGTAAGAACATCTATCCCACTGTCTACTCACTCAGCTCTAGTAAGAACACCTATCCCACTGTCTACTCACTCAGCTCTAGTAAGAACATCTATCCCATGGTCTACTTACTCAGCTCTAGTAAGAACACCTATCCCACTGTCTATTTCAGGCCTGGCCAACCTGTGGCTCTCCAGCTGTTGTGAAACTACACTTCCCAGAATGCCCTGCCATAGTTTTAACTTTCCCTAATAGCAAAACTGTGGCAGGGCATGCTGGGCTGTGTAGTTTCACAACAGCTGGAGAGCCACGGGTTGGCCAGGCCTGGTCTACTCACTCAGCTCTAGTAAGAACATCTATCCCACTGTCTACTCACTCAGCTCTTGTAAGAACACCTACCCCGCAGCCTACCCACTCTGCTCATCATACTACTAAATCTTATGTCTCCAAGCAGTGTGCCTCACTCGTGTGTTTCCTTCCCATGCCTTAAACACCCATGCACTTCCTAACCTCTTCTAACGTGTGGTGGTAACATGTTCTGCATACTTTCCATCCAGATTATTTTCTCAGCTACAAGTTACAGCTCGGCAAACTCTGCATCCTAATTACAGGGGAATTTAGCAATACAAACTGTAAACTTACAGTCATTGGGCTTATTTGTTCAAACAACCGAAGATGTTCAGGGGAAGTATGGGAGGAGGCCGTTACGCATACCGAGAAGGACAACACCGGAGAAAAGAAAAGAAATGGCAAGTTTGGACGGGGCTGGATCATTCTTGGCTGCGACAGTTATAGGGAATGTTATTTCATGGATAAGGCTAAGGACATTTACGTTTTCATATCCATAATTAGTTTCCTTGTCTAAAGGCAATCTACAACTAAACAGTGATTTGTTTCTTCTTAAATTAATATAAAAATCTCTAGTAAGAGATGAAAATTAGTCTAGAAGATAAATACTATAAAGACCCATTCTAATATTGTTCAGAAAGATATATGGTGTGACCATGTTCCGTGCACTATGTGTCAGTCCACCTCTCTGCTAGTGATATGCTGAATATTCCATCTACCGACAGGGACAACCATAGGAAACCAATACTGCTAAGTACATGTATACCGCTGCTGTGGTGAGATCACCTCCTGTCATGGAATAACAATGGTGCAGGTTGGGCATCTCTTAGAGGGCTGGAAAGACATAGACAGCAAGAGACTTGGTGACAGATGCTCTCTTTAAGGTGCAGGCACCGTTGGTAGCAAAATGAGCATAAATTAGAAAAGTGCACAGACAAATACCTTATGCCTGCACAGGGATGCTGTCATATTGTCGTCAATCATAAGCTGACACTACAATGTCAGCAGAAATGATGGCGACATTGATGAGATGTCAACATCCTCAGAGTGTCAACATGTACACAATGTCAACACGACCAACAGGTGAAATCCAGACATTCTCCGAACATCGACATTAGGGTTAAGCTGTGGGACGGGTTAGACAACAGGGGGGGGGGGGTAAAGGCTAGGCTGAAAAGGGAGTTGGAGGCTAGTGTTAGTCACTATGGGTGGGTTAGGGGAAGGGATTAGGGCTAGGCATATGGGGGACTGTATTTACCGGAATACTGACGCATCAGATGACTCTGCCGGAACTGCTTGTCACATGACCACTGGGATATCTCATCAGAACCAGGTAAGTCACCGCTATGCCACCAGGGGCATTCTGACGACATTCTATGTCGACATGGCAGTGTCAACCTCACGAATGCCAACCTAGTATACCAGACCCGCCTGAACACATGCAAAGCTTACACACCTTAAGATGCATATACTGTACTTCCACAGGATAAATGCCTAGTTCAGAGGTTTGCAACTCCACTGCTTAAATATTACCCAACAGGCCATGTTTTACAAGGTTTCTTTAATCATGAATAGATGAGAATCTATTGTGTTTGGTCCATAATTATCCCACCTGCTTCCACAGACAGAAACCCTGAAAACCTCACCTGCGAGCTAATGCCATCAATGGATGGCATTAATTATACCTGTCAATGGGCACCAGCCAAGCTGGGGTGGCTTCACTAGATCTCCTCTGGATCAAAACATTACACACAGGTATAGACTTTAACCGCACATGTGAATATTACTTTAGCCCGTTACCGGCAGCATTAGGGTGCCAATGATAGGGATGCATGATAAATAGCTGTTGTACAATATTCTGTACCAGAATGCTAATAACCACAGCCCCAAAACAGGCCCAGATGAACAATGGGGCAGAGGGAACTACAGCTCTAGGCTTCTACATAAAAACTGGTCACACGGGGGCATGGCTTAGCGGGCATTAAGGGAAGACGTGGTGCCGCTGTGCTCCGGATCCCAACTCCCTTTACCATCTCGGGAGAGGATCTACAGTGGGTAGGGATCTACAGGGTATCAGCACCCTGCCTGCACTGACATCAGGCCAGACAAGTCCGGGGCATCAAGAGTTGACCGCGCGGGGCCGGGGAACGCAGCAGTCGGCTCCCGCGAGCTGCGGCCTACCTTGCTGGAGGAAGCCGCGGCCTGGAGTTTGGAGCTCCGATCCGGGCCTTTACCCCCGCAGAGACACACCAGGACCCGGAGGGGACCTCAGTGAACACTCATACCTGGCAAACAGTGGGATTCTCGGCTGCGACCCCTGGCAGGACACATTTACCTGTCACTTTGCTGGTGTAAGCTGTAACACCCCCCTCCCTTCAGTTATTTTCCTGGCTTTGTTGTTCTCTCCTGGGGACTAGACTGTCTCTGACTGCCGGATACCCCCTGCTTTCCTTTACTCCTCCTACTCGTATTGGAGGTTGAGGGGCGTGGGGAGAAGTGGATAGGGGTCACTACAAAACCATCCTTAGCTCTGATAGCTGTTGGCGGGCCAGGCTGTCTGGAGTCTTAAGCTTAGGAGTAACACAATTCATCTATATTTGCTTTCCACAAATTTCCCTCTTTTTACCACGGTGCTAGTTATGGAGAAATACGTGGCCAGACCGGCCAGAGGCACTAAGGGGGGCCAGACGGGCAAGGGTCGCGGCAGCGACACGCCATCTTATGCATCAGCCGCCTCTCCCGGTAATAGACGGGGCGACGTTGCTAGAGAACAAGCCTCTGATGACGCTCCTCATGCCGTCGCTGGCTCTCTCACCTCTCAAGAACTGACCACCCTTCTAGCTTCACTTCTGGACCAGAAATGAGTGACTCTGCACTCACGCAACTCACGAAACCCGATCAACGCCTCTCTGAAGCGGAACAGTGCATATCAGATTTGGAAGACGAGCTTACAGCGGCTAAAGCCACTCTCTCTGATCAGGAGAAATCGGTATTGTCCATGGTGGACAAACTAGAAGATTTAGAGAACAGAAATCGTAAAAATAATGTACGCATTATCGGGCTTCCAGAATCTGTCAAATATACGGACCTCATGTCGTTGGTTTCTGAATGGCTGCCACAAGAATTGGGCTGTGTTCCGACTGGTTCATCGTTGTTAGTGGAAAGGGTGCATCGGTTGGGCCCTGATAGACAGGCTACTAGGGATCGCCCTCGCCCTGTAATACTGCGGATCTTGAATTATGCCGACAAAGTACGTTTGCTAAAAGCTTATCGTAAACACGCTGATCTCTTACTATTTCAAGACTCTTCATACTTGGTGGCTATGAAACGATGTGAATATGCCTTGACCTGCAAGAAATTATTTGATTTGGGATGCCGATTTTTATTACTGTATCCTGCAAAACTTTGTGTTTTTCACAATGGCAAACCCCATTTCTTTGATTCACCACAGGCGGCCAAGAACTTTGTGGACTCATTCTCCTCACGATCCTCGACACATAGATCAGACAAAGATTTAAGATGAGTAATATTGTTATCTCATTATCCCTTTTACATTCAGGTCTTCCAGTTTTCTTTTAAGTCTCACGGCCTCCGCTGCCCATCTCTCTATGTCTGGCATAGTGTGGCTGACTGTGAGCTGTAGTTATACTGTACCTGTGTTTTATTTTTATTTTTTATTGCTGCAAATATTGCTATATATGTGGTTTCACATTGATTTTATTATTTCATTATTATCGCTGTTGGATTGCTAATATTGTGTTATTCCATGCTTCACTCTCTCTTACCCTGTCCCTTCTCCTCTGATCTTACTACTATTGTTCTAGATACTGGCAATCTGATGGATTGCCCTCCTGGGTTCAGAAAAGTTATAAGATGTTTTGGAAATCGATTATTTGGTTTATTGTTTTGGATTTGTGGTATTTGTGTACAGGTTTGGCACGATGCTCTGGGGACTCATATCACTGTCCCTGCCCGCTCGCTGGGACTGGCTGGATATGACTGTTTCCCATAATCATGATAATTCTATGGCCTAGAGTAGGTATTGGATAATATGGCTGCTCACACTGATAGCTCCACTAGGACTCAAGCCTCTTTACAATATATCACTTGGAATGTGGAGGGTCTAAACTCCCCTATTAAGAGATGAAAAGTATTGTCACATTTAAAACGCCTTAAGCCGGATATTGCATTTTTACAAGAGACCCACTGGGATATAAAACATCCCAACACCCTTAGGGAACCTTGGGTGGGAAAATGTAATACTGCCTCATTTACTGCAAAACGTAGGGGGTGTTTGATCTTATTCAGAAAACACTTGCCATACACAATCAAAGACGGTCATTTTCTTTTTATAAAACTATCGCTTCTGGGTTCCTTATATACATTAGTGGCGCTTTATGCACCAACAGGCTCGACTAGACTGTTTTTTACAACTATGTATTCAAAATTGCAGGAATGGGCGGAAGGAGAATTGCTACTTGGGTACGATTTTAATTGTGTTCTCTCTAGGGGCCTGGATCGTTCCTCTGGTCGGGGGTGGAGGGAGATGTCTCCTTGTTGATATTTTTGAAAGATTCTTTAAAGTTATGTGATCCATGGAGATGACAACATGCAATTTCACGGGAATATACTTTTTACTCTCACCCCCATCATACTTCTTCTCGTATACATTTTTGGTTACTTTCTGACACACTATATAGTAGGGCACTGGATTCAGGTATAGGCCCCATTGCTCTTTCAGACCATGCATCGGTTTGGGTAAACCTGTCTATTAAAGAACCCCTGATTACTTCTTATAATTGGAGATTTCCTGCCTACCTTGTCAAGTCTACTGATTTTCGTAATCACCTGACAACTGCTTTCTGTAATTATGAACAAGATATTGCAAGTCATTTAGATGATATTCAGTTGTTTTGGGCTGCGGCGAAGCCTGTGATTAGAGGTCAGGTGCTGGAGTATGTGGCCAGGAAACGGAGAAAAGTTTCAACATTTTTTGAAGATCATAGTAAATTGTTGACAACAGCTTCTGATACCATGTTGCAGTCGGACTCTATAGCCCCTAGACAACGTTACTTAGATGCCAAACACTCTTATGATACCTTATGTACTGAGCGGGCCCAATTTGCCCATGATGTCCAGCGTAGTAAATATTATTATGGGTGCAATAAATCAGGGAGACTGCTTGCTAACCTTGTACGTCCCCATAACGCCCCTTCCCGTATATTGCAAATAGACCCTTCAAATGGATCTCCGGTTACTGATCCGTCGGAGATATCTAATCATTTTAGGGATTATTACCTGCTGCTATATACCTCTCCACCTGATTCTCCATCCGAAGGCGACCAATTCCTTTCTAAGGCGGAATTGCCTGTCCTTACTGAGGAGGAAAGATTTATTGACTGCGCCAGTAACTGATGTAGAATTATCCTTTTTGATCAAATCACTGGCTAAAGGTACAGTAAGTCCCCAGATCCCGATGGTTTCGGGGCAGAATACTATCAACTCCTTTTGGATCATTTGTTACCCCACACGGTTACTTTATTTAATTCCTTGCTTTCTGGAGAACAACCCCCTCAAACTTTACTGAGGCTAGGATTGTAGTCTTCCCAAAACCGGGCAAAAATCTTACACAGGTCCAGTCCCATCGGCCCATTTCTCTATTAAATCAGGACCTGAAATTCTTTAGTAAACTATTGGCGCAACGAATGCAGAGTTTTCTCTCTCGGACATTGCACCCAGCTCAAAATGGCTTTGTAAAAGGCAGAACTTCGGTCCACAATGTACGTATGTTGGTAGCGGCATTGCATTGTTATCAATTAAACAACAAAGAAGTCATCATTGTCAGCTGTGATGCTGACAAGGCTTTTGATAGGGTTTCCTGGTCGCATATTTCACGTATACTCCATGCCCAACAATTTGGGCTGGCATTTATTGGTATTTTCAATATGTTGTACTCACATCCGATGGATAATTTAACTATTAATGTACTAAATTCGTCACCTTTCACACTGTCTAGAGACACCCGCCAAGGATGTCCCTTCTCGCCATTGTTGTTTCATTTGGCACTTGACCCATTGATTCGCGTATTCTGCAAGGACAATACGTGGCAAGGCATTAGATTAGGCATTTCAGAGATT
This sequence comes from Pseudophryne corroboree, assembly GCF_028390025.1. Taxonomy (NCBI): domain Eukaryota; kingdom Metazoa; phylum Chordata; class Amphibia; order Anura; family Myobatrachidae; genus Pseudophryne; species Pseudophryne corroboree. Next base: position 97,886,592 of record NC_086454.1, read on the forward strand.
AAAGTATCGGCCTTTGCAGATGACCTGCTTTTGTATTTTAGTAATCCAAAACAAGCCCTCCCCTCCCTGCAGCGTATTTTGGCAGATTTTCAATTGATATCTGGTTCCACTATTAATTTTACTAAAACAGAGGCTTTAGCTTTACATGTTATGGCTAAATCTGTATGGGGTAGCTCCTTTCCTTTTCGCTGGCCCCAAGATCATCTCTTGTACCTAGGATTACGATTTCCCAGTGATCCTACCACTATATATACTGTTAATTATACTCATTTTGTCACTCAAATGTTGACAGATTTTGAAAAATGGAGACATCTGCTGTTATCATATATTGGGAGATGCCAAAATTATTTATTTCCCTCGGTTTCTATATCCAGTCCAGATGTTGCCATTTTTATTGAATAAAAAAGATATTGCCACTGTCAATAGATCCTTATCCAAATTCATATGGGCAGGCAAACGCCCTCGCATATCAGCCGATATCTTTGGGGGGTATCAATCTTCCCAACATATAAGACTATGCAATAGCTTCTAATCTGAGATATGTGCTGGACTGGATAGGTGAAACCTCTACCTTTGTTAATTTGGACATTGAACGAGGCTTTCTTATCAAGGGCTCTTTGATTTCCATTCTACACACCTCTCCGCTTTCCCTTCCTATAGAGGTTAAAAGCAGGGGTTAAAGTGAGGGGGAACGAGGTGGAACTGAGTTCCACCACCTCAAATGGTAGGGGGAACTAGTTCCACCACCTCCATTTCCCTGCACAGGATTCCAACAGAAAAACCTGCCCCATCATCTACATCAATAGATGTGTTACTGATGAGCTGCAGCCACCTCCCCCTTCCTCAGGTCCTGGTGGCTCCATGGCCGTCCTCCATCTACAGCCCACCCCTCCTGGTGCTCACACACGCTGTGTCTGTTGGACAGTATTCATCCCTTCCTCAGGTCCCAGTGGCTTCCTTTTCCAGCACGACGTATGTGATGTCATGCTGTCACCACTGCTGAAGTGAAGAAGAGCCATGAGGACGAGCAGGCTCTGTGCATCTTGAAGACATGATGAGAGGGGGCTGAAGCGACAATAGAAGTGGGGAAGCTGCTGGAGGGATACAGGGCATGGAGCTACTGGAGTGACAGAGGCACAGATGTGTATAAGGGGCACAACTATTGTGGGCATTATGTGTAAGAGGCACTACTCCTGTGGGAATTCTGTATATAAGCGGCACTACTACTGTGGGCATTCTGTATTTCTGTATATAAGTGGCCCATCTACTGTTGGCATTTTGTGTATAAGCGGCACTTCTGTGGCCATTATGTGTATAAGTGGCACTACTGTGGTCATTATATGTAAGGGGCACTACTACTGTGGGAATTGTGTATAAGCGGCACTTCTGTGGTCATTATGTGTAAAGGGCACTACTATTGTGGACATTGTATGTAAGGGGCATTACTACTGTGGGAATTGTGTATAAGCGCCACTTCTGTGGGCATTATATGTATAAGTGGCACTACTGTGGTCATTATGTGTAAGGGGCACTACTACTGTGGGAATTGTGTATAAGGGGCACTACTGTGGGTACTGTATATAAGTGGCACTACTGTGTGACATAACATGTATAGAGGGTACCACTGTGTAGTGCAATGTGCATAAAGGGCACTACTGAGTGATGTAACCTGAATAAGGGGCGTTACTATGCGGTGTAATGTGAATAAAATTGTGCTGCTGTGTGGTGCAATTTGAATTGAAAGTACTATTATGTGACCAAGTTGCTTCTTTGCGAGATCACTGTCCCTTTATAAAGTATGGGAAGTAGGACACTAATTTATAGTTTGCAGGGGGGTGCCAAAAACCCTAGCACTGGCCCTGGCTCCGCTTAATGTGAGGAGGGGGGGTGGTGTGGGGGCTGGGTAAATGAGTTCCACCACCTCTCCAGGACCACTTTAAGCCCTGGTTAAAAGTAACCCATTACTGTGCACACCATGTATGGCATGGCGTATATCACGTAAACGTTTAGGATTATCCTTTACACGTACAATATTCTCACCGTTTTTACATAATAGTGATTTTCAACGTGGTGACCCTCAAGCGATTTTTGAGATTTGGCATCTCTATGGGCTTCGATTAGCATATCATTTAATGGTTGATGGTCTCTCCACCACCCACACCCTGGAGAGGCTCAAGGAGTTGTTTCCTGATATCCAGATTCCCATATTTGCTTATTTCATAGAAACATAGAAACATAGAATTTGACGGCAGATAAGAACCACTTGGCCCATCTAGTCTGCCCATTTTTTTTTAACCTTTAGGTAATTGCAACCCTTTTTGAACCTTAATTCTTTGTAAGGATTTCCAGGTCCGTAGTTTTGTAACTAGATTATTATCTGAGCTATCCCATTCAAATCTTTCTCTGGTATTTGATGTTTTAATAAAAACCCGTTTAGGTACCTCCTTCCCTACCTCTTTATTATATGAACAGGTTGGGAAGAAAATTGACCTCACTACCTTATCGACTGGTATGGCAAAATGGAAAGACTCCTCCCCTAATATTTCTTTACAAACTACTGTTACGGCCTCGACCAAACTGAATAAACAATTACTATCATCCTCGTTCGCTGAAATGCAATTTAAGATCCTTTATCGAGCGTACTATACTCCAAAACTAAGATTACTAGCTGGAGTGGCAGTGGACTCCAATTGTTTTAAGTGTTGCTTCGCCGATGCTGACATTCTTCACTGCTTCTGGTCTTGTTCCGTGGTTCATGCTCTTTGGACCACTGTTCAAAATTATATTAATAATGTCCTTCACATTTCTTTCACTATAACGATGCCATGGGCATTGTGGAATTACTATACTCAACCTCCATCCCCACAACATACTAAAGGCACTACACTTCTCCTTGCTAAAATAGCAGCAGTGGCCCAAAAAACTATTCTGTCTCAGTGGATACCCCCATTGCTCTTTCTCCTATGCTGCCAAGATTGGCTTATGCTTACAGGATGGAGTGGATAGACTGTTCTTTGGATTTAGAATCTCGATCACAATTTTTTTTTTATATTTGGTTGCCCTATCTGCTCACATTATCAACTGAAGAGAAGGACTCCCTTCGAGGTATATCTCACGTCTTGGTATAACTTAACTTCGCTGGAGAAAGGCACCCCACCTTTCTAGGTAGAGATTTATTTAATGGGATCTAGATATCCACACTGAGTCAGTCTACTCGCGCCATCCTACTATATGATTTTCTTTTATAGACCAAGGACTGTTCTCAATTGACTCTGTACAATCCTTCCTTTTGATATTTTCATATTACTATGTATATCTTTATTTCTTCATACATTTCCAATGTCTTCCTATGGAGCTTTAGTTCCCTTTTATTTGCTGTTGACTTGCCAACCTGTATGCGAAAATGTACTCAAACCATTTGTACTGTTTATATTTTTCAATAAACGTATTTCAAAAATACAAAAAAAAAAAAAAAAAAAAAAAAAAAACTGGTCACACAGTCGGCCATAAATCATAACTCTTAAAGATCTATTTCTATTTTCTCATAAAATAAAGTGCCTACACTGGACAGTGATCCTCACACAGTGACCCCAATGGACAGCGATCCTCACAGAGTGCCTACACTGGACAGTGATCCTCACACAGTGACCCCAATAGACAGCGATCCTCACAGAGTGCCTACACTGGACAGTGATCCTCACACAGTGACCCCAATAGACAGCGATCCTCACAGAGTGCCTACACTGGACAGTGATCCTCACACAGTGACCCCAATGGACAGCAATCCTCACAGAGTGCCTGTCACAACTGAGGGCTGGTGCTGACCAGGGGAAGCTTCAGTTGTAGGGGCTGAGGTGTACGTGAACCTGGGAGGTAATATGGGACTCTTTGACATGCAGATGAGCTTGCAGCACCAATGCCCGAAGGCGTGACCACGACAACAGAAGAAAAGTTAATGAGTTTTATTTAAGCACAGTTCAGGTGGTACATCGGCAGTTGCAGTAGTCAGGTATAATAAACGAATAGAAACAGTACACAGTTCCTAGAAATGCAGCAGTGGTTAGGATGCCTTTGGGTGCGGTAATATAACAAGACAGTCTTGAGAGACCAGGAGGTGGAAAGTCCTTAACCAACACCCATCCGCTGAGTAATGGAATGAGAATTGGAACTGACCAGCTGATGTTGCACTGGAAGCTGGGAGTACTTATAGAATCACTGGTTCTGGGTAGAACAAGTGAACTGCCGGGTATGCCGGATAGAACCGGACCAGGTAATGAACTGTGTGGGAGTGCTGGTGTACCAATGTAGCAGGAGAACAGATGAGCGACACTGGTGATGCTGGGGATCGATGGTTATTGGGGATCGATGGTGGAACACCGATGGTATCTGGAAACCGATGGCGGCGCACCGATGGTAACAGGAGACAGGACACCGCTGGAAGCTAGACGCTGGAAGCCGGTGTTAGGAAACTGGCAGTCGCAGGGTGCAATGATAGGGCACTGCAGAGTCAGGCTGCACCGCAAGGTGGTAACTGGTGCGGGTCTCTAGTGGAGTTGAAGACAGGAGCTGGAAATACCTGGAGCTAGCCAAACAACTACAAGGAGGAGAGACTGGAAACACTGGGTTTGACAACCAAAGCACAGACACTTTCCTGGTCCAGGAACAGGATATTTATACCTGCTGTGAGGCAGGTATTGGCTGACCAATTATGCAGAGTCCAGCAGCGCAGCGGATAGGTGAAGTGATAGGATGTGACTGGAGAAAACATGGCTGCGCCCATGTTAGCATTTGGAGGGAAAGTCAGTTTGTGAAACCATGTGGAGAGATGACCGCAATGGCGGCAGAGGCCACGGAGGGCAGGAGACGCCATACTTGGTTATTTGCACACTGGAACCACAGAGATGGTGGCGGAGGGCTGGAGACGCCATTTTAAGATTTAACAAGTTAGATTTATGAAGCTGCTTTGACAGCGCTGCGGGATCACAGGGAGGAGATGTGAAGTGAGGACATCAGCAACGCAGCTGGGATCCGGCCCTGGAATGCTGAGCCAGCCTCAGGAGACACTTGAAAGGTAAATAATGGCATCCAGTTACCCGAATCGTGACAGTGCCTACACTGGACAGTGATCTTCACACAGTGCCTACACTGGACAGTGATCCTCGCAGAGTGCCTACACTGGACAGTGATCCTCACACAGTGACCCCAATGGACAGCAATCCTCACACAGTGTCTACACTGGACAGTGATCCTCACACAGTGTCTGCACTGGACAGTGATCCTCACACAGTGTCTACACTGGACAGTGATACTCTTACAGTGACTTCAATGGACAGCGATCCTCACACAGTGCCTCCAATGGACAGTGATCCTCACAGAGTGCATACACTGGACAGTGATCCTCACACAGTGCCTACACTGGACAGTGATCCTCACACAGTGTCTACACTGGACAGTGATACTCTTACAGTGACTTCAATGGACAGTGATCTTCACACAGTGACCCCAATGGACAGCGATCCTCACAGAGTGCCTACACTGGACAGCAATACTCACACAGTGCCTACACTGGGCAGTGATCCTCACAGAGTGCCTACACTGGAAATTGATACTCTCTCAGTGACCCTAATGGACAGTGATCCTCAAACAGTGACCCCAATGGACAGCGATCCTAGTACAGTGACCCCAATGGACAGCGATCCTCACACAGTGACCCCAATGGACAGTGATCCTCACAGAGTGTATACACTGGACAGTGATCCTCACAGAGAGCATACAATGGACAGTGATCCTCACACAGTGCCTACACTGGACAGTGATCCTCACATAGTGACTTCAATAAACAGCGATCCTCACAGAGTGCCTACACTGGACAGCAATCCTCACAGAGTGCCTACATTGGACAGTGATCCTCACACAGTGCCTACACTGGGCAGTGATCCTCACACAGTGACCCCAATGGACAGCGATCCTCACACAGTGCCTACATTGGATAGTAACCCTCTCACAGGGTCTATACTGGGCAGCGATCCTCACACAGTAACCCCAATGGGCAGCGATCCTCACAGAATGCCTACACTGGACAGTGATCCTCACAGAGTGCCTACACTGGACAGTGATCCTCACAGAGTGCCTACACTGGACAGTGATCCTCATACAGTGACCCCAATGGAAAGTGATCCTCACAGAGTGCCTCCACTGGACAGTGATCCTCACACAGTGACCCCAATGGACAGCGATCCTCACAGAGTGCCTACACTGGACAGTGATCCTCACTAAGTGACCCCAATGGACAGCGATCCACACATAGTGTGGATAGTGAATCATGTTTGTAAGTAAAGCCAATAACTTTACTTATTGAACAAACGATGCTGCAATGCAAGGGGAGCAAACATATTTATATTTTTTTCTGGGTAGGGTAAAATAGGATTTTAATTACCTACCTAAATCCTTTTCTCATAGTACGTAGGGGATACTGGGAATCCATTTAGTACTATGGAGTATAGATGGGTCCACTTGGAGCCATGGGCACTATAGAAGTTTGATAACGTATGCTGGCTCCTCCCTCTATGCCCCTCCTACCAGACTCAGTGTAGGAAACTGTGCCCGAGGAGACGGACATACTTTGAGAGAAGGAAATAGATAAGGAAAGCGGTGAGATTTCGAACCAGCACAACCAGAACAAGAGGAAAGCCATGCTAACCAAACTTGAAACCAGGAACAGCAACAGCTGAACTAAACAACAGTACTTAAATAAGTAACTGTGCAGGAAGAACAAAGCACCGGGCGGGTGCCCAGTATCCCCTACAGACTACAAGAAAAGGATTTACCGGAAGGCAATTAAAATCCTATTTTCTCTTACGTCCTAGGGGATACTGGGAATCCATTTAGTGCCATGGGGAAGAATAAAAGTACCCAAACCGGGTGGGAGAGTGCTAAGGTTCCTGCAGATCAGATTGACCAAACTGAAGGTCCTCAGAGGCCAAGGTATCAAACTTGTAAAACTTGGCAAACGTGTTCGAACCTGATCAAGTAGCTGCTCGGCAGAGCTGTAATGCCTAGACACCCCAAGCAGCCGCCCAAGAAAAACCCACCGACCTAGTAAAGTGGGCCTGTACAGATTTCGGAATCAGCAACCCTGCCGTGGAATAAGCATGCTGGATAGTGAGCCTGATCCAGCGTGCAATTGACTGCTTTGTAGCAGGACACCCAATTTTATTGGCATCATAAAGAACGAACAGCGAGTCCGATTTCCTGTGACGAGCAGTCCGCTTAACATATGCCTTCAAAGCCCTTACAACATCCAAAGACTTTGAAGTAGCAGTAATAACCAGGACCACAATTGGCTGGTTGATATGAAACGCTGACACCACCTTAGGAAGGAATTGCTGACGAGTCCTGAGTTTGGCTCTGTCCTCATGAAAAATCAAGTAGGGGCTCTTGTGAGACAACGCCCCCAGCTCCGAGATGCGCCTTGCCGTAGCCAAGGCCAACAGCGTAACGGTCTTCCATGTAAGATATTTTATGTCTACCTCCTGTAATGGTTCAAACCAGTCCGATTGGAGGAATTGCAGAACGAAATTGAGATCCCAAGGTGCTGTGGGAGGCAGAAAGAATGGTTGGATATGAAGAACACCTTTCAAAAATGTCTGGACCTCAGGGAGAGAAGCCAATGTTTCTGAAAGAAAATAGACAAGGCCAAAATCTGAACTTTTATGGAGCCTAAGCGTAGGCCCACATCAACTCCCAACTGCAGAAAAAGCAGGAAACGTCCTAGATGAAATTTCACCATAGAAAAATGTCTGCTCTCACACCAAGAGACATATTTCTTGCAGATACGATGGTAAAGTTTTGACGTTACCCCCTTCCTGGCTTGGATTATAGTCGGGATGACTCTCCTGGCCAGAATCAGCCGTTCAACTTCCATGCCGTCAAACGTAGCCGTGGTAAGTCTGTTGCAGAAGATCCTCTCGAAGAGGCCGAGGCCACGGATCTTCGATTAGCATCTCGAGAAGATCTGCATACCAGACCTTCCGCGGCCAGTCCAGACCAATGAGAATTGCTTGAACTATTTCCCTTTTTATTCTTTTGAGAATTCTTGGGATCAGAGGAATGGGAGGAAATAAGTACACCAGCCGGTAGACCCACGGAGTTGTCAGAGCATTGACCGTTACAGCTTGTTGACCGTTACAGCTTGTGGGTCCCTTGACCTGGAACAATACCGCTTGAGCTTCTTGTTGAGTTGAGAGGCCATAATGTTGATTTGTGGATAACCCCACCGACGCGTCAGCCATTGGAACACCTCCGGGTGGAGGCCCCATTCCCCCGGATGCAGGTCGTGTCTGCTGAGGAAATCTGCTTCCCAGTTGTCTACTCCCGAAATGAAGATCGTCGACAACTCCACTACGTGTTTTTCGGCCCAGAGGAGAATTCTTGACACCTCTGACATTGCTGCTCTGCTTTTCGTTCCGCCCTGTCGGTTTATGTAAGTCACCACTGACACTTTGTCCGACTGAACTTGAATGGCCTGATTCTGAAGAAAAGATGAGGCCTGCAGAAGGGCGTTGTAGATAGCTCTGAGTTCCAGGATGTTTACTGGAAGAACGATTTCCTGACTTCACCATCTTCCTTGAAACTGCGCCCCCTAACCCCTGAGGATTGCATCTGTGGTTAGAAGAATCCAATTCTGAATCCAGAACCTTCGACCCTCCACTAGGTGAGACGTTTGTAGCCACACAGGAGGGAGATCCTGGCTTTTGGCACCAGGCGAATCTTTTGATGCATGTGAAGATGCGATCCGGACCATCTGTCCAACAGATCCAGCTGGAAGGTCCTTGCGTGAAACCTTCCATACTGAATTGCTTCGTAAGAAACCACCATTTTCCCCAGAAGGCAGATGCACAGATGTACTGAGATTCGGGTCGGCTTCTAGACAGCCCAAACCATTGACTAGATTACCATTTCCTTTTCCAAGGGAAGGAACACTCTCTGAGACTCTGTGTCCAGTATCATTCCCAAGAAATTAAGCTTCTGCATTGGTTCTAGGTGAGATTTTGGTAGGTTCAGAATCCACCCATGATCCAGGAGTAATATTCTCCAACAACTGCTCCCTGGACGCAGCTTTTATCAGAAGATCATCCAGGTAAGGAATTAAGTTAACTCCTTGTTTTGAGTAGCATCATCACCTCTGCCATCACTTTGGTGAACACTCCCGGTGCCTTGGAGAGACCAAATGGCAGGGCCTGGGTAGTGACAGTCCTGCAGTGCAAACCGTAGATAAGCCTGTTGAGGCGGCCAGATCGGAATGTGAAGGTATGCATCCTTGATATCCAAAGACTCCAGGAATTCCCCCTCTTCCAGACCTGAGATCACCGCTCTCAGAGACTCCATCTTGAACTTGAACACTCTTAAGTATGGGTTCAATAACTTGAGGTTCGGAATCGGTCTTACCGAACCATCCGGTTTCAGTACGACAAACAAGCTGGAATAGTAACCCTTGTTTTGTAGATGAGGTAGAACTAGAACAATGACCTGGGTCTGTAACAGTTTTTGAATGGCGTCTTGTAAGGTTATTCTTGCCCCTTGTGAAACTGGTAAGCCTGATTTGAAGAATATGTGAGGTGGGAGATCCTGGAACTCCAGCCTGTAGCCCTGGGATATAAGGTCTTAAGGTCTATGACCCAGGGATCCTGGCAAGATCTTGTCAAGGTGTGACTGTCTCCCAGGCATCGCGGAAGGCTTTGAGGAGGCAGAGCCAGTGTGCTGTTCCTGTAAACCAGCAGCCACTGGTTTGCGTGGCTTACCTCTAGCATCTCTGGCGGCGGTAGAAGAACCTCTGGTCTTGCCCCGAAACCTTGCAGTCCGAAAAAACTGTAAACTGGGTCCTGAGTAGGCGCCTTTCTAACTGGCGGAGCTGCAGAAGGTAGATATGTGGATTTACCTGCAGTAGCTCGCGAAATCCACGTGTCGAGTCCATCGCCAAATAAGGCCTAACCTGTGAAAGGCAGGCCTTCCACACCTTATTTGGAGTCCGCGTCAGCAGTCCACTGACGTAGCCATAATCCCCTGCGTGCCGACACTGCCATAGCTGTGGTGCGTGCATTGAGGAAACCTATCTCCTTAATGGGTTCCACCATAAAGTTTGCAGAATCTTGGATGTGTTGCAAGAGTAAATCAATTTCCTCTTGAGGTAAAGTGTCAAACCCTCAATTAAATTACCAGACCATTAAGCAATGGCTTGCGTAATCCACCCACATGCTATAGTGGGTCTCTGGGCCACCCCAGCAGCTGTATACAAAGATTTGAGTGCAGTCTCAATCTTACGATCAGCTGCATTCTTTAGGGAGGATAACCAGGAACAGGTAATACTATTTTACGCGAGAGACTGGAGACTGACGCATCCACTATCGGTGGATTTTCCAATTTTTTCCTTTCCTCAGGAGGAAAAGATGATAACCGCCTAAGAATTGGAAATTTCTTATCTGGATTAACCCACGGTTCTTCAAACAGGGTATTTAGTTCCTTTGACACAGGAAAAGTGGCTGAGGATTTTTTCTTTATATTAAAGAAAGATTCCTCACACTCCTCTGTTACCTTATCAGGAATATTTAGGACTTCTCTGATAGAATCTATGAGAGCCTCTACACCTTGCGACAGAGTAACTTCCCCTACCTCTATGTCCACCTCACCTTCCTCCATTTCAGACCCTTCATTATCAGTCAGAATGCAGGATATGGGCCAAAGTTCGTTTTTGCGGACAAATGCTAGAGGACTGAGACGCTGGTCTGAGTACTGAGTCCTTTTGCATAAACTCAGTCATAGATTTTCTTAAGTACTGTGTCTCCTTCTCATTACGAGATAATTTAGTAGAGATGGTGGAAATCATCCCATGAATGGAGTCCAGCCATGCTGGCTTCGCCCCGCTAGCCTGAGAAGGGATACTACACTGAGTACACACTAGTGAACCCCCTGGAGAAGAGGAACACTGTGCCTTGCATGATACACACTCTTTGTCTGACATACTACAGTAGTAACAGCACACACACAGGAAAAGGTTAAAAGCACAATTAACCCACAAAGAGCCCTTCCCGAGAGACACAGAGAGAGGATAGAACCAGCACACGGCGCCCTTATCGCTAAAGCCAAGCTTAGCTGGGTCGCAGACTAAGTACCTAGATTAGGTACACAAGTTTATAGCTCCCCCCCCTGCTACGACCCCCTGGTACTGCTGAAGTAATCTGGAGGCTCTCCGGAGGAGCTGCGCACCCCTGTCAGTCAGCGTATGTGTCAGCTGCAATAGGGTAAAATGGCGCCTGTGAGCTGCTGGATCAGCTCATAGTGAAGACCCGCCCCTTCAATGGGGCACGGTCTTCCCGCTCTTCTTTATACTGTCTCTATGTGTCTGAGTGCATAAAATGGAGTAAGCCCCCTTTTAAGCTGTAATGCCAGTCTGGGTACTCTGGAGACTCAGTCCGCCCCGTTAGAAGCCGTGCGTCTCCGTACCCTGACGCCGCCATAATGGCTGGCGACCCGCTAACCGGGACGCCGACTTAGTACTCACCACTCTTCTTTGTTCTGGCTCTGTTAGGGGTGGCGGCGTGCTGCGGGAATGTACGCTCGCCGTGGTGGTGCTTGCGAATAGTTCCCTCAGGAGCTAGTGTCCTGTCAGCGGGGAACGGGACCATTAACCCTTAGTGGGGTTGGGCCGTTCCCCCCCCTAAGTCCCACGAAGCAGGCAGGCTGGTGCCATTCAGTCCTGCCTGAAAATACCAAACTTCTTAAAATAAATGCAGAAAACTCTTCAGGAGCTTCCAGAGATGTGACTGGCTCCATCGGTCACATTTTCTAAACTGAGTCTGGTAGGAGGGGCATAGAGGGAGGAGCCAGCACACGTTATCAAACTTCTATAGTGCCCATGGCTCCAAGTGGACCCGCCTATACCTCATGGTACCTCATTCCCAGTATCCCCTAGGACGTAAGAGAAATACTGTTTCTTTTGCATGTAGCCCACAAATATTAGACAGCTTTATTTTTACACTGCAGTTTGAACACACCGCACCCAAATCTACATCTCTGCCCCACCTGAGGTGCAACATGGTTTTGCTGAGTTGCTTGCTTTTTTGCTTTACTTACAAACATGAATCAGGCCCAGTGAACCCAATGGTCAGCGATCCTCACACAGTGACCTAAATGGACAGAGGTCATTTGCCTCTTGTGCTGAGCAGCAGGAACACAACACTTATGGCTAGCACTAAACGCAGCATTTGAAGAGCTATATGCTAAACACAAAGCGGTGCAAAACACACAGCAACAGAAGAAAAAATAAGAATTTACTTACCGATAATTCTATTTCTCGTAGTCCGTAGTGGATGCTGGGGACTCCACAAGGACCATGGGGATTAGCGGCTCCGCAGGAGACTGGGCACAAAAGTAAAGCTTTTGAACTACCTGGTGTGCACTGGCTTCTCCCCCCATGACCCTCCTCCAAGCCTCAGTTAGGATACTGTGCCCGGACGAGCGTACACAATAAGGAAGGATTTTGAATCCCGGGTAAGACTCATACCAGCCACACCAATCACACCATATAACTTGTGATCTAAACCCAGTTAACAGCATGATAACAGAGGAGCCTCTAGAAAAAATGGCTCACTACAGCAATAACCCGATTTTTTTTGGTAACAATAACTATGTACCAGTATTGCAGACAATCCGCACTTGGGATGGGCGCCCAGCATCCACTACGGACTACGAGAAATAGAATTATCGGTAAGTAAATTCTTATTTTCTCTGACGTCCTAGTGGATGCTGGGGACTCCGTAAGGACCATGGGGATTATACCAAAGCTCCCAAACGGGCGGGAGAGTGCGGATGACTCTGCAGCACCAAATGAGAGAACTCCAGGTCCTGCTCAGCCAGGGTATCAAATTTGTAGAATTTTACAAACGTATTTGCTCCTGACCAAGTAGCTGCTCGGCAAAGTTGTAAAGCCGAGACCCCTCGGGCAGCCGCCCAAGATGAGCCCACCTTCCTTGTGGAATGGGCTTTTACAGATTTTGTCTGTGGCAGGCCTGCCACAGAATGTGCAAGCTGAATTGTACTACAAATCCAACGAGCAATAGTCTGCTTAGAAGCAGGAGCACCCAGCTTGTTGGGTGCATACAGAATAAACAACGAGTCAGATTTTCTGACTCCAGCCGTCCTGGAAACCTATATTTCCAGGGCCCTGACAACGTCTAGCAACTTGGAGTCCTCCAAGTCCCTAGTAGCCGCAGGCACCACAATAGGTTGATTCAGGTGAAACGCTGAAAACCACCTTAGGGAGAAACTGAGGACAAGTCCTCAATTCCACCCTGTCCGAATGGAAAATCAGATGAGGGCTTTTACAGGATAAAGCCGCCAATTCTGACACGCACCTGGCCCAGGCCAGGGCCAACAGCATGACCACTTTCCATGTGAGATATTTTAACTCCACATACTTAAGTGGTTCAAACCAATGTGACTTTTGGAACCCAAAAACTACATTTAGATCCCAAGGTGCCACTGGAGGCACAAAAGGAGGCTGTATATACAGTACCCCTTTCACAAACGTCTGAACTTCAGGGACTGAAGCTAGTTCTTTTTGGAAGAAAATTGACAGGGACGAAATTTGAACCTTAATGGACCCCCATTTCAGGCCCATAGACACTCCTGTTTGTAGGAAATGTAGGAATCGACCTAGTTGAAAATTCCTCCGTCGGGGCCTTACTGGCCTCGCACCACGCAACATATTTTCGCCAAATGCGGTGATAATGTTTTGCGGTTATATCTTTCCTGGCTTTGATCAGGATAGGAATGACTTCATCCGGAATGCCTTTCTCCTTCAGGATCCGGCGTTCAACCGCCATGCCGTCAAACGCAGTCGCGGTAAGTCTTGGAACAGACAGGGTCCTTGCTGGAGCAGGTCCCTTCTTAGAGGTGGAGGCCACGGATCCTCCGTGAGCATCTCTTGAAGTTCCGGTTACCAAGTCCTTCTTGGCCAATCCGGAGCCCGAATATAGTGCTTACTCCTCTCCATCTTATAATTCTCAGTACCTTGGGTATGAGAGGCAGAGGAGGGAACACATAGACTGACTGGTACACCCACTGTGTTACCAGAGCGTCTACAGCTATTGCCGGAGGGTCCCTTGACCCGGCGCAATACTTGTCGAGTTTTATAAACATGTGGAAGACTTCTGGGTGAAGTCCCCACTTGCTGACAGTGCTATCACATGATTTTCCGCCCAGCGAAGAATCCTTGCAGCTTCTGCCATTGCCCTCCTGCTTCTTGTGTCACCCTGTCTGTTTACGTGGGTGACTGCCGTGATGTTGTCCGAATGGATCAACTCCGGGTGACCTTGAAGCAGAGGTCTTGCTGAGCTTAGAGCATTGTAAATGGCCCTTAGCTTCAGGATATTTATGTGAAGTGATGTCTCCAGGCTTGACCATAAGCTCTGGAAATTCCTTCCCTGTGTGACTGCTCCCCAGCCTCGCAGGCTGGCATCCGTGGTCACCAGGACCCAGTCCTGAATGTCGAATCTGCGGCCCTCTAGAAGATGAGCACTCTGCAACCACCACAGGAGAGACACCCTTGTGCTTGGTGACAGGGTTATCCGCTGATGCATCTGAAGATGCGACCCGGACCATTTGTCCAGCAGGTCCCACTGGAAAGTTCTTGCGTGGAATCTGCCGAATGGGATTGCTTCGTAGGAAGCCACCATTTTTCCCAGAACCCTTTCATTGATGTACTGAGACTTGGCTCGGTTATAGGAGGTTCCCGACTAGCTCGGATAACTCCCTGACTTTCTCCTCCGGGAGAAACACCTTTTTCTGGACTGTGTCCAGGATCATCCCTAGGAACAGACGACGAGTCGTCGGAATCAGCTGCGATTTTGGAATATTGAGAATCCAATCGTGCTGCCGCAACACTACCTGAGATAGTGCTACACCGACCTCCAACTGTTCCCTGGATCTTACCCTTATCAGGGAATCGTCCAAGTAAGGGATAACTAAAATTCCCTTCCTTCGAAGGAGTATCATCATTTCGGCCATTACCTTGGTAAAGACCCGGGGTGCCGTGGACCATCCATACGGCAGCGTCTGAAACTGATAGTGACAGTTCTGTACCATAAACCTGAGGTACCCTTGGTGAGAAGGGTAAATTGGGACATGAAGGTAAGCATCCTTGATGTCCCGAGACATCATGTAGTCCCCTTCTTCCAGGTTCGCAATCACTGCTCTGAGTGACTCAATCTTGAATTTGAACCTCCGTATGTAAGTGTTCAAGATTTTAGATTTAGAATCGGTCTCACCGAGCCGTCCGGCTTCGGTACCACAACAGTGTGGAATAATACCCCGTTCCCTGTTGCAGGAGGGGTACCTTGATTATCACCTGCTGGGAATACAGCTTGTGAATGGCTTCCAAAACTGCCTCCCTGTCAGAAGGAGACATCGGTAAAGCCGACTTTAGGAAACGGCGAGGGGGAGACGTCTCGAATTCCAATTTGTACCCCTGAGATATCACCTGAAGGATCCAGGGGTCTACTTGCGAGTGAGCCCACTGCGCGCTGAAATTCATTGAGACGGGCCCCCACCGTGCCTGATTCTGCTTGTAAAGCCCCAGCGTCATACTGAGGGCTTGGCAGAGGCGGGAGAGGGCTTCTGTTCCTGGGAACTGGCTGATTTCTGCAGCCTTTTTCCTCTCCCTCTGTCACGGGGCAGAAATGAGGAACCTTTTGCCCGCTTGCCCACGAAAAGACTGCGCCTGATAATACTGCGTCTTCTTATGTTGAGAGGCGACCTGGGGTACAAATGTGGATTTCCCAGCTGTTGCCGTGGCCACCAGGTCTGAAAGACCGACCCCAAATAACTCCTCCCCTTAATAAGGCAATACTTCCAAATGCCGTTTGGAATCCGCATCACCTGACCACTGTCGTGTCCATAACCCTCTACTGGCAGAAATGGACAACGCACTTAGACTTGATGCCAGTCGGCAAATATTCCGCTGTGCATCACGCATATATAGAAATGCATCTTTTAAATGCTCTATAGGCAATAATATACTGTCCCTATCTAGGGTATCAATATTTTCAGTCAGGGAATCCGACCACGCCAACCCAGCACTGCACATCCAGGCTGAGGCGATTGCTGGTCACAGTATAACACCAGTATGTGTGTAAATACATTTTAGGATACCCTCCTGCTTTCTATCAGCAGGATCCTTAAGGGCGGCCATCTCAGGAGAGGGTAGAGCCCTTGTTCTTACAAGCGTGTGAGCGCTTTATCCACCCTAGGGGGTGTTTCCCAACGCACCCTAACCTCTGGCGGGAAAGGATATAATGCCAATAACATTTTAGAAATTATCAGTTGTTATCGGGGGAAACCCACGCATCATCACACACCTCATTTAATTTCTCAGATTCAGGAAAACTACAGGTAGTTTTTCCTCACCGAACATAATACCCCTTTTTGGTGGTACTCGTATTATCAGAAATGTGTAAAACATTTTTCATTGCCTCAATCATGTAACGTGTGGCCCTACTGGAAGTCACATTTGTCTCTTCACCGTCGACACTGGAGTCAGTATCCGTGTCGGCGTCTATATCTGCCATCTGAGGTAACGGGCGCTTTAGAGCCCCTGACGGCCTATGAGACGTCTGGACAGGCACAAGCTGAGTAGCCGGCTGTCTCATGTCAACCACTGTCTTTTATACAGAGCTGACACTGTCACGTAATTCCTTCCAACAGTTCATCCACTCAGGTGTCGACCCCCTAGGGGGTGACATCACTATTACAGGCAATCTGCTCCGTCTCCACATCATTTTTCTCCTCATACATGTCGACACAAACGTACCGACACACAGCACACACACAGGGAATGCTCTGATAGAGGACAGGACCCCACTAGCCCTTTGGGGAGACAGAGGGAGAGTTTGCCAGCACACACCAGAGCGCTATATATATACAGGGATAACCTTATATAAGTGTTTTTTCCCCTTATAGCTGCTGTATTTTTAATACTGCGCGTAATTAGTGCCCCCCTCTCTTTTTTAACCCTTTCTGTAGTGTAGTGACTGCAGGGGAGAGCCAGGGAGCTTCCCTCCAACGGAGCTGTGAGGGAAAATGGCGCCAGTGTGCTGAGGAGATAGGCTCCGCCCCCTTCTCTGCGGCCTTATCTCCCGTTTTTCTGTGTATTCTGGCAGGGGTTAAATTCATCCATATAGCCCAGGAGCTATATGTGATGCATTTTTTGCCATCCAAGGTGTTTTTATTGCGTCTCAGGGCGCCCCCCCCCAGCGCCCTGCACCCTCAGTGACCGGAGTGTGAAGTGTGCTGAGAGCAATGGCGCACAGCTGCAGTGCTGTGCGCTACCTTGTTGAAGACAGGACGTCTTCTGCCGCCGATTTTCCGGACCTCTTCTGTCTTCTGGCTCTGTAAGGGGGCCGGCGGCGCGGCTCTGGGACCTATCCATGGCTGGGCCTGTGATCGGTCCCTCTGGAGCTAATGTCCAGTAGCCTAAGAAGCCCAATCCACTCTGCACGCAGGTGAGTTCGCTTCTTCTCCCCTTAGTCCCTCGATGCAGTGAGCCTGTTGCCAGCAGGTCTCACTGAACATAAAAAACCTAAAACTAAACTTTTCACTAAGCAGCTCAGGAGAGCCACCTAGTGTGCACCCTTCTCGTTCGGGCACAAAAATCTAACTGAGGCTTGGAGGAGGGTCATGGGGGGAGGAGCCAGTGCACACCAGGTAGTTCTAAAGCTTTACTTTTGTGCCCAGTCTCCTGCGGAGCCGCTAATCCCCATGGTCCTTACGGAGTCCCCAGCATCCACTAGGACGTCAGAGAAATGAATGTTGATAATTCAGAATCATCGTAGATGAATTGGGAGATATGGGAATCATTGAGATTTCAAGTCCTGCTGTTGTTTCTTGGATCCCTGGAAATGTGTACACTCCCCTTGCTGATCTCATGTACCAACTACGAATTTACATGTATTTGTTTTCATAGATGCGTACAGAAAAGTTTCCCGAAACTGGGAAAGAACCAATCTGCATTCCCCTCATATAACTGTGTCTCAGATGTCCATATTGCTTCATTATATGATGGAGGACTCATAAAATCCCTGTTAAGCTGACAAAGCTGCAGATTACTCTAGCCCCCCTACTGCGGGATTCTAAATGCAGATGGAGCTCACATCAAAGTATATCTTCTGTTGGCAATGTAACAAAAATACCCCCCGCCCGCATTGTCTGTGCGCTCTTACCTCCATTCTTTCCGACCGTCCTGAAACATCTCCAGAAGAGCCGCAGAAAGGATACTCGGTTGTGTGGTGTGCGCTGAACAAAAGCAAACTCCCTGAACAGGATGTGTGTCCCCTGAGATACACTGGTGAAGCTATGGAGGGAGAGAGAGAATATAGGTTATTTGTAGGACGCCTTGCTCTGCTGGGGCTACAGTATCATGGTGGTAATAAATACGACTTAATATTACAATGATGGTGTCACAACTTTATAAAGTGTCAATTGTTTGAAAAAGCTGTGTATAAAATAAACTGCTGTCTCTTCAACCCCTCTGATAAGGAAGCACATTCTACTACTTAATGAATGCTCAACATTAGGATCAGCAAAGAACCACAAGAAGAGCGTACACAGAACAGCGTCATCAGCTTACATGGAAGATGTATTATGACGTAATAGTCCTGGGGGAAGGTTGGGGATGGAATCCCAGCGGTCGGGATCCCAAAGATCAGGATACCGAAACCAGGTTCCCGGCCGCCAGAATGCCGGTAGCGCTGCGAGCGTTGGAAAGACGCTTGCGGGTTCGTTGGATCGCCCCAGGTTCTATTCCCACTCTATGGGTGTAGTGGACACCCACGAGTGGGAACAGCCCTGGCGCCGCTGCCGGCATTCTCAGCGGTCGGGATCCCGGCGTCACTATCCTGAACCAAGGGATCCTGGTTGCCAGGATATTGACTAAATCCCCTTTGGGGTACATTTAGCAAAGCTTCTAAAACAGACAAGTGGAGTTTGTTGTCCATAGCAACCAAACATGATTTTGCCAATAATTTTCTAGAATGCAAAAGAGAAATGATAGCTAAACTCTGATTGGCTGTTTTAGGCAACGCCTTCACTTTTCAGAGATAGAAGCTTTAGTATATCTGCCCCTAGGTGCCTAAAACAAATGTACTACCATTGCTGGGAGTAGCAGCATTCAAAATGTCAAACATCTCTAAATAGTTGTTTGCTAAAGTGTAGTACCTTCCTCCAATCCAAAGGTGGCAATGTGCAATAGCTGCTAACAGTGCACCAAGTAATGGACTAAAACACATTGGAAGTTATGAAGACATGGACTTGAACTCCAGTTTTTCTAGTGTAAAATGTGTACATTGGTTCAGCTCATGGCCAAATGACAGGCTCACATGTGTGTATGCAGATTTGCTTATTTGTGACAGTTCTACCTTAGGCGGAGCACAGTAAGGGCGTGTTCTCAGAGTGATGCAGGCCCGCCTAGAGATGGATAAATGCCTGTCGCAGCCACAGCCATTGTGAGTTCTGATGGCAGATACAGTTACAGGCATCGCTAATTAACCAACTCTGATTGGCTGATATTTTATGTGTGGGTCTATTAGAACATATTTTTATACCCATTCATGTGTGCACAAGGGGACTCCGATATTTTAAAAAGGTTTTTCTTTCTTTAGTTCAAACTTGATGGGTGATTAAATGTGTTTCTCTATTCTCTATTAAAGCAAATGTTTTAAAACACAAGTATAAGCATATATAACCTATATTATCAATACATATATAACCTATACAATCTGGAGCATAAGCTAGGGGTGCAGACTTGTACGTGGCATGGTTATTTTGCACACACCTGTGGATTCTTTTTTTTACATTTTTTTGCAAGCCCATTCCAAAACTGGATGCAAATGTATTCCATCTCAGCATCAGCCCAATTACATATTCCAAAATACACGTTTCATCAATTAGCAATTACTGGTCAATTACATTTCCTTTTATGCAAGAAATTCAAACTCCTTTCTGATGGAGAATTAAGCAGTGTCCTCATTGTCAACTGAGGCGTCTAATGACAAAACGAGAAAACACATCTCAGGCAGTGATACTGTTGTACCAAATAGTGACTGTTGCAATGATCACTTTTAAAGTGAGCTACATTGTGTTCTGTGTGATTGGAGGAATGTGAAATACAGCCTGTATATGATCCTGGGAATGTTGCACAATGACTACAAGTAGAGACTGGTAAGAGTGGTACAGGTTGAGTATCCCATATCCATATATTCCGAAATACGGAATATTCCGAAATACGGACTTTTTTGAGTGAGATAGTGAAGCCTTTGTTTTTTGATGTCTCAATGTACACAAACTTTGTTTAATACACAAAGTTATTAAAAATATTGTATTAAATGACCTTCAGGCTGTGTGTATAAGGTGTATATGAAACATAAATGAATTGTGTGAATGTAGACACACTTTGTTTAATGCACAAAGTTCTAAAAAATATTGGCTAAAATGACCTTCAGGCTGTGTGTATAAGGTGTATATGTAACATAAATGCATTCTGTGCTTAGATTTAGGTCCCATCACCATGATATCTCACTATGGTATGCAATTATTCCAAAATACGGAAAAATCCCATATCCAAAATACCTCCGGTCCCAAGCATTTTGGATAAGGGAGACTCAACCTGTATAATAAAATAGGCTATAAGATTCATAGCTATTTCCTCTACTGATTCAAGTCATACCGCTTTCACATTGCATCAATAACCTGGGTTATTGCAAGGCTGTTGCCATTTCAACCCGGGTTAAAAGATGGGTTAAACACGTGTCGGACCCAGCTCGTTGTGCAGTGTGAAGGCCTCTGACCCGCGATATTCAACCCAATTCGCAGAAAAAGGTGCTGATTGGCTGTTTATATGTCTGCCCAGAGCAGTCCCCAGCACCTCCTTTTATTTCCTCTGAAATCTCACCAATGTGAGCCCGAAAAGTCCATTTTACATCACATCACAGTGTTTAACAGTGTGTATGTTGTATACTGGAAAAGGTTTGCTTCACAATGAATGGCTCTTCACTGAGGTTGTGTCTTTATTCCTCACAAATGTCGTCACATCACATTTGTTCAGCAAACACGGCTTCCCTGAACACTAGCTAAGCCCAAACCGGCCCACTCTGTCATCCGGCCACAAACTGGCGCCAGAAGCCCCACCCATTGGTTCCCACATTTATACCATCATATAACCCATTAGTCGCACCCACGTAGTGCAGCTCTGTGTATTACCTTTGCTGTACCAAGGAGTAGGACTTTTATCCCTACCTGTCCCTTTTCCAGGGGAGCGAGTCCTGTTCTGAAGTATCAGAACGTGGCAAAGTACTCTCTTTGCCACTATATATATATATATACACACAACTTTATATATATATATATATATATATATATATATATATATAAAAAAATCACATTTATTATTTATTCTCTATATGAAAGTGATTATGCATGTACACAGAACATTAATATTTTATGCAGATGGACCGCATAGTGGACTAGAGTGAGCAGATTAATGGTGGAGTCTCAGAACGCACTACACAATACTCAGGTATCCATTGTCTGATCTGAGCAAGAGGCAGGAGTGGAAGTCTTTTATTCATTCTGCATAACAGCCAAACACAGGAGCTAACTGATTAACACTAAGGGTGCTTGTGGTATACAATTCCGAAACACCTGCATTGGTGAGGACACAAGGATATATGGCACATTGTGATAGGGCGGACATGAAATAAAAGCCGTGTATGTACAGCGTGCCCTGTGCAGCTGCCCGTGCCCCAGGCAGAGGAACACCATTCAATGAGTTCCATTGTCTACGGCTGTTTTAAAATTAGGTGTGGGCACTCTGCCAGGGCAGGAGAAGCGTTTAAGCAATCACAGGAACCTGAAGACATGCATAATAAAAGGTCATGGGATGCCAGGTACCACCCCTACTAAAACCCCTTCTTCAGTTCAGAGCCAAGTCAACAAGTCTCAACTAACTCTCCTAATATAAAATGAGCGTCCTATTCACAAATAGGAACAAAGAAGGTGGAATCACAGCAAATCATCACAAGACTGAAAGAAAACAAGGAAACAAAAACAAAACAATTCCACAACAATCAGACACACTGCTATGCAGACAACGCTTGTAAAGTACCAACTACAAACTGACACTCGACGCAACACTTCAGAGGTAGCTTTAGACAGAATGGAAGAATGAACCTTTTATCAACAAACATCATTGTCAGTTACTTGCAAAGCACACAGGGCCTAATTCATCGGGATCAGTATGAAATACCTACAATCAAAATCCCGCCAAGGTCAAAATACCGACATTTAAAATATCAACAAGGTCAAAAAGTCGGCAACAGTTTTTCATTGTTTTTCTAGTGTGGATGTCGACATATATCGACATGGACACCGTATAAATGTACCGCTGTGCTCGCCATGCTTCGGGCGCGGTGCCATGCTGCGCTCAGCACATTATTATATTCCCCCTCCAGGTCCACTGGGATGATAGAATACGAAAAAGTAAGTTTCAATGGAGAAATCATGAAAAACTCATGTCGACGTTTTGACCAGTCGACATATTAAATGTCAGTATTATGACCCTGTCGGTATTTTAAATGTCGGTATTTTGACCATGTCAGGATTTTGACTGTCGGTCAATGGTTGTCGGTATTTTGACTGTCTGCATTTTAATAGGGATAGGTAAATTGCATCCCTATTTTATCACAACAGGAATTTTTAATGCGGATGTGATAAATTATTTACGCCTAAATTTGCGGGAATTTTGCTACAATCTCTTGGCAGAACTGGAACATTCAGGCAAAGTGATGAGTTCTGCTTTCACTCTACTTCCTGGTTTTGGTCCAGGGTGCATCTTGCCCATGTGCGGACATCAGCCAGCACATGCATCATTGGGGCCAACAGGGAGTAGCTCATAGGCCACTATAGGCTAACACCGTCCTTAGATGGACTTAGCAGCCACGGCCAAGCTCATGAGACAAAGGGTATACTAGCTCATGAGAGCTTACGTGATACTTGACTGCTCTCCAACAATTTCCGGATGACAGCAGAATTTTTGGGGAGTTACACAGCCTCAACCTCCCATATCCCACTCACTTCCTAGTGAAATGGGCAGAGGGAGGGGGCGCAATGAGTTGATTCTCAGAGAATCTGAGATTGGGGGGTAATGACAAGAAGTGCCCGCCCCCTTCAGAACTTATCTGGATATGCTCTCTTGGAGAGGTCAATGTAAAAGTTAGCAAGTATGGCTTACAATACATTCTAGGGGGTGAAATATTTTCTGCCATAAATCTCCTAAATAACACAAACAGAATAATGCACAATCTTTATTTGACACATGGGAAAGTTTTATTTATATCCCATTCGATTAAGTTACAGATCAAAAATAGCTTTCTACATATGGGCTGATATAACACTAGATATATTTGAATCATATGCCAATTGAATTGTAATTATAAGGTACTTGTATCCCTTTTGAGTCTCCTATGTGGTTTTGGATAACCTGATGCTCCCGTGGGGAACTCCCCATTCAATCACAGCTCCCGCCTCTTCCTGCTTACCACCCCCAACTCCTTTTTTATTATCTTATGCTGATTTTTGCTTTTCAACTACTTATTGCAATAGTGGCTTTTATGTCAAATTGTTACTCCTCTTGCTGGACACATTCTGCGTTTTACATTTTTGCATTGTTATTATTCCTACACTA
Source organism: Pseudophryne corroboree (assembly GCF_028390025.1). Classification (NCBI taxonomy): domain Eukaryota; kingdom Metazoa; phylum Chordata; class Amphibia; order Anura; family Myobatrachidae; genus Pseudophryne; species Pseudophryne corroboree. The sequence goes on from NC_086454.1 coordinate 97,910,380, forward strand.
TGGATATTCTTTGTATCTTGCCATTTATGATGTAACTATTTGTACTTTTGATATCCAGAATGCACCTTTTTCTTTTCACTCTTGTTTAATAAAAACTCCTTCAAAATAAATAAATAAATAACGTAAACAAAACAAAAGAAGTCAGCATTCATACAAATCTTTAAATGCATAGAAACTCTCCACCTGATTCTTTACATGTCAAGCGTTACTTGTATTGTAAATGTCCCTGATATATTGATTGAGCCATGCTTCGGTATATTAAACAGCCAAAGATAGACCCTTTGGGATCATACTGGCAGGCACTGGCAGCAGTAGTCGATCCCAGTTAACCCAGAATGGACGGACCTCAGAAAAGTGACCAATACATCACAATGGTTGCGCAGTCAGCACTCACAAAACCACTTATGTAAGTTCGTCATCATCCAAACTATTTCATTTAAAAATGTTAAACATGGCCTAGTTTTATTGATAGTATTTTGGACCCATCATTCACCGGGTGAATAGGTGGGATGTAGTTGGCATCCCGACAGTAATTATGCACTCACAATACTGCCTGCAGAATCCCGATGGTCACAGTCCCGAGGGTTAGGGTTAAGGCGATAAGAGTTAAGGGGGGTACACACGGAGCGATAATCTAAGCAATCTGACTAGATTGCTTAGATTTTCAGCAAGATCGCTCCGTGTGTAGCCCTAACAGCGATAGCGATGCGCAGCCCCGCGCATCGCTATCGCTGCTGCTAGATTGGCCTGCATGCAGGCCAATCTAGCGGGTCGCTCACTTCACCCGCTGGGTGAAGTGAGCGGCCCCCCCGTCTCCCCCCCGCACGCTCAGCACAGATCGCGCTGTGCTGAGCGCCGGGAGAGATGTGTGCTGAGCGGTTCGCTCAGCACACATCTCTCCAGCATCGGGCCGTGAGTACTGGCCTTTAGTAAACAAATGAAGTTTGCAATGTTTAGCTTCCAATGCAAATCTGGGTGTGTGTACAAAGGAGCACAATGTATAAAGGGGACGATTCAGCGGTGGAAGCTATTTAGACTATTTTTGCAGTAGGCAGATGGTTATGGATCTGTCTATACAAAGGATCGGCAAGTCGCAAATGCAGATCTGGAGATGACTGGCATGCTGCTGGCTTTTGGGGGGAGCATTCCAGAAAACAGTGGCATGTCGGCAGGGCCGGTGCTAGGGTGTTTGCTGCCTCCCTGCAAACTGTAAATTTGCGCCCTCACATATTTTACAAAGGGACTGCGTGTGGCAAAAAGGGGTGTGGCTTCACAAGGAAGGGGCGGGCCACACAATAGTACCGCATTTCAAATGACGCCACACAGAAGCACAATCTTATTCACATAACACCTGCACATAGTAGTGCTGTTTATACACATAATGTCCCCAGTAGTGGAGCCGGTTATACACATAATAGCCACTGTAGCAGCACCGCTTATACACATAATAGCCACTGTAGTAATGCCGCTTATACACATAATAGCCCTAGTATTAGTGCCGCTTATACACATAATATCACCTGTTGTAGCGCCGGTTATACACATAATAGCTTCTGTAGTAGCGCCGGTTATACACATAATAGCCCCTGTAGTGGTGCCTCTTATAAACATAACAGCCCCTGTAGTAGCGCCGCTTATACACATAATAGCCCCTGTAGTAGTACAGCTTATACACACAATAGCCCCTATAGCACTGCCACTTATACACACAATAGCCCCTGTAGTAGTGCCGCTTATACACATAATAGCCCTTGTAGTAGCGCAGCTTATACATATAATAGCCGCTGAAGTAGCGCCAGTTATACACATAATAGCCCCCCTGTAGTAGCAACATTTATACACATAATAGCGCCTGTAGTGGCGTTGGTTATGCACATACTAACCCCTAGAGTGGGACAGTTATACACATAATAGCCCCTGTAGTGGCGCCGGTTATACACATAATAGCCCCTGTAGTGGCACCAGTTATACACATAATAGGCCCTTAAGTGGCCCTGTTGTACACATAATAGCCCCTGTAGTCTCGCTGCTTATACAGATAATAGCCCCTGTAGTAGCGCCGGTTATACACATAATAGCCCCTGTAGTAGCGCCGGTTATACACATAATAGCCCCTGTAGTAGCGCAGCTTATACACATAATAGCCGCTGTAGTAGCACCAGTTATACACATAATAGCCCCTGTAGTAGCACCAGTTATACACATAATAGTGCCTGTAGTGGCGCTGGTTATACACATACTAACCCCTAGAGTGGGACAGTTATACACATAATAGCCCCTGTAGTGGCGCTGGTTATACACATAATAGCCCCTGTAGTGGCACCAGTTATACACATAATAGGCCCTTAAGTGGCCCTGTTGTACACATAATAGCCCCTGTAGTCTCGCTGCTTATACAGATAATAGCTTCTGTAGTAGCGCCGGTTATACACATAATAGCCCCTGTAGTAGTGCCGGTTATACACATAATAGCCCCTGTAGTGGCGCTGCTTATACACATAATACCCCCTGTAGTAACGCCGCCTATACACATAATAGCCCCTGTAGTGGCGCTGGTTATACACATAATAGCCCCTGTAGTAGCGCCGGTTATACGCATAATAGCCCATGTAGTAACGCCTGTTATACACAATAGCCACTGTATTGGCGCTGATTATACACATAATAGCCCTTGTAGTAGCGCTGGTTATACACATAATAGTCCCTGTGGTAGCGCCAGTTACACAAATAATAGCCCCTGTAGTATTGCCGGTTACATATAATGCCCTCAGAAGTGCCATTTATACAAATTATTCCCCCCTCCCACGCACACACATATACACACACATACTGTAGATACACACACACAGATACACAAGCACGCTTTCTCACTCACTCTCCCTCCACATACCGTCTGGCAGGCCGCAGTTTCTGTCCTCCTCAGGCTCTGCAGCCTATGTAGCTCTGACCCTCGGCACCATGTAGCCACGCCCCCTTTTCGGCCAGGATACGGGCACTGCAGGGGGGTAGGGGGAGGCTTTAAGCTGCCGGCGCCACTGCCTGTCATACAGTGACAGGCACAGCAGCAGGGGGCCCAGGCACAACACACGGATGCAAAGCGGGGAGAGCGCCTCTACAGCATGGCGCCTGCCTGCTCTGCATCCCTTTGCTGAGTGAGAACGCCGGGCCTGTATGTCGGTCATGCTTGAGCCAGTGGCTGTGTCCTTGGATGCAGCTTCACTGGCCCTGGCAGCGTTATTTTGCTGGACATCCCGAGTAACCAGAGTCTTGATAAATAGGTCCCTATGTAGGTTCTCAGAATGGGAAGCAGTTAGTTTCCCGGCCGTCGGGATCCCGGAGGTCAGGATACAGACGCCAGACCACTCCCTGAGCGGGAATACATTATTCTGCGAGCAATGCTCGCCACCGAGCACGAAGGGTGGTGAGCGCAGCAAGCCCGTGAGGCGACACGCTGTGCTTGCCGTCGGGATCCCATACTGAATCTCTCAGCATGGCCTGTATCACTATTCTGTGTTTAGCAAAGATAAATAAAACATGCATTGCCAAGCCTAAGACAGATATTATAATATGCATAATAATTATGCTGTACTAAAGAAATGTAAGAATATGAAACCTGCAAACCCAGTGACATCGTGTGTGCATGTGGTCTTGAAATGCATCTAGTGAGTCTACAACATAATGGATAAAACAATAAAACCTTTTCTTTTAAAAAAATACCTGGTTACAGAATGGGTGTGTGAAATGATACGGTACATTGATGATCATACAAATTATTTTCTGTTCTGGAAACTGCTGCATAATTTCCATAGAACACAAACTGTATCCTTATGTATCCACGTGACTCTTGTATATTTATCAATCTCAGTGTATTGTAAATAGGTATGAACAAAATCTATCCTAGGGAGGGGTGCAGTCAAGATGCCGCCTGTTGTGATCCTGGCAGTTGAAATATTGACACCGGGGTCCCGACAACATTCAGAATCGAGACGTCGGAACTCCGAATAGGCCTGGAGACCAACGCCGCGTCCTGATAGGAGGAAACCTGACCACAGGTAATACCGCACTCTTAAGTTTAGGGCCGGGAGAGGTGGTCTAGGTGTCAGTCGGGGGGGGGGGGGGGGCGGAAGAGATTAGGGTTAGGCTGCAGGGAGGGTCAGGGTTAGGCACCCCCGAGGTGGGGTTAGGATTAAGCTGTGGGGGAGGGAGGATTAGGTTTAAGCAGCGGGGACAGAGGTTAGGTACAAAGGGTGGAGGATAGGATTAGGCTGCTGGTGAGGGAGGGTTATGGGGTGGGGACACCCCTTATTCACCCCTGTCGGTCTTTTATGCAGCAGGATCCAGACATCGGTATTACGACTGCAGGGATCTCACACTGATTTCCCTAGGGAATATATATATTCCCAGGAGACCAAGGGGTCTATTTATTAACATTATTTGTACTAAAATGATGTGAAAAGTTTTCACACCTTTATCACATTATTTTAGTATCACCTGAATATATTAAAGGGCATTTGGAGAAGTTTTCATGAAAAACTGCTCCAAATCCTTTAATTCACTTTTGTTTAGTAAGCCACATCGCATTCCCCATACTTACAATGGGAAATGTGATGTGGCCAAATTTACTAAAAAAAAAAAATATGTGAAAAAATACTGCAGTGTGCCCTGTCATAATCTCGCCAGCTCCGGCTGGCGATATCACAGGACAGTACTGCGATAGGGAGGCATTTGCCCAGCTTTCTCTGCCCCTGGCAGAGAAAGCTAAGCGGGCACCCGGCAGTGTGATCAGCGATGTGTGTCCGATAGACACACAAGCTGATCACAGTGTACAAATAAAAAAATAAAAAACCTTATACTCACCTGTCCAGGGAGCCGGTGTTCGCTGCTCCGCTGAGCGCTGCCGGGCGCCGGGTCCCCCATGTGCTGCAATGTGACCCCGATGCAGTAAAGTGACACTGCAATAATAAGTATATTGTTCTGCTGGGGGGGGGGGGGGGGGGGGGCATGCGGGGAGGGTTGACCGGGTGGCAGCGTGTGCAGGCTCCATCTGGGCCCCCTCCTCAGTGGCGTCATAAGGCGGGTGCCATCCGCACCCGGGTGTGACGCCTAGAGGGGGAGACACCAATCTGTGGGCTCCTCCGCAATGACAGAAGCCAGGTGCTGTAGTGTGAAATTCTGCTACAGCACCCGGCTCCTGTCATAGCAGAGGAGCCGACAGCGCTGCAGACAGTCTCCGGGAGCAGCCCAGTACAGCATCTCCGGAGCTATGGGCACTAGGGTCACTAGCGCTGCCCCAGAGTTTAGTGCACATGCGCAGGTCTCTGGAAAAATGGTGCGGGCCCATTTACATATTATACACAACACAATATGTGGGGTGATTCACAAGTGCTGCAAGCAACTGATCAATTATTATCAGTTCATCACAATCATATTTTCATGTTCAACTTCCTGGGTCACGGAGATTCCATTTACCCATTGATTTCCTTACTGCGCATGCGAGAAATGCAGGGAAAATGGCTATGTGCCATTTTCCTGGTGCTTACCGCAGCGCTGTCGATGCAGGACCCCGGAGGGAAAGTATTGAAAAAAATGGGTGCAGGGTGTGCCCACAGGAACCCGATTGTTCGTGTGCACTGCACACACAGCATCCATTATAAATATGCCAGTGTATTACCGGCTTCTATTTCTTATGACACCAGAGGGTCATTTATGAACTACACAAAATGCAAAGCTGGAATGATCCGTTACATGCACAGGTTTGCCAAGCGTACTGCAAGGACCAGTCCACTTTACAGAATTTAGACACAGCCTATTTGAAACCAGATTTTTGAGCTTTCAACAATACATAAGCAAACGCAGGGGGTTTCTGGTTGCCCGGAAACACCCCTCCTCTTAGCAAGTGGCTCAAATTATGACAATAATAGCAATGGTATATAATACGATTACTAGAGCTGCCGCCACATCATGCAGTTTAAGGGACAAAGCAGAGCTGCTGCACATGCCCAGTGGTAGCAGCTTCTCCTACCAAGTTTGCTGTGTGTGTGGATCTGAGCCCTCAATCAGTGCTCTGGACTAGAGAGTAGCTACCAGGAAGAAGAGATAGGAGCCTTACCATGAGGTGGGAGAATGTTTAGAAAGTGTAGTTCTGTCTCCTACTGGTTCTATTATGTTTGTGTATTTATTTATTTATTTATTTATTTATTATGGTATGTTTAACCTTTTCCTGGCCACTTATCTATATTATTTAAATATGCTTGACACAACCTAAACCAGTGATGGCTAACCTTGACACTCCAGCTGTTGTTGAAGTACACATCCCAGCATGCCCTGCATCAGTTTTAGCATGGCCAAATAACAAAACTGTAGCAGGGCATGCTGGGATATGTAGTTCAACAACAGCTGGAGTGTCAAGGTTAGCCATCACTGGCCTAAACTATAAACCATCTATAGTGCTAAATATTAATACTGTATTCTATACGGTTCCGGTATAAATGGTCGACAGTCATTAGGTTGACAGTCATTAGGTCGATCACTATTGGTCGACATTGACATGGTCGACACATGAAAAGGTCAACATGGATTACTGAACTGTTTTTGGTGTTATTTTTTCCGTAACATGACCAGGAACCCCAATTAGTGTACCGCGTCCCCTTGTGCCTCGTTCCGCTACAGCTGTGCTCGGCACAGGTTACTATTCCCAATCGTAGTCCAAGTGGATGGTAAAGTAAGAAAAATAAATGTGTTTTTAAAAAAAAGTCACGTCGACATTTTCATGTGTCGACCATGTATCCATGTCAATGTCGACCAATAGTGGTCGCCCTAATGACTGTCGACCATCCAAACAGATACCATTCTAAACAGTATAGACCAAAATTTAAATTAATGTCTACAGTCAATACTAGGTTCTTCTGCTCCCCCAACCCCCAGACTTCCACACTTGCTCCAATGTTCCGCAGAGTGGGAGGTTGTGGACTTCGTTTGAAACCCCACCACTAGAAATCCTGCGTTTCCCACTGGTAGAGGTTGGAGATAATAAGTCAAGCAGGGCCGGCTCCAGGCCTACTAGCACCCTGAGCGAGAAAATGTAAAAGCGCCGCCCCCCCCCCCCCCCCCCCCATGCGCGCGACTTCCCGGAAAAGTGGGTGTGGCCTCTGGAAAAGTGGGCGTGGTCTCGTAACTTCATATCATCAAACTATAAATATATTTTCACACAATTAGCAGCCTTACACATAGCCACAGTAGTGTTCCTTACACACAATGTCTCCAGTACAGTGCCAGATACACATAATGGAGGTCATTCCGAGTTGTTCGCTCGCAAGGCGATTTTAGCAGTATTGCACACGCTAAGCAGCCGCCTACTGGGAGTGAATCTTAGCTTCTTAAAATTGCGAACGATGTATTCGCAATATTGCGATTACAAACTTCTTAGCAGTTTCAGAGTAGCTTCTGACTTACTCGGCATCTGCGATCAGTTCAGTGCTTGTCGTTCCTGGTTTGACGTCACAAACACACCCAGCGTTCGCCCAGACACTCCCCCGTTTCTCCAGCCACTCCCGCGTTTTTTCCGGAAACGGTAGCGTTTTTTCCCACACGCCCTTAAAACGGCCTGTTTCCGCCCAGTAACACCCATTTCCTGTCAATCACACTACGATCGCCGGAGCGAAGAAAAAGCCGTGAGTAAAAATACTATCTTCATAGCAAAATTACTTGGCGCAGTCGCAGTGCGGATATTGCGCATGCGCACTAAGCGGAAAATCACTGCGATGCGAAGAAATTTACCGAGCGAACGACTCGGAATGAGGGCCAATGTGCAGTGCCAGATAGACATGACATGCCCCCCAGCAGTGCCAGCTACACATGACATGCCCCGCAGCAGTGCCAGCTACACGTGACATGCCCCGCAGCAGTGCCAGCTACACGTGACATGCCCCGCAGCAGTGCCAGCTACACGTGACATGCCGCGCAGCAGTGCCAGCTACACGTGACATGCCCCGCAGCAGTGCCAGCTACACGTGACATGCCCCGCAGCAGTGCCAGCTACACGTGACATGCCCCCCCAGCAGTGCCAGCTACACGTGACATGCCCCCCCAGCAGTGTCAGCTACACGTGACATGCCCCCCCAACAGTGCCAGCTACACGTGACATGCCCCCCAGCAGTGCCAGCTACATAAATGGCCACACAGTGCCAGATATGCACCCACAGTTCAGATACATAAATTCCCCCAGTGCCAGATACATAAATGCCCCCAGTGCCAGATGCATAAGTGCCCACACAGTGCCAACTACACGTGACATGCCCCGCAGCAGTGCCAGCTACACGTGACATGCCCCGCAGCAGTGCCAGCTACACGTGACATGCCCCGCAGCAGTGCCAGCTACACGTGACATGCCCCCCCAGCAGTGCCAGCTACACGTGACATGCCCCCCCAGCAGTGCCAGCTACACGTGACATGCCCCCCAGCAGTGCCAGCTACATAAATGGCCACACAGTGCCAGATATGCACCCACAGTTCAGATACATAAATGCCCCCAGTGCCAGATACATAAATGCCCCCAGTGCCAGATGCATAAGTGCCCACACAGTGCCAGCTACACGTGACATGCCCCGCAGCAGTGCCAGCTACACGTGACATGCCCCGCAGCAGTGCCAGCTACACGTGACATGCCCCGCAGCAGTGCCAGCTACACGTGACATGCCCCCCAGCAGTGCCAGCTACATAAATGGCCACACAGTGCCAGATATGCACCCCCAGTGCCAGATACATAAATGCCCCCAGTGCCAGATGCATAAGTGCCCACACAGTGCCAGATACATTATTGCCCCCCACAGTGTCAGATACATTAATGCCCCCAGTGCCAGATAAGCCCCCACAGTGCCAGATACATTAATGCCCCCAGTGCCAGATATGCCTCCACAGTAATAGATACATTAATGCCCCCAGTGCCAGATATGCCCCACAGTGCCAGATACATTAAATGCCCCCAGTGCCAGATATGCCCCCACAGTGCCAGATAAATAAATGCCCCCCACAGTGCCAGATAAATAAATTCCCCCCACAGTGCCAGATAAATAAATGCCCCCCACAGTGCCAGATAAATAAATGCCCCCACAGTGCAGATATACCCCCACAGTGCCAGATACATAAATGCCCCCACAGTGCCGATATGCCCCCACAGTGCCAGATACAGAAATGCCCCCACAGTGCCAGATACATAAATGCCTCCACAGTGCAGATACATAAATGCCCCCACAGCGCAGATATGCCCCCACAGTGCCAGATACATAAATGCCCCCCACAGTGCAGCTGACCCGACAGTGCCAGATATGCCCCCACAGTGACAGATCCGTAAATGCCCCCACAGTGACAGATCCATAAATGCCCCCACAGTGCAGATGACCCCACAGTGCCAGATATGCCCCCACAGTGCCAGATACATTAATGCCCCCAGTGCCAGATATGCCTCCACAGTGCGATACATTAATGCCCCCAGTGCCAGATATTCCCCCACAGTGCCAGATACATTAAATGCCCCCAGTGCCAGATATGCCCCCACAGTGCCAGATAAATAAATGCCCCCCACAGTGCCAGATAAATAAATGCCCCCCACAGTGCTAGATAAATAAATGCCCCCCACAATACCTGCGGCGCGGGAGGGAGGCACTGCTGCTGTCAGAGGGCGCGGGCCGGGACCGGAGGACTCTTCCAATGGTGCGGTGGTGTGATCTGCGGGGAGGGGGAGTGTGGCTGTCTGCAGGCGGTGGTCGGTGTGCTGTATGCGCGCTGCCCGGCGCCGGCGTCTGACGTCAGACGCCGGCGCCGCGCAGCGCGCATATCGCGCACCACAGTTAAAGGCCGGGGACTCGGGGAGAGCTGCACAGCAGGGTCGGCTCCAGGTTCGAATATGGCGGCGCCAGCGCGTGGCGCCCATTAAGGGTGGCGCCCTGCGCGGCCGCTCTATTCGAACATGCCTGGAGCCGGCCCTGAAGTCAAGGTCCAACCTAATCCCCCTGTACGACCAGTCCTTTCATTAATTTACACGTTTATGTATTTCCTCCTAAAGGAGTGCTCACCCATACCCCTTTTCCACTAGCTTTTAAAACACGGGTAAATGCGCGGGGGCACGCATTTACCCGTGTTTTTCCCTAATGGAAAAGGGTCCCACTGCAAATTCCCGGATCAAGTTATCTGGGAATCCTGCCCGGGTAGCTTGCCGGGTTGAACACGTGTTCAACCTGGTAAGCTGTGTAGTGTGAACAGGAGCAGTGTCGAGGCGACACGGCTCCCGTACACAGTGTATGGGAGGGCGGCGCTGGGAGATCATGTGATCTCCCAGCGCCGCCCCTGCCGCGTCACTAGCAGCGTCACCAACCCAGCAAGCAATATGCCGGGGTGGTGAGCGCTGTGTGAAATGGCAGCTGTGTCAGGCGACACGGCATACGAGTCTTATGTTATACATGACAGTGAGGGAATATTGGGTCTTTATTACATATGGCCCTTTTTATGTGCTTTAAGGTTTTTAATACATTGCTCAAACACTGCCTAGAAATGTCCTTTGCTCTAGGCGTACAACTAGATGGTGCCGACGTGAAAGTGGAGAGCTACTGCTGATTTCTATCACAGTGTTATCGGTAGTTGCAGCCAGTAGCCAATAAAGTGATGCAAAGGCAACTCACTCAGCTCCCTGGCAAAAAGATCTGGAACTGGTGAGGCTGAACCCTCTACTCACTTGCGTTTCTATAATGGGTGCAGTGTGCGCGGTGCACAAGAGCCCCTGAGTCCAGAGGGGGCCCCCACCGCACAAGCTGCACCCATTTTCTAAATACTCACCCCTCCGGAGTCCCGCGGCGATGTCCACGGCGGTATTAAAACTCTGTGAAAATGGCCCAGCGGCCATTTTCACTGAGTTCTGCACATGCGCAGTAGAGAAATCTCAGGGAAAATGGCCGCTGTGCCATTTTCCCGGAGATCTGCGCATGCGCAGTAGAGTCTGAGCGCTCTAGTACTCAGACTCTCAGCGCTGCCGGCAGAGAGGAGGGGGCCCGAACGGAAGAGGCTGCACCCGGGCCTCCTCTTCTCTTAAAGCGCCCCTGCCTCTACTGCCCTGATGGCGGTTTTTATCAAAGCTTGGATAGATAAAATTGAGAGATACAGTACCAGCCAATAAGCTTCTGCCTTACATTTTACAGGCTGTGTTTGAAAAATGACAGGAGCGGATTGGTTGGTACATTATCTCTCACAATCTTATCCCTCTCCAATCTTTAATAGAAATTCCCCTTAAAAAGGTTATTAAAATAATTAGTACATTTCCGTAAAACAAACTTCTGCTCTCCTTTCTTTCTTCATATAAGACACAACAGCAGAGCTGTAGTTCACTATGGGGGGTTTTCAGACCTGATCGCACGCTAGGATTTTTCACTGCCCTGCGATCAGGTCAGAACTACGCATGCGTATGCACTGCAATGCGCAGGCACGTTGCATGGGTACAAAGCAGATCGTTGCTGTGCGATGGATTGTACGAAGAATCCATTCGCACAGCCGATCGCAAGGAGATTGACAGGAAGAAGGCATTTGTGGGTGGCAACTGACCGTTTTCTGGGAGTGTTTGGAAAAATGCAGGCATGTCCAAGCGTTTCCAGGGTGTCAATTCCGTCCCCGGACAGGCTGAAGTGATCGCAGTGGCTGAGTAAGTTCTGGGCAACTCAGAAACTGCGCAAAACTTCTTTGTACCACTCGGCTGCACATGCGTTCCCATACTTGCAAAGCAAAAATACACTCCCCTATGGGCGGCTACTAAATGATCGCAGCAGTGCAAAAACCCAAAGCGAGCGACAGGGGCGGATCCAGAATAAAATGATAGGGGGGGCACCATGGAAGGGACAAGTACATTTGCGTGCGGCTTCGGTGTATGTGAGGTGGCGCTTCTTATACAATGCCCACAGTTGTAGCGCTCATTATGCAATGTCCACTGTACTGGTAGTGCCCCTTATATAGACCTCATAGTAGTGGTGCCCCTTATGCAATGCCCGTATTGCCCCCAGTAGTAATGTTGCCTGTAGTAATGCCCCCAGTCATTTAGCGCCCTAGTAGTTATGACCCCAGTGGTAATGCCCCTGCAGTTATGACCCCAGTAGTTTACCCCCGTCCCCTTTAGTTTAGCCTCCCAGTGGTAATGCCCTAAGTAGTTTGCCTGCTTGTAGTTTAGCCACCAGTAGTAATGCCCCCCTGTAGTTTGCCCCATTGTAGCTTAGCCCCTGTAGTTATGCCCCACTTGTAGTTTAGCCCCCAGTAGTAATGCCTCCAGTAGTTTGGCCCCTGTAGTTATGCCCCCAGTAGTTTGGCCCCCCCTGTAGTTTAGCCCCCAAGTAGCAATGCCCCTGTAGTTAAGCCGCCAGTAGTAATGCCCCTGTAGTAACGCCGCCAGTAGTAATGCCCTCCTGTAGTATGCCCCCAGTAGTTAGCCCATTTGTAGTTGACCCCCAGTAATAATGTCCCGCAGTAGTTTGCCCCCAGTAGATGCCCCCCAGTAATAATGTCCCCCAGTAGATGCCCCCCAGTAATAATGTCCCCCAGTAGATGCCCCCCAGTAACAATGTCCTCCAGTAGTTTGCCCCCAGTAGTAATGCCCCCTAGGAGTTTGCCCCCAATAGATGACCCCCCAGTAGTAATGCCCCCAGTAGATGCCCCCCAGTAATAATGCCCCCAGTAGATGGCCCCCAGTAAAAATGTCCCCCAGTAGCTGCCCCCAGTAGTAATGCCCCCAATAGATGACCCCCCAGTAGTAATGCCCCCAGTAGATGCCCCCCAGTAATAATGCCCTCAGTAGTTTGCCCCCAGTACTAATGCTCCCCCCAGTAGTAATGCCCCTTGTTGATGTCCCCCCCGTAGTTTGCCCCCAGTAGATGCCCCCGCTGCATTAAGGAAGAAAAAAACATCATACTTGCCGAGCCCCATTCCCGCTTCCAGACCGCTGCAGTCCTCCTCTTGGCGTCCGCTCCTCAGCACTATGAGAGAGACGTCATGACTGATGTCTCTCCCATAGCGCACGCCGCACAGTGACAGCTCCGGAAGCCGGAGCTCAATACTGAGCTCCTGCCTCCGGCTGCTGCTGTGCAGGGAGACGGGCGCCCGCTGGTAACACAATCTCAGCGGGCGCCCGTCATCTCCCTGTGCGGCGCCGGGAGGGGACTGGGGACAAAGGTCACAAATGACAGGGGGGGCACGGGCCCGAGTGCCCCCCCCCCCTGGATCCGCCACTGGCGAGCGATCAGGTCTGAATTAGGCCCAGTATACAGTACATACTTTGATCTGTTATCACACATTCCAAGACTCTTCAGATGAAGGGGGCTGCATAGGAGGATTGTGAACTTGGACAGCAGTGACTGTAGCAAATCACTATGATTGGAGAGAATGAGTGGAGAAAGACCTGTCCTAGTTCAGCAGCCCCCTCGATCTATCTTTCTTGGTGCCCCTATGACAGCAGTAGCCCAGCGGCCAGTGCCTCCAATGTCTCTGGGAGCCACACCACTGAACTGCGCAAAAAATGGGTTTGCGCCCAGCTCTGAATCAGGCCGTTAGACAATTTTTGTGGCTGAGGTCTAAGACCCCAACCATCACCGTTCCATCTACGTGTCTGAAATTAATGGATTCCACCAGCAAATTTTAAATGAGGACTTGTTTTTTTGCTGGCAGACGCATATGACCCAATATGCCGGCTCATCTGCCTTCAACAGAGGGAGTGCTGTAAGGGAATGCATTCTTGGGATCAGAGAACCTAATAAGTCTAATACTACTTTTTAGTTTACCTTTAAGCATAATGAATAATGTATAACCACAGGACTGAGCCTGCCAGTGCGTGTAGTATGTGCTGCTGCACATACAAGTACATGGAACAAGACAATGGACTGGAAGAACTTTTGTGGCAGGAAGAGTCTGCAATACACTATGCCGCCATACTGCGGTGACCCCTTTGGCCACAATGAGGCCACTAAAAGCTCTTTATCCTCCCCGTCTCTTGTGTTTTTGCTAGAAAAGGTCAGTAAGTTAAAACGGTCTTTTTCTCATTTGCCTACAGGGTCCAATGTCACATAGCTAAGCAGAGTTCTAACAAAGAGGAGAGCTTGGAAACAAGAGAATGTCCCTTTGATCAATGCAGCACAGTGGGGTGTGCAGTAACTCAACCACCTATTGTTGTGTGCAAGGCACTAGGCACTCCCCCCACCTCCAGGTCACACTCTATAAAGAAACAAGAGCTTCTTAAAAGTAGGAAGGAAACCGACAGGGACAGGAACAGAATAGATGGTGGTGGTGGGGGTTCATAGAGCCTGGGATCCTTTGAGTTACACTGGTTTGGCAGGCACAGCCTGTCCTGCAACATCTATGCTGTCCTCACTCAGCAGGCCCAGCGGAAGATAGTCAGTGTAGGATGACAGTCCTGACAGCTGCTGGAAAAGACCCAGAGGAGGAACAAATTGTAGGCTGAACAAACATAACCTACAGGACTATAAGTTGGTAACAGGGCCCTAACCTGGCACTGAACCGTGTTACTGTGTACAGTGTGCATCTCTCCTGTTACTCACCGTTCTTTCAGTTACATTAGCAAAACTGTACAGAGAAGTACACCTTGCATTCACCAGTATCTGTACTGCTCTGTCCGCAGTGGTTCTGCCTGCCCCTGGCACGGGTGTAGTATGAGTGGCAGGCGATCGGGCTCCCGGCGCCTGGATACCGACCGCCGGCAGCGGTGCCAGCGCAAATGAGCACCTTGTGGGCTCGCTGCGCTCGCCACCCTGCGGGCATGGTGGCGTACTATGCGCGCCAAGCTATTTACTTTCCCTCCAGGGAGTTGTGGACTCCTAAGAGAGAGAATAGTTGTCGGAATGCCGGGTGTCGGGATTCCGGCGCCAGTATACTGAGTGCCGGGATCCCAACAGCCGGCATACTGAAAACCACCCCCTGGCACATGTCCCTGCTTGTCAGTGGCAGCACATTGCCACTCATTCAGGTGCATTTATTCTTGATGCTGCCAATGCTCTCTTTTGCTGTATGCAATTGCGATTATATGCTAATATGGGCAGATGGTAAACGGAGCATAGGGACACCACCACTGTCTCTTCATTTCTGTCCAACGGCGTATTATTGCTGATACATTAGTACCATCGTACGTACGTACGTACGTACGTACACACACACACACACACATATATATATATATATATATATATATATGTATATATATATCTATATCAAATGTATGTATCAAATATGGTCATGCCTCTGTAGATGCCCAGGCTCAGCTACTCTCCAGGGACGCAAAAGGGCTCTCCAATAGCAAGTAAGATCACAACTGCTAATTAATGCATGCCTAGAAAGCAGCGTCTGAATGGCCATGACACGCTGGAATTTACCCCACCACTCCCCGTTCCCGACCCCAAACACTGTTTTACTGTCACTCACTTTGCAACTAATTCCTTGTTGCAACCGCAATTCACTTGCTGCACATGTGCACTGCAGTTCACACACAGCCTCACCTACTACCGCTCAGACACGGCACCATCTGCCACCGTTCACACGCGGCCCTGTCAGCCACAGCTCACATGTGGCCCCATCTGCTCCTGTCTGCCACCATTCACACCCGGCACCGTCTGCCACCACTCACATGCGACACCGTCTGCCACCACTCACATGCGGCACCGTATGCCACTGCTCACACACGGCCCTATCTGCTCCTGCCTGCTGCCGCTCACACGCGGCCCCATCTCCCACAAGTTCCCGTCTGCCACCACTCACACATGGTCCTGTCTGCTTGTTTGTCGCCGCTCACACATGGCCTCGTCTGCTCCTGTCTGCCACCACTCACACATGGCCTCGTCTGCCACTGCTCACCCGCAGCCCCGTTTACCACCGCTCACACGTAGCCTCGTCTGCTCCTGTCTGCCACCGCTCACACATGGCTCCGTCTGCTCCTGTCTACCACTGTTCACACACGACCCCGTCTGTTCCTGTCTGTCACCGCTACAACATGGCCTCGTCTGGTCTGCCACTGCTCACACACGGCCCTATCTGCTCCTGTCTCCTACCGCTCACACGCGGCCCCATCTCCCACCGCTCACACAAGTTCCCGTCTGCCACCACTCACACATGGTCCTGTCTGCTTGTTTGTCGCCGCTCACACATGGCCTCGTCTGCTCCTGTCTGCCACCACTCACACATGGCCTCGTCTGCCACTGCTCACCCACAGCCCCGTTTACCACCGCTCACACGTAGCCTCGTCTGCTCCTGTCTGCCACCGCTCACACATGGCTCCGTCTGCTCCTGTCTACCACTGTTCACACACGGCCCCGTCTGTTCCTGTCTGTCACCGCTACAACATGGCCTCGTCTGGTCTGCCACTGCTCACACGCGGCCTTGTCTGCTCCTGTCCGCCACCACTCACACACGGCCCTGTCTGCTCCTGTCTGCCACTGTTCACATACGGCCCCTTCTGTCACCACTCGCACACACGGCCCCGCCTGCCACTGCTCACACACTGTTCTGTCTGCTAGAGGTTACACACTGCCCCGCCATTTGTCACACACTGCTCTATATACCATCAGTTACATATTGCTCTGTCTACCAGTGGTCACACATCACTCTGGGGCAGATGTACAGGGTATTAAGCCTGGAGAAATGATAAAGAAGTGATAAGTGGAAAGTGATAACACACCAGCCAATCAGCACCAACTGTAATTTTTCAAACACGTAATGACTGGCTAGTGTGTTATCACCTTCCACTTATCACTGCTTTATCACTTCTCCAGGCTTAATACATTTTCATGTGGAAATGCACGTGTACAGTTACAGCTTTGCTCCAGGGTCGGCTCTACCATTAGGCATCTTTAGGCAGCTGCCTAGGGGCGCTGGTCCCTGGAGGGCGCCACTGAATTCATCTATCAAAAAACTAGGATGTCTCTGTATGAGACCTCCTCCTTTTACACTGTGATGGCTGTTGCTGAGAGTCTAATCGGGTGCAGCCGCCGCTATCAGGTTGTACCACAATGTCTCAGCACTTCCTCCATGCTGACATGCGTAACGGTACATACAGTAGCAGGCAGATGTAATTATGGCTCCCGAGGGGCACCCCCCCACGGGTGGTATTCATGTGACCGCCGGTCAGCTGACCGACAGTCACATGACCTCCTCCACCAGCCCGACGGGTCACTGTCCCGATGGTCGGCATGCCGACCAACAGGGACTATTTCCACTCGTGGGTGTCCACGACACCCATAGAGTGGGAATAGAACCCGTGGCGACCGCAGGTCGCCACCGAGCCCGCAAGGGGCTTGCTGCACTCGCCCCTCCCCGCCGGGATCCCGGCGTCGGTATGCTGCCGGGATCCCGGCGTCGGTAAGCTGACCGGCGGTCAGGAGACCGCCAGTCAGCCGTACTACACCCACCCCAGCGGCCGCTCCTCATAGCCCTTATGCACCTCCTCCAGGCCCCTGGTTCTCAGCACTCCAGGAGCAAGTAGCACCAGACTACATGTCTGAACCCAGCAGTATCGCTGTAATGCATATTTGCCAACTTTAAATATCTCCTCTCCGGGAGAAGCCCGGAGAGGAGACACTGCAGCTGACTTTGCGGGGCGGGGCTATGACATCATTAAGCACCACCCCCACATCAGGAAACGCTGCGATTTGCAAGTCCGTGGGACAGGGTGAGGCTAAAATGATGCAATTAGCATAATTTTAACCCCTTCCCCACCCCACGGACTCGCGTATACGGTAGTTTCTCTCTTCATCCTGCCCGCATCACTAGGGTGCGAGCAGGTTGCGGGAGACCTGCCTACTCTTCCGGGGGGCTACCCCAAAAACGGGAGCCTCCCGCAGCTTCCGGGAGAGTAGGCAAGTATGCTGTAATGCTGCTGCCGTCTGTAAGAGGAACCACGCCAATTATGAGGGAAAACAAGTAAACTTTTAGATAAGTAACCCATAGGGGTCTCTGTGGAACTAAACACAGTACAGATCTTACAGCCCAATGGGTGGTTTGCACTTGTAAATAGCATAATAGGGAAAACACAGGCACTGGAGTACAATACAGTACATTATGGATGGAGGGGGGAGTCAGTCATGAACTTACAGATGGGGGTTTGGAACACAATAAGGAGCATACAAATATATGTATGTGTATATAAAAGTATGTATACACATATACCATACCTCCCAACTTTTCGCTGAACGAAAGCGGGACTCTTGCACGGCGACCCGAAAAGGGGGTGTGGCCTCGCCAGTGATGGGCATGGCATCGCTCGAGTGGGCGTGGCCTCGCCAAACGACCCGTTTTTTCTGCCTTTTGGGGGCGTTTCCAGCGCTCCCCGAGCAGCTGGGCAGCCTCCGCTCCCCTCCTAGCTCTGAAAACATGCCGTGCGCGTGCGCACAGCATGTATTCAGTGATCACCGGCTGCTTTGCAGGGCAGAGCAGCGGGTGATCAAAGCCTCCCCCCAACTGCCCCCCCACCCGCGGGACACTGCTGCCCGCGGGTGGGACAGCGGGACAGGGTCCAAATAGCAGGACTGTCCCGCTGAAAGCGGGACAGTTGGGAGGTATGCATATACGATTAAATATCCCCACCAGGACCCATATGCAGTTGCAATATATATATATCCGGCACTCAGCAAAATGTGAAATTGGTCTCTGTCCTGACCTATATGATTCCTAACATGCCAGCTAGTGTGTATACATAGGAAGAAAGAATGGTCGTCACTCAAGGATTTGAAAGTGAAAGTATATCGTGAACAATGTCACAAAATTTTGTGCCTTTGTTTACAATTTACTTCTTCACTGAGTGTCGTCCCTTTTCTCAGTATATGTATAATGATGCAAGTCACCCCCCCTTCCCAACTATTGGCACCTGCATCTCGTCTCTGGGGGGTTGCGGGTGGGGGCGGGGGGGCGTTGCAGGTTAGGGGGTGGTAGGCTGAAGCTTTGCCTAGGGTGCAGAGAGACCTTGCACCGGCCCTGCTTTGCTCATAGGCAAATGGGGCTCTTTACAGTCATTCCATTTTAGATACCAAGAAAGGAGAACTTTAAATGTGATGTAATAAACAGAAATGTTATAGACACTGGAAAAGGAAGTATTCTTGCAGTGATTTCCACATCACCAGTGAATTACGGGGTCTTGTGATTGATGTGGTCATGCACGGCTGCAGCTGAACAGACGTATTAATAGCCTGGGCTCCTACACCACTTGTGAGAAAGATCCATGTTACACAGGAATGCCGCGGCAAAGATAAAACACAACACTGTAATTATTTTATAGCTACGGTTGTAACAAATACCGTTTAAATAGCCTTGGGGATTAAATGATAGGTGCACTCTGATTTATAGAGAGGCACCTGCTAGAACTGCCACCCTCCCCTGCAGTGCCACTTCTGATAAGCTCTCCTGCTCTGTACACAAAGCCAAGAGGATGTGTTACTGCAGATACTGCAGCTGCGGGAGAGAGGTAGCATGCAGGTCACAGGAGGGCAGGTGAATGGGGAGAACGGCAGGATCATATTATCAAACAAAGGCAGCCCATTAATGAGAGGCTGCACACCTGCTGACAACTTTTACTTTACTTCTATACAGCTTAAGAGACCATGGGCTAAATTTACTAAGCGATGGTTTTGCTGTCAGGTGCAAACTGATGAATATCACAGTCGATGCTTTTATCCTGCTGCAAACACGCCGACAAACTGGCGACAAACTTAGCCTACGTTACTAGTGTATAATGTGGGGAGGAAACCTGTATAGAGCTTTTAATGTCGGAGCATGCTAGCACTTGTAGTTCTCCAAGAGCCAGCATGCCCTTGCAGACTTGCTGGAACCAATAGTCCATCTGTAAAAATTATCATTAAAATGAAATTATAGATACCTTCGTAGACAAAGCCCCAGGAATACGGAGAAGAGCCATGTTCTGCGTGGAGAGGGAGGATCCCATTTTATGTGGGTGTCCAGTTCCCTAGGGTTTCTAGCCCCGGACTCACCAGTCTATGGCTGGTTGATATCATGGCTGGGGGACTCCACACTGTCCCTGCTTTAGTGTCATCCGGACTAGCTGGGTCAGCCTAGTGCTGGCTAGTTAAAAATAGAAGGTTAGAAGGGGCCCTACGCCATTTATGCCCCTTTATTTTTCACTACCAGCCTAGGTTAAGAGGTCAAGTGTTGGTTATCAATCTAGGAGGTGGGGGAAGGTTGAGGGGCTGCCATGACAGGTCACGTATTTGTGCAGGACCGGCAGTGGAACCAGGGTTTCTATACTTGTAACATACCTCCCAACAGTGTCGGACTGGGGCATGGAGGGCCCACCGGGGGGGGATGCTGTTGTAGGGGCCCATGCTTAAGGGTGTGGCCAGGATCCACTGGGGTGTGGCCAGCCACCACAGAGGTTTGGCTAATCATTACAGAGTACATGTTCTGTGACCCTTGGTAAATATATAATAAAACATATTCTTGTGAAGTATAATGTAACATATGTATAATGCATGATTCAAGTGCACTAGGATAGAGTCTGGAGCCTGATCCCTAAGGAGGAGGGCCCACAGGCAGTGCCCCCCCCCCCCCCCCCCCTCCCCCGGGGGTTTCACCCTGTTCCCCTGTGGGCCAGTCCGAACCTGCCTCCCAACATTTAGAACTTCTGTCTCGGGAAGTTTCTCATTACACTGGGGACTTGCTCAGTGCTCCGGGAGCTGCTGGTCAGTCCCCAGTCTCTCCCAGAACAGTGTGGATGATGTGGACATGCCTCGCCAAAGCACTCTTCCCCCCACCCACTATTTAGGTTAGGGGACACTCTATAAGGTGACAATCCAGCAATTTAATTTTATAAGGCATATTCTATAAATTTCCTCCCAACTGTCTTGCTTATTTCTTTCCTTCGCAATAATTATTATACCCTCAATTATAACATGGCAAAAGACACAATCTCACAGACCAGACAAATATTAACAGATCGACATGATTCTAAATAAAGTATGAAATGCCAGCTGCCGTGTCAGCCCTCTGGCCGTCGACCATACACACACGCAGCGTCAGCGGTTACGGAGAGAGCTAGATATTTCCTAGTCTTCTGCTCTATTGAGTAAATCAGCAGATTTTTATGAAATAAAATAAGTTCTCCTGCACAAAATCTTGTTATATTCCATCTCTACTCATTTATTCGTGGCAGACGGGAGATGGGAAGAATTAGTAACGGATAAAGTGATACATTAGAAAATAACAGTCCATTTTATCATTTCTAATTCTACCCATACACTAACAGTCAAAAGTTTAAACCTAACCAATTTTTCCAGTTATTACTGACATTAATGTAGTTTAACGTCTCAATGCACTCAGGAATTAAAGTATAGAACAAATAAACTATTGAAGATAAAAAAAATATATAATAATAATTGTAGGATCATTTTGTTTAATAACATGTTATCTAAATTTTTGACTCCTCAAAGTAGCCACCTGCAGATATAACCACTGTACATTGTAGAGGTTCCCACAAATGTGCTGCACCTGTGTAGGAGGCTTTGCTTTTCACCCTTCTGCCCAGTTCATCTCAAAGCAGCTCTATGTGTTAAATCTGGAAACGGTGCGGACATTCCATGATTTGAGGCCTACAGTCTTGTCCTTTTCTTTGGAGGTACTGTAGTTCTGGCACAGCCTGAAAGTACAGATGTGTCCTCCTACATCTTTGCTGCAGTCACGTTTAAACGACCCTTCTAGACGCCACTAGTCATAAGCGTGTTTACGAACGCTGGGCGTATTTTCTTCCCCCGAAAATGCGTCTTTTCCTGGAAATATGCACATACAGCCGCAGTCGCACACAGAATATAGAAATTCCACATACCATTTTAATCAGCAGAGTCTGCTTGTGCGTCTTATTTGCATAGCGATGTAAATGCCAGTCATTCTGTGCAAGTCATTGACTCTGGATTCAGAAAAAGAAAACCAGAACATCACAGGGGTTTATTTACAAACTGGTGCTTCCTGGGATGTTTAAGCCCGAAATATAATAGTGCAATGCTTTTCATACCAAAACATGGAGGGTTTGGCTATTAAATTCACTGACGTCATACATTTTGAGATTAAACACGCTGGCACTCAGTATTCACAATGGTACACCCTCCTAGATCTAGAGTCTAGACCCATACACCCTCCTAGATCTAGACTCACATGCCTATGATCCTCCTTTATCACCAACTCTCCTTTCCATCTCCAAGGCAACGGTGGAGTATACTTCCACAGACCACCAGACTAACACCAAGCCTTGTCAACGCCACTTATCAAATTTCCTAACTAATTTGGTATTATATTCCTTAGCTAAGTAGGCAGCCCTGTCTCCTATACCTATAACCCTCCAACCCGCAAAGAATAAAGCATTATTTTCATTAATTTTGTTGTTCAGTTGTCTTCTATATGTGTACACTGTACACATATATATATTTATATATTATACTCCTTAGCGCCTAGGAGTTAATTTACACTTTAACTAAAACAATCTGTGGCAGTTAGATGGGCCGTGGGGTTTTCTAAGTAAAATTTATAACAAAGCCATATGGGTCATTCGGGGATCAGCGCTTCATTAAGTCTAATATGCTCCGGAAATAAACTTTGCCTTCTCTAGAGTAAAAGAAACCTGATAGTGTTGTGCTGAGCAGAACAGCTCATTTAAAGCGTCATGGCATTTTTGCACCTGTAAAAAAGAAAAAGTAAGTGAACTGGAGGGAGCCATTCTGTAGACTAATTGTACACATTCATTCAGCCTCAGTGACTTATATAGAGAGATATATACACTATATACTGATTCTGAGTTGGGTGCAAAGCTAAACAAGCAAATATTAAATTACTTTGCACCAGGACAATGCAAGGGCTGCATTTATATATTTATTGTTTTTGCATGCAGCGTATATACTGGCTGCTATTGCATGTAGTCCACACATGCTTTATGTTTACATTGCAATTTAGACTTTAGTTAGGACATGCCCCTCCCAAATCTAAATCTCTCTGCGCATTTTACATCTGCCCCTTGTGTGTGTGTGTGTGTGGGGGGGGCAGCACAGGGAAGTACTGTACTGCCCAGAGCATTATGAGGACGCTGCTGAGTTGGGTGCAAAGCTAAACAAGCAAATATTAAATTACTTTGCACCAGGACAATGCAAGGGCTGCATTTATATATTTATTGTTTTTGCATGCAGCGTATATACTGGCTGCTATTGCATGTAGTCCACACATGCTTCATGTTTACATTGCAATTCAGACTTTAGTTAGGACATGCCCCTCCCAAATCTAAATCTCTCTGCGCATTTTACATCTGCCCCTTGTGTGTGTGTGTGTGTGGGGAGGGGGGGGGGGGGGGGGGGGGGGGGCAGCACAGGGAAGTACTGTACTGCCCAGAGCATTATGAGGACGCTGCTGAGTTGGGTGCAAAGCTAAACAAGCAAATATTAAATTACTTTGCACCAGGACAATGCAAGGGCTGCATTTATATATTTACTGTTTTTGCATGCAGAGTAAATACTGGCTGCTATTGCATGTAGCCCACACATGCTGGACAGCTTATGTTTACATTGCAACTTAGACTTGAGTTAGGACATGCCCCTCCCAAATCTAAATCTCTCTGCACATTTTACATCTGCCCCTTGTGGGGGGGGGAAGGGGGCAGCACAGGGAAGTACTGTACTGCCTACGAGCAGGTGAAAAACATAAAAACAGCGCTAATAAAGAAACTAAAAAACAGGTGTTTCCTTAAAAAGCATTGTATACGTTTTAATAATACATATAAAATAAAAGAGAAACTCTCATGAATATACACCATAAAATGATGGAGCCTCTAGAACCAGTCTCTGACCCTCGACAATTAGATGTAAATGTACACACCTCTTGATATTAACAATGTCCCTGTGACCGGTCACAATATCAACAGGATCCTCAATTTAGATATGCAGATGAGTCCGATCTTGTAATATATTTACCAGGATTGTAGTGGATTGGCCGGGTATCCCACCTAGCGAAGATTCAGAGGCTATCTCAGATCCAACGCCGATGTTTTTGGTGGTTTTCCCTTTGTTAATTTTCCACGTCCATGGATTAGAAATGTCCAAGATGGTGATAACTGCAATGGTGTCCTGGAGGTGATTTTGAAGTGTCTGGGTCAGGGCTGGTATCCTACGAGCAGGTGTCTAGACTGCAAAGGACCAGGATGCTCCGGATGGCACTACAGCAGCGATCCTGGCTACAGATTGCCGTTCAAGGCACAGTGCTAGCCAGAAGCAAGCAGTGGTGCCGAAAAAGAGGAAGGCCAGTAATTGCCCCCACCTGTATACTTCTCCTCTCTGCCCACTACCGCTGAGACCGTATCTGTGTAGCAGCAAAGCCGCAGTAGCAGATTCAGTATGTAATACCGATGACCAGAATGCCGGCCGTCCGTATACCGTCAATGGCATCCCGGGCAGGGCCGTTGAGTGCCACGACGGGCCCCGGTAAAGGTTTGGGGCGTGGCTAATTAAGTGGGCGTGATTATGCCCTTTAGTTTAAAAATATGTGAACAATAAAATAATTGCAAGGCTGCTTACAAGCGGGAGCCGTTTTAACATAGGGGGGTCCTGTTTTAACACGGGGGCAGGGGGAGGGCACCGGCTACCTACCTTACTTGATCTGAAAGTGGGTCCCTCCTTCCCGGCCAGCACCATCTTCCCAGTGATATTTGGAAAGATGACGCCGGCCACTACAGAGCAAAGACTCTGGCACAGTGCCAGAGTCTTTGCTTTCTATGTGCAGCACCATCTTCTTGGTATCACCGAGAAGATGGCACCGCATTACAGGTATCCAGGGGGAGGGGGTTAGCGGACCCGGCGCCCTTCCAGCAGCCCGGGTAATTTGTACCTGCTCCCCTTGCATTTTGGCACCACTGATCCCGGATGCTGGCAGCGGGGCAAGCGCTAGTAAGCCCCTTGCGGCCACAGGTTATATTCTCCCAATACGCCTGTGGCGCCGGGATTTCGCCGCTGTGTGGGATCCGGGTGTCGGTATTGTGATCACCGGGATCCCGTGCGGCAGGATCTTCACCCCTTCCCGCAGCGGTATATCGGGCAGAGAGAGAGACTAATGTCGAACAGAAGCAGTTTCCTCTATCTCACTGCCCATCGGATGATAAATCGACAATGTTTTGCTCAGCACCATATGGTTTTTTTAAAAAAAGTTTTCCAAACATTTGCTTAAGTTACTATCGACACGGACATCTATTGGCAATGAAGCCGGGCGAGCCACCTTGCATGAAGCGTGGCGATAGAAGCGAGCCCACAAGGGTACACATTTGTACTGATGGTTATCACATAAAAAATATACAAGATTTGGCCTAAAAAAACTTGTGTCGACCATTTCTATGTCGACCTTTATCACTGTTTGTACTTGTTAACCTAATGCATGTTTACCATAAGTTGTTGACCTATTAAATGTCTACCTAGGCATTACAGATCTATTATACCACACCCCTCTGCGACTGTCTTGCTTTACAGATGCGGCCGTAGTGGTAGTGGGCAGAGAGAAGAAGTGTTTACAAATGGGCCCCTGGACCGACTCGCCCCCTCCCCCTTCACCCCAGATCTGCCCCTGTGCCGCCCAGTACCATGGCCTGTCAGAGTGCGGGATGGCCCGGGAAGCAAGAGACATGGGCCCCCAGTACCGTTCATATGCCCCTAGTTATAGCCCAGAGTGCTCTCAACTCAGCCCTATAGCTTCTAATGAATAGATTATTTTATTTATTGCTTTTAGACATTTACATTAAAAAAAATATTCACAAAAATAAACAGTTCCCTGGGCATAGTTAATAGGTAACTCTTTGTCACACCTCGATATCTGCCCCGTAGCTATGGGAGGGTGGGTGGAGTCATCTGTCCACATGGGTAATGGATAGCTACAGGATACATTTGTACTATGCAATATGTCGTGTCAGTC
Source organism: Pseudophryne corroboree (assembly GCF_028390025.1). NCBI lineage: Eukaryota > Metazoa > Chordata > Amphibia > Anura > Myobatrachidae > Pseudophryne > Pseudophryne corroboree. The sequence goes on from NC_086454.1 coordinate 97,936,336, forward strand.
TCATTAACCTCATAATTACTAAGTAGCCATACAACAATCCGAGCGTGAAAATACAAGACTTCTCCTGTCATCTCCATGATTGCTTCTGCCTCAGCGACAGCGAATCAGATTACACAACAGACGGAAATGAAGAATAACTTTTTGAAAAGGAAGCTACATCCTATTTACATGATCTGGATTGTAAATCTTGCACATTTCATATAAACCTCGTTGCCATTTCTGTACAGTAGCAGTTTGCAGTACTGCAGGTAAGGCTCCGTAATTTGCACACAGATCCCAGCAAGTAAAATGCCAGCAACGAAACACTCCTAAAAGACCATTCCCCTGCTGTCGTTACAGAGAGGGTAGGGAGGCGCAATCAGGGGAACAAAGGCCGAACTTCCCAGACAGGGGAAGGCGGGGTTAGCGAGTGCAACAAGCTCCTTGCGGGTTCGGTGGCGACCGGACTCTATGGGTGGGAATAGTCCTTGCTGGTCGGCATGCTGACTGTCGGGATTGTGAGGGGGCAGGATGTAGGGGGAGGTAAAGTGGCCGTCGGTGTCCTGACCGCTGGTCACATAACTTCCTCCTGCTGCAGTAGCAATCCGAGCATCAGATCACTGCGACACCATTGGGTACAAACATCGGTACTTTGCGGCATGGGGAGCAGAATCGACTGGTCCTGAATAAGGGCCCATGAGCATGTAATAGATGGAATGCGGCATGTTATATTGACACCGTCAATGTTTGAATGTTGATATGGACATTATGTAAACATGTCGACATACACATTGTGTGTTCACAGTCGGCATGCCAACATATCGTCTTTTTCCCCACAATTTAACCCCTGACCCTAAATTTAGCACTAAAATGTAGTTAACATTGCGAACATTCTGGTGTCGACATTCTGAAGTCAAAATTATGACTCCAATATGTGCCGGTTATAAGTCAGGGAAAACTAGAAGGATTCCCTATGAAGAATCATGTCGGCAACCTCGTCCTCTAGAACAAGCCTTGGATCAGCGCAGAAGTATCTGGCAGCCCATTCCAAACACATTACTGTCAGTGTTAATGCCGGAGACCTGCCCAAAGTTTGGAAAAGAGCAGCTATGTCAGTTCCCTCCCAAGTTCATCAGCATAATATAACAAAAGGCGCTTTTTCTTGGTGCAATGTATAAACTACAGATCAGTAAATGTTTCCAATACCCCCAAGGTGAATGCACGTAAGCGGGAACATCAAACAAGTGACCTGGAATCCTGCCGTCACAGACATGGGCTCTGGAGAGCAGGGGGGCGGAGGGAAGGCCTTGGAGGGATAAGGGAGCTTGGCTAAGACACTGAGCAGAGAGATGAGAAAGGGGATACAGAAGCCAATAGTAAGTCACCAAGCTGCCAAACGATGAGACAGAACATGAAGAACATATTACAGTAGACACAAGAACAGATTAAACAGACAAAGACAGATATATTCACTTTTGAGAGGGAATCATCAATGAGTAGGACTTACCAGATATTATTAAGAAGAAGACACAGTGACTTATACCCCTTTTCCACTAGCTCTAAAAACACGGGTAAATGCGCGGGGGCGCGCATTTACCAGTGTTTTTTCCTAGTGGAAACGACTCCCCCTGCAAATTCCCGGATCAAGTGATCCGGGAATCCTACCCGGGTAGCTTGCCGGGTTGAACACGTGTTCAACTCGGTAAGCTGTGTAGTGTAGACGGAAGTCGTGTCGATGCGACACGGCTCCCGTTCACACTGTATGGAAGGGCGGCGCTGGGAGATCAGGTGATCTCCCAGCGCCGCCCGTGCTGCACCACTAACTGCGTCACCAACCTGGCAACATGCCGGGTTGGTGAGCGCAGTGGGAAAGGGGGCTGAGCACGGGCCGCGCCGGGTAGCTCCCATGTCAGGCTCCCGGCTGTGACCTGTGCTCAGTAGGTGGAAAAGGGGTTCACTACGGCTGGCCGGCGGTCGGGCTCCCGGCGACCAGCATACCGGCGCCGGGAGGCCGACCGCCGGCTTACCGACAGTGTGGTGAGCGCAAATGAGCCCCTTGTGGGCTCGCTGCGCTCGCCACGCTACGCGCGCCACACTATTTTGTTCTCCCTCTATGGGGGTCGTGGACCCCCACGAGGGAAAATAAGTGTCGGTATGCCGGCTGTCGGGATCCCGGCGCCGGTATACTGAGCGCCGGGAGCCCGACCGCCGGCATACAGAAGACCACCCGTGGAAAAGGGGTATTACAGTACAAAACAATGTAGGACAATTACATGGTATATAAACATTTCTGCATTACTGCATAAGGATGAGAGATGGATGGGTTGGATGAAGTTGTAGGTCTAGAGAGCCTGTTTAAAGTTTTGTAGAGAGGTAGAGAGTCGGAGAGGGAGAGAATTCCAGAGATAGGGAGCAGCACATACAAAATCTTGGAGAGAGGGGTATTCAGTTGGCAGGAAAGTCGGTGGAGCGAAGAGGGCGGACAGGAGTGTGAAGGGAGATTAGGTCAGGGATGTAAATGTGAGCGGAATGGGTGAGGGCCTTGTTATTGAATTATGGAATCATTATTATCATCCTAACTTGCAAATCAGGATATTGTGGACATTAACCAAGTTTTATTTGACTATATCTAAGGGGGAGTGGGCACATTGGAGTAGTGTTTTTAACTGTCAGACTCAGGAAAAGAGTTACGATGTCCCAGCAACATAGGTCTGTATTCCAGGACTTTGTATCAAAACACTAAGGGCAGGGCCGGTTCTGGGGCTCTGTGCGCCCCGGGCGGCAATAGGGGGCGTGGCTTCGTACAGGGGGCGTGGTCATTTACGCCCCCTGTACAGACTGAAATGATGTGCGCGATAGCGTCTAGTTTCCCTTCGTGGAGAGGACCTTTGCTGTGCGGTGCGCGATGACGTCATCGCGCACCGCACAGTAAAGGACCTCTCCACGAAGGGAAACTAGACGCGTACGCGTCTAGTTTCCCTTCACAGCGGCCAGCGGCAGCGGGCAGCGGGGGGCACAGCAGCAGCGGATCTTGCCCTGGTGCGGCGCCCTCCGGAAGGCGGCGCCCCGGGCAAAAGTACTGCTTGCCCGTGGCAAGATCCGCTACTAACTAAGGGCCTAATTCAGACCTGATCACTGCTGTGCGTTTTCGCAGCAGGTCTGAACTGCGCAGGCGCATGCCAGACAGCCGATGGCCATCTCAGCCTAGCGATCGCCTCTGCCTGACTGACAGGCAGAGGTATTCTCTGGGCGGGAGGGGGCGGGCCGGCAACATTTGGCCGCCCGTTTTGGGGGCGCAGTCCGGGCAACGCAGATGTGCCCGGACCATGTGGTCGGCGTGCCGCGGCAGCTGCGTGGACCCGGACAGCGACGGTTAGCTCCCTGCCAGCACGCAGGAGCTGCGCTGGTATGGAGCTACTCTTTTTTCTTTTTTCAGGTACAAAAGCAACGGACTGGCCCTGTGCTGCACGCTCCCCCCCCCCATGTCTGAGTAACTGATCGTAGCTGTGCTAAATTTTGCACGGCTACAATCAGGTCTGAATTAGGCCCTATGAGTAGCCCCTTATCCAGGGCAGTAGCCCCTTACCCAGGGCAGTCAGCCTCCCATGGGACAAATGTAACCACTGTGTATGACTGCAGCACCATCTTCCTCCACAGCACAACACACAGGTGACAGCTGGACAGGTAGCAGCTAGCACAGTACACTGGGCTAGCGTAAGGAAGAGATAGGTAGCTACGACAGTCTCCTGCAGCTACAAGCTATTAACTGCAGGTCAGTAATGTCAGCATACCATTGTCCCGTACATTTTACCCAGGGTTCATGCATTACAATTGTATACTGTATATTTTGTATTTAATTCAAATTTAACTTTTCCAAAATTGTGTGGTCTAGAACAGTGCATTGTAGATCCCCAAGTAATGAAAAGTTATACGTATTTCATACGTCTTCTGCAATAAAAAAGCAATACAAGTGGTAATACTCACTACTCAGAGAAAAACTTGCCAATGTTTCCAGGCTCCACCACGTCTTTGTGCTCTAGAAGCTGAGCGAGAGCGTCTTCCATGTAGGTCAGGACATGTCTCTGAGCTGCAGAATAGAAGAGATCTCATCATTAGCCTTACATACCACTATCTGAAGTACCCGGGTTTCAAATTTCCAGTTATTAAGTTATTAAAGAGTTGGGTGTAAATGTGCTTGGTGAGCGACATCGCCTAGGGTGTCCCTCTCCCGAGCCAGGACGCCCAATGGTGGGCATACACACTGATATCGCTATCGATATCGAGCAGTGATGTCATGCCGCAGCCGGCCGGAGCATGCAGATTTGGACAATGGGGGTCATTCCGAGTTGATCGCACGCTAGGTGTTTTTAGCAGCCGTGCAAACGCATAGTCGCCGCCCACGGGGGAGTGTATTTTCGATTTGCAAGTGTGCGAACGCCTGTGCAGCCGAGCTCAACAAAAACATTTTGTGCAGTTTCAGAGTAGGTCTGAACTTACTCAGCCCTTGCGTTCACTTCAGTCTTTTTGGTGCCAGAATTGACGTCACACACCCGCCTTCCAAACGCCCGGACACGCCTACGTTTTCCCTACCACTCCCTGAAAACGGTCAGATGCCACGCATAAATGCCCTCTTTCTGTCAATCTCCTTGCGATCGGCTGTGTGAATGGATTCTTCGTTAAATCAATAGCTAAGCAACGATCCGCAATGTACCCGTACGATGCGCGTGCGCATTGCGGTGCACACGCATGCGCAGTAGAGACCTGATTGCAGCGCAGCGAAAATCGGCAGCATGCGATCAACTCAGAATGACCCCCCCATGATTCCAAATTGAGCTGCACGCACGGCCGAAACAGAGGGTCACTAATGATCTGCTGGGCTGCGCATCGCTCGTCATTGACAGCGTACACACTAGTCGATATAGTAAACGATGTCGCTCAGGAAGGGTCAAACTGAGCGACGTAGTTTACTTTATCGACTAGTGTGTATGGGACTTTACTGTTAACATATTACAAACAATTAGTAGCTTAGCAGCTCTTCCCCAACACACCCATGAGGTGGCTGCCCAGGGTCGTTTTTGTTTTTGGGGTGTCGCCAGTAGCCCTGATCTCCAGCTTTTCTTTCTGTTCAGTTTTATAATCACTTTTCCATTGCGATGGATTTAAAGTTTTCCTTCTGTTATCAATGTTGTTATTCCCAGGATTTTGGGTACATCGCATTTTTGCCTTCCCACCTCCATTTCTGTCAGTTATTTTACTTCATTGATTTGGGAAGGCCCAGAACAGGCTCCCCAGGTCAAAGTTCTGCCAAGTGTACACCAGCAGGAGGTCTGACCGGGACCCGAGCCCCCCTTCAACCTGGCCAGGATCCAATTGGACCACCTCGCTTTGGAGGGGGGGGGGTCTCCTTTATATGCAATAAGAATATGGAGACATATTGTATGCCTTTGGTTCTTGTTAAGATTAAAGGAAATGGCCAACCGGGTTGTGGTATATGTCAACATTCATTGTAACTACACCATAATGTCGGCATTGTCTGAATGTCAACTGACATTTTGGCTTAAACTAACACTAACTGCAACCTAAACCTAATTGCATATCTTGACTTTGCGATGGTCGTCATTTACAATCTCGACATTGTGAATTTGTCATCGCTCTGGTGTCAACATTTTTACTGTTGACATCCTGACTGGAATCCATCCAATTACTGATGTCCTACACCCCTAGGTAGTGCTCCCCTTTGGTGGAACAGGAAGTGTGGTGCCCCTGCCATTAATGTTTGTGTAACCCTATACTGCTTTCAGCCTAGCTGAGAGCGCATTCAGCCTTATGGCTAGCCACAAAACTGAAGCACGTGGGTACTATGAAAATCTATTCCCCATACACAAGAATGGCAGCTCCAGTTTTTGCACATTTGAATTGGAGGGTTTGTCCTACGCTTCTTGTGCAACAGTATCCCAGGTCCCAACAAAATCCTCATTTTCACAGCTTTTTGGTGCCACTTTGGCACCTAAATGCTGGAGTGTGTTGCAAAAGCAAATGAAGATAACAGGCAATACTGGGTTTTGCGCTGCATTGTAAATGGTCCACGCTGGAATGTGAGCATAGGAGATGTGTTCCACTCATCATACAGTGACAAGGGTATCCAGTCTATAGATCTACACCAAAAAGGTCTACAGTCAATAGGTCGACCATTAATGGTCTACATGTACAAGTCGACAGGGTCAAACGGTCGACACTCCCCCCTTCCCCATTCCCCCCCCCCCCCCCCCAACTTTTTCATACTTTACCATCCGTGTGGACTACGATTGGGAATAGTAACCTTGCCCGAAGCTGCGAGGGGACGCGGCACACCAATGGGGCTTGTTTGTGGCAGAAAAGTGACAATACACCCCCAAAAAAATTAAAAATTGTGTCTACCTTTTTATGTTGACCATTTCCGTGTCGACCTTTTTACTGTCTACCTATTCCTTGTTGACCTAATGCATGTAGATCATTAGTGTTCAACCTATTGATTGTAGACCTTTTTGTTGTAGATCTAATAATCCACACCCGTGACAAGAGCATGAACCAAGTAACACTGATCAATATGGACGGGAAGCGGTGAAGATCCCGCTGCATGGGATCCCGGGCGATCACAATGCCGACGCCGGGATCCCGCACAGCGCTACAATGCAAACGCCGACATCCTGGCGCCACAGGCTTTTCTCCCTCTATGGGTGTCCACGACACCCATAGAGGGAGAATACAACCTGTGTAGAGCGCAGATACCTTGATTGTGTAATAAAAACTCACTCATTTCCTAATTACTGGCTTATCACTAAATACTTTTTATCTAGTGGTATTATATATACAAATTATGTTTTTATATGCATGCTGTATATTGCACATACATGCATACAGATATACTACTGGCGTTCATCTGATTCATTGTAAAGTAAATATTATGTGAAGTAACTGAATCTGGTTCAAAATTATTATTTTTTTGTCATTCCACAAAATTTGAGTTTTTTTTATTAAAGGGTTTAATCCCCATCATTCAGCCACTGCCCTTCTTCTCTGCCTCCCAGCAATTCATGCCACCTGTACCAAGAGGCAAAGCTACTATCACTGGCTGAATTACGTGACCTACATATTTTCCTGACCTCTATCCCCTTCCTCCTCTGTTATGAGTTACAGAGGTGAGCCAATTCCCTCACAGCCAACTGCGCTACTAAATCACATCAAATGAAGTACTGAAGTAGAAAAAGAATTAAATTATATATATATATATATATATATATATATATAGTCCAAGAATAGGCACTCTCCAATATTCAATATGCTTAAGGTATATTTAATCCAATACTCACAGAGAAAAATTGCAAAGCATACATAGATGCGTGGCAGGCAGGTCAGCAAACTTTCGGTCCGACAGGACCTTTGTCAAGCATTTCAACATTTCTATGCCCATAACAAACAAACAAACAGTAAGCAGAGCTAATTGCAGCGGAAGTACATACCTGTCACCGGCTACTCCTTATATACCCTTGTGCCGTCCATATTACCTCGATCCCGGCGTGCGTTCCAGCAATCTCGTGGAACGCAACCGGAAGTGCCCGATATTTCCGGTTCCGGTCATACGCTATGAGCGTGTCAGCGCTGGTGTATGACCGGAACCGGAAATATCGGGCACTTACGGTTGCGTTCCATGAGATTGCTGGAACGCACGCCGGGATCGAGGTAATATGGACGGTACAAGGGTATATAAGGAGTAGCCGGTGACAGGTATGTACTTCCGCTGCGATTAGCTCTGCTTACTGTTTGTTTGTTATGGGCATAGAAATGTTGAAATGCTTGACAAAGGTCCTGTCGGACCGAAACGTTGCTGACCTGCCTGCCACGCATCTATGTATGCTTTGCAATTTTTCTCTGTGAGTATTGGATTAAATATACCTTAAGCATATTGAATATTGGAGAGTGCCTATTCTTGGACTATATAACAAAGATCACTCAGGACTTTGGGGATTTTTTGTGTAGTGCACCCCGCAGATGTTCTTCATGATGAGAGTGCTGGACTGTTCTCTAGTATATATATATATATATATATATATATATATATATATACATATTATACATACATACATACATACATACATACATACATACATATAGGTTGAGTATCCCATATCCAAATATTCCGAAATACAGAATATTCCGAAATACAGACTTTTTTGAGTGAGAGTGAAATAGTGAAACCTTTGTTTTTTGATGGCTCAATGTACACAAACTTTGTTTAATACACATAGTTATAAAAAATATTGGCTAAAATTACATTCAGGCTGTGGGTATAAGGTGTATATGAAACATAAATGCATTCTGTGCTTAGATTTAGGTCCCATCACCATGATATCTCATTATAGTATGCAATTATTCCAAAACACGGAAAAATCCGATATCCAAAATACTTCTGGTCCCAAGCATTTTGGATAAGGGATACTCAACCGTGTATATATATATATATATATATATATATATATATATATACATACATACACACACACACACGTACACACACACACTAAAAGCTTTGTGTTCTTTAAGTCTTCAATGATCAGGTAAAAACCCTATAAAATTTCCATCTGTTATTAATTTGTGCATGTAAATTAATATTTTCCCCAGGTGGTGAAAAAAAATGAAACATTGATGATTTACCTACCAATGGCCATCTATCTCCTCTTATCACCTCTCAATTTCTCCATCTATACATTTTCCAATGCTAGAGCTCTACATATCTTAACCACTTGCCTGGCATGGTGGCATCAGATGCGACCATGCCTGCAAGTGCTCTATCTGATCTGGTCGCACAGGATGCGACTAGTCAGAAAGAGAGTGTTAGCAGCGGCAGGGAAGAGAAACTTCTCTCCGCTGCTGCTGTCAGAGGGACCGGAAGGTCCCTCGGCCTCCCTGCACTCTCCCCGTGTCTGCCGTGCTGCTGATCACTGCTGATAGGTCAGCACGGCAGGATCTGTCCCCTCCAGCGGCTGCAGACAATGGCAGCCGCTGGGGAGTGTAAATAAACCCTCCCTAGCTGCCCCCAGACCCCCCCTGCATACCTCAAGGCTATCTCGGCTTTCAAAATGATAGCCGCGATGGTCGCAATGTTCCCAATGTTCCGATGGTCACGATGTTCCTGATCGATGTTTCGATGTTTGGGGGTTCATACAAAAATTAAAAAAAAAATTTTTTTTTCCTTTTTTTTAACTAAAATCATTTCGGATAGGGTTAAATTCATGTTCTTCACCTAATTCACTCATTAAAAAAAAAATGACAATTTCGGAGCGTTTTTTTGCGAAATAAATAGTCAGTTAAGTGGTTAAGGGCCCTACACATTGAGCGTTCCGCCGCCGAGCTGCCCGACGACGGATACGGCCGACGGGCGACACAGTGGCGGGGGGGGGCAGTGACGGAGGGAGTGAAACTCCCCCCGTCACCCGGCTCCATAGAAGTGCAGGCAAATATGGACGAGAACGTCCATATTGGCATTCATGCACAGGCGACGGGGAACCAGCGATAAACGAGTGCGGGGCCGCGTATTGTTCATCGCTGGTGCCTCCACACTCAAAGATATGAACTGTATCTCGTTCATTAATGATCGAGATCATTCATATCTTTGAGTATTATCGCCCAGTGTGTAGGGCCTATAACAGTTCTTAGCATCTTCCCTGCTTCCAGAGTTACCATCATCCCTGTGGCGAGATATAGGGCTAACATAGACTTAATTTACAGCTGAAATAGTCGAGTATATCGTAGGTAATCTAAAAACTGCGTTTGTGAGTTTAATGAATGAGAATAGTTATTAAATGGTCATTATAGCATCTAGTTTGCTCTTAGCCTTTATTTTACATTAGCACAATGGAGTGAATGCCTTAGTTCCTAATGAAGAGACTGGCTGCTTTATAATGAAAACTGCTTAGATCTTAACTGTCCCAATTTCCATGGCAGAGTCCTTATGAGAAGAGATATCTACAGTCAAGCAAGCTACTCTCTCACCAGAAAATGATGAAAATTAAGCCCACTCCACTATTGACCCCTTCCTTATGTATTAAACACCCCCTACCACCCTGAAAGTCATATACTGGGGCCCCTTCATTCAGCCCAGTGCCTCCTTGTACAGTTTAGTGTTCTCCCTTCCACCCTATCTGTGCAGTAAAGGAATAATTAGCAGAAATTACTGCTCCAAGTCCTACATGCTGAGCTGAATATAGAACACCCCCTACCGCCCGCGGGACATCAAAGCTGCTGCTGATAGCACCCCCACCCATGGAGGATGGGTAGGGGCCCCAGTGTATTGCTGTGCCCAGGGGCCCACACTGCTGTTAAGACGGCCCTGCCAATACAGTCACTGTAATCCCCCAAACACCCGCTCCCTCTGTGGTAGTGGTTGCTTAGGGCCCAGCGAACGGCTACCTTACAAATGACTGCCTTGCCCGGGTTTCAGTCCTGATACAGAGTTGTGTCTAATATTCACCTTCTGTGTATGAGCATGCATTTGTGCATCAGTGTGTTCAGTTGCTTGCATTTTAAAATACGCACATCATTATAGTGTAACAATACGTCCAGAGAACAAATGTGTTAGTAATCGTCATATACACTTAAACATACGCATGCCACAACTATACACCTCCTATAAAGATTATTGTGACCCAAATAGGACATCTCAAAGGGGTGTGGCTTGCTGGCATCCAAATACCTTACTGTAATGCAGAGTTTCCGAAAACGCTGCCATTACATTACAGGTTTTAAGGATCTCCATGCTTTAGCACAGGTGAATTAATTAGTACTTCAGTCAATTTGATTTAAGCTTCTGGACTCAAGCATGGTCATCCTTAAAACCTGGGCTGTAATGGTGGATTCTGGGAAACTCTGCTGCAGTGCATTTCTGTGCAACTCCCAATGAGACCCATCGTATTAGTGTGTAGCATAAACGCTACATAGCACCCACATCTATGACTAATGTGGCGTAGCTCATGTAATTATACCGGCGCCATGCAGAACTGCCTGATCACAAGAACACGGTGACTCCACACAAAGCACTTTTCCACAGTATCAATTTAATCTGATCAGATATTGATAACATAATGACAAACATCTTACCATACTACTGAGATCTTTCTGAGATACAGAATTAATCTGAATTATTCATAAGCGCAGAACACAATGAACAGCAGGCAGTGGCAGAGCAGCATGGGAAACAGATTGTCTGCTATCAGAGAGATTGTGGGTGTTAATTACATCCCACTCACAGTAACAGGACTGCTTTAGGGTTGCACCCACTCTGTGGAATGTCCTTCCTACAAAATGATTTTCCTCCAGCCCCCAAAGCTTCATGTGTTCCCTGAAAACTCACCTCTTCAGGCAGTTTATCAAATCCCTGAAACAACCAATTAATGCCCTTCTACAAAATTCATGCAAAATTATTATGTGCCCTCTTTGCATACTGAAATAGCCCTATAACCCCAGACCAACATGGCTGTGCAGCTGTACCATACTGCCCACTTAGGGCCACTGAGAAATCAACAGAGCACAAGTACTGTAGGGGGGGTGGCCAGATTATAACCACCAGTATTGAATGTGTCAAACTTAACCCATTCAATTAGTGCCATTTTTTTCAACCAGTCAAAAAAAATGCACTTTTGGCCTCTTTTTAGGTCGAATTTACACTAGACCTATTCAATGCCTGTGCCGTCTTTTTGACTGGTCGAAAATTCCAGCACGGGCGAAAACCACGTGGATCAGTGACTTCGCCGCCAATACACACATTTTGTCAAATTGTTTTAGGTCCGTTTTTGCCCATGCCGATTCGATGAAAAACAAAAACGCAAAGGCACAGGTGAAAATGGATCAAAAAACGGGCGAAAACGCCCACTATTGAATACACATAGGTCGAAAATTCGGCACTAATTGAATATCCCAATAAGAATCACTTGTAGATACATAAAGATGTGCCTGTTTGCTGATGTGCATACGCAGTCTGTTAATTTATTTATTTATTAAACGTTTCTTATATAGCGCAGCATATTCCGTTGCGCTTTACAATTAGAACAACAGTTATAGAACAAAAATGGGCAAAGACAGACAGGCATAGAGGTAGGAAGGCCCTGCTCGCAAGCTTACAACCTATAGGATTATTTTTTTATTATTAAAATCCTTTATTTATATGGCGTCACAAGGGTTTCGCAGCACCCAATTACAGAGTACATAGGCACATAATCAAACTAGGAAAACAGTGACTTACAGTTGAAGATAATATTGGACAAGTACAGGGTAACTAAGCATAACTACATCAGTAGACGACACTGAGATAAGTATCAAGGTGGCCGAGAACTGCAGGATTTGGGCAGTTGAGGATTATTAAAGTAAGAAAAGGATAAGCACATGCGGGAAGAGGGCCCTACTCGTGAGAGCTTACATTCTATTAATAAAACAAAACACGCGTAGAGGAGGCCACATTTGGTCTTGGGTGCAGTTTGGGCACAATTTGGGCTTTTAGGGGGATATTCATTTGTTTGAAAAGTCGGTTGGGTGTCTGTTTTTTTCCTGTCTATTAGATAAGAACAACAGACACCCAACTGACTTTTCAAACAATTGAATACCCCCTTAGTGTCTTATGGTAATTGGTCATTTATAATGAGGTATAACATAATGGGGGAATGTAATAGCCAGCGAGTAGAAGGAAGTGCAAGACTTTGGGCCAGATGTAATAGCGGCAAAGTTTGCCGGAGATTTGGGATGCCAGCCGTATATAATAAGGAAACATGTCTTATGTGTGCAAATATATTCCAGTAGTGTTTGTTTAAAATAGATGGGCAGATTTAACAACTACTGATATTCTTGTTACCACGTGTTATGAATGATTAATAGTGCACCAGCCAATCAGCTCCCAACTGTAATTTGTTTGAAAATGACAGTTAGGAGCTGATTGAGGGTCGCCATGTCACATTCATAACGAGTGATAACGAGTCATAACGAGTGATCACTTATTGTTAAATCTGCCCCGTAATATTTTGTAACTTTATAATTACTAATAAATAGACGACTTGCTAGGTTCAAATAGGGGCAGATGTATTAAGCCTGGAGAAGTGATAAAGCGGTGATAAGTGCAAGGAGATAACGCACCAGCCAATCAGCTCCTAACTGTCATTTTTCAAATCCGTAATGATTGGCTGGTGCGTTATCACCCTGCGCTTATCACTTCTTTATCCCTTCTCCAGGTTAATACTTCTACCCCATAGTGCAGAGGTTCCCAAACTGTGTGCCGTGGCTCCCTGGGGTGCCTGGGAACACTTGCAGGGGTGCCCTGGGTTGGTGGTTCAGGACCAATTCAAATTATTCATGGTCAATATAATAGGCAAAACCAGTGCTGGTGGCTGCCAGTCATAAAATATGTGGCCAAACAGAAGCAAATCTTGTCCCTCACCACACAACTGACCCTAAGGATGACATATAAACACAATCTACTTAATGTAATATTTCTTTCTAAATTTCTCAATAAGAAATTTTTGGCCTAGAGGTGCCGTGAAAAAAATTCTGATATTCTAGGGCGCTGTGATTCAAAAAAGTTTGGAAACCACTGCCATAGTGTGAAATCAAGCAATGCACAGTGAGGGTCAGACTACTCTATAACAGCTCCGTCCGGGTTTCACACTGAAAGCATCTCGTGTACAGATTACTCTCTAAAGTTCTTTGTCCAGCAAGCTGCATGCCCCCAAACACAGAGTGATACTACACCTTCTTTTAGAGACAGGTCATTATCTGGAAATGAGTTTGTTGGGTCGACCCTATTTAGGTCGACACTATTAGTCGAAGGCAGTAGATCAACACCTGGAAAAAGTCGACATGACTTGGTGTCGTTTTGTTCGTAAAGAGACCGAGAACCCCAATTAGTGCACTGTGTCCCCTGTAAGTATAAAAAAGTTTTTAAAAAAAATGGTGAAAAACCCATGTCGACCTAATGCACATATTGACATAATGCATGCCGACCGAATGACTGTTGACCTAAGGACGGCATCCCCATTATCGGCATCACAACGTCCAGTATTTCATACCGAACTCGGAATTACAGACTAAATTTTCCACTCCCAATCATTACAGCAACAATGCTCCCGTGCTTGGGACCCTTCAACTCAAGTTAGGCTGGGTACACACTTGCCGATATCGCCCGAACCGGCGGATTAGACGATATATGATATATACCGCCAAAGTGTGTATACCCTATATCATTATCGATGTGCGTTTCCGCGGGTAGTTAACGAGGTACAATGGACCTAATTCAGAGTTGATAGCAGCAGCAAATTTGTTAGCAGTTGGGGAAACTCATGTGCACTGCAGGGGGGGGGGGGGGGCTGCTTTATTTTTGCACTGCAATTTAGATTTCAGTGTGAACACACCCCACCCAAATCTAATGGGCCCTACAAACATGCCGATCCGCCGCCGAGCTGCCCGACGCCGGATACGGCTGACGAGCGACCCGGCGGCGGGGGGGCAGTGACGGGGGGAGTGAAGTTTCTTCACTCCCCCCGTCACGCGGCTCCATTGAAGTGCAGGCAAATATGGACGAGATCGTCCATATTGGCCTGCATGCACAGCCGACGGGGGACCAGCGATGAACGAGTGCGGGGCCACGCATCGTTCATCGCTGGAGCCTCCACACTGAAAGATATGAACGAGTTCTCGTTCATTTATGAACGAGATCGTTCATATCTTTCAAAAAAATCGGCATGTGTGTAGGGCCTATAACTCTCTCTGCACATGTTATATCTGCCCCCCTGCAGTGCACATGGGTTTGCCCAACTGCTATCAACTCTAAATTAGGTCCATTGTACCTCGTTAACTACCCGCGGAAACGCGCATCGATAACGATATAGGGTATACACACTTTGGCGATGTATATGATATATCGGGGGTAATTCCAAGTTGATCGCAGCAGGAAATTTTTTAGCAGTTGGGCAAAACCAGGTGCAATGCAGGGGGGGCAGATATAACATTTGCAGAGAGAGTTAGATTTGGGTGGGATATTTTGTTTCTGTGCAGGGTAAATACTGGCTGCTTTATTTTTACACTGCAATTTGGATTGCAGATTG